>NC_137032.1:15536630-15699130 GCF_032717465.1 Coenobita brevimanus
TCCATGGAAAATAAATTAATCACGTTCTCAGAGACCAATGGAAAGGTCAATATTTCAGGATAATCTTTAAGAGAGACGGGAAAAGATCAACTTGGGTAAGAGAGGCAGACTAAAGTCAAAGATATTGTAGGGGTTATGGAGGAACACAAATGGAGGTGGGCGAACCATATAGCAAGAATAAGGGATAACCGATGGAGCAGAAGACACATTGACTGGACACCAAGAGAATGTAAGCGAAGCAGAAAACGGCCGGACAGGAGATGGAGAGATGAGATAGAGAAATTTGCAGGGAAAGCAGCTAGCGAAGATTAGCTCGAATCTAGGAATTCGTGGAAAAGGTTTGGGGAAACCTTTGTTCAGCGGTGGACTAGTTATGGCTGATGATAGAGAGATGATGATATATATATATATATATATATATATATATATATATATATATATATATATATATATATATATATATAATATATATATATATATATATATATATATATATATATATATATATATATATATATATATATATATATATATATATACATATATATATATATATATATGCAATAATAGTAAGCCGAGAGCAAAGCAGCCTTTCAGTTGGAAATAAGGAACAGATTTCAGGATACAAATATTCACAGATGTGACATTGATAAGCTGAATGACAAGACTAACAAAAGAGATTAGAGAATCAGCAGAGAGTAGCAGGAAAACCTAAAACAACCAAAGCCAAGAAGTATTCAGAAAAGACACCCGACCTTTTTAAATGAAAAAAAACGAAAAAGAAAATGGAAGTAAAGACAAAAGAAAGACAGCAGAAATAGAACGAACAAAATTAAATAAGACATCAATAAAAAAGCAAAGAGGAGAAAAAGGAAAGAGAAACATGGATCAAATCAAAGAAATCATCACAAAAATGGAAAAAGTCGGAAATAGGTCCGAAGCAAAATGGCGCTAGGGATGAAACAAATGACATCACTGAAAGAAGCGAACGGTGAAATCGTACATTGCAGAGATAAGATAGTGAAAAGAGTTCAAGAATTTTACAAAGATTTGTATGCATCAAAGACAGTGGTACCAATATGCTAACTTTTCTGTTGACTAAGTGAAATACCTCAGGTAACGCAGATGGGCTAAATATTTGTCTTAAAAGAAGAAGCGTGCTTGGGAAAAGAGGAAAGGCTCGGGAAGAAAATGGAATAGTAACAGATTTACTGTTTGATGATGGAAGTAGAAGCACAAAATGAAGGCTTGCTCACTTATTTATCCACTGCAGAAACAGAAGAAAATTCTCAAAACATGGTGTGCAATGCAATAGTTATTCTACTCTACAAAAAAGGTGACTCAAAAGATCTTAGTAACTATCTGACCCATTAGCTTTATTATCAGTCATTTTACCAAACTCTTCCACTAAAGTCCTTACGAATGAATATACAACAATTTTCACGGAGGAAAACCAACTCCTCAGTGAACAGGCAGGGATTCCGAAACGGGTATGTGACCATTGATCATCTAAGTATACAATAGAACCAGCTAATTGAGAAAACTATAGAAGCTATAATAAACCATTGTGCTTAGGTTTTTGTTTGATTACGAAAAGGCTTTCTGACTCAGATGGAGCACATAGGCAATTATAAAAAATGCGAGAACAAGGAGTGAATGAGAACATTGGCAACCTGCTCGAAAACATATATAATGAGGGAACCTGCTGGACAGTTAAATTACATAAGGACTCAGAAAAAAATTAAAGATTGAGAAGGGTGTGCGTCAAGGGAGATACAATTTCACCAGTATTATTTTACAGCATGCCTAAGAAAGTATTTTCGAAAGCTAGACTGGGAAAACAAAGGGAATGGAACACTGATGGAGAAAAGCTAAACCATTTAAGATATGCAGATGACATTGTCCCTAATCTCAGAACACAGCCAGAGGCATTGGAAAAGAAATGTTAGAATGAACCCTGAAACAGAGAAAGTCTGAAAAGTAGGACTGAGAGATGAACTGAAGTAAAATGGCTTAAAGTAATGTTTAATCCACAAACACCAAAGAGATGCGTCACATGGAATAAGTTGGATGAAATTTTGAAGATGTTTGAGGAGTACAACTACTTGGGAGCAAGTACTAAAATTAATGTGAAAGATCACTGATAGAAGAAATAAAGACGCATTACAATTGGATGGAAAGCTTTCAGTAAACATAGAGACATTATGAAAAGTGTAGCTTGCCAGTCTGTATGAAACGAAAAAGTATATAACTGATGTATAATTCCAGCTTATGACTGTTATGGTTTGTAGAGATCTGGATACTGACAAAATCCATGGAAAATAAATTAATCCGTTCTCAGAGAGCAATGGAAAAGGTCAATGTTCGGGATATCTTTATAGACAGGAAAAAGATCAACTTGGGTAAGAAGAGCAAGACTAAGTTAAAGTCAAAAGATATTGTGGGGGTTATGAGAGAACACAAATGGAGCTGGGCAAAAGGCCATATAGCAAGAATAAGGGATAACCGATGGAGCAAGAGGCTTACTGCGACTGGACACCAAGAGAAAGTGTAAGCGAAGCAGAAAACGGCCAGACAGGAGATGGAGAGATGAGATAGGAGAAATTTGCAGGGAAAACGTGGCAAAAGATTGGCTCAATCTAGGAATTCGTGGAAAAGGTTTGGGGGAGACCTTTGTTCAGCAGTGGACTAGATTATGGCTGATGATGAAGATGATGATATATATATATATATATATATATATATATATATATATATATATATATATATATATATATATATATATATATTTATATAATATATATATAATAATATATATATATATATATATATGTATATATATATATATATATATATATATATATACAGTATTATGTATATATATATATATATATATATATATATATATATATATATATATATATATATATATATATATATGTTCAATAATAGTAAACGAGAAACAAAGCAGCCTTTCAGTTGGAAATAAGGAACAGATTTCGGGCTCTGAGTAATGCTGAATGTATGACATTGATGAGAGCTGAATGACAGACTAACAAAAGTGCTAAGAGAATCAGCAGAGGTAGCAGGAAAACCTAAAACAACCAAAGCCAAAAGAAGTATTCAGAAAAAGAACACCTGACCTTAAGTGAAAAAACGAAGAGGAAATGAAGAGTAAAGACAAAGAAAAGACAGAAATAGAACGAGCAAAATTAAATAAGTCAATCAATAAAAGACAAAAAGAGGAGAAAAAGGAAAGAGAAACATGGATCCAAATCAAAAGAAATCATCAAAAATGGAAAAAGTCGGAAATAGGTCCGAAGCTAAAATGGCACTAGGATATGCAACAAATGACATCACTGAAAAGAAAAAAACGGTGAAATCATTAAATGCAGAGAATAAGATGGTGAAAGAGTTCAAGAATTTTACAAAGAACCTTGTATGCATCAAAGACAGTAGTACCAATAACGCTAACTTTTCTGTTGGAAAAACACAAGTGAAATACCTCAGGTAACAACACCAGATGAAGTAAATATTTGTCTTAAAAATATGAGAAAAGAGGGAAGAGCTCCGGGAGAAAATGGAATAGTAACAGATTTACTGTTTCAGATGCTGGAGTAGCCAGTTGTACAAAATAGGCTTGCTCACTTATTTATCCACTGCATAAAACAGAAGAATATTCCCAAAACATGAATTGTAATGCAATAGTTATTCCTATCTCTAAAAAAGGTGACTCAAAAGATCTTAGTAACTATCGACCCATTAGTTTCGTATTATCAGTCATTTACAAATTCTTCACTAAAGTCCTTACGAACAGAATAACAACAATTTTGGAGGAAAACCAACCTCGTGAACAGGCAGGATTCCGAAGCAGGGTATGCGACCATTGATCCATCTACATACAATGAAACCAGCTAATGTGAGAAAACTATAGAATATAATAAACCATTGTTGCTTAGGTTTTTGTTGATTACGAAAAAGGCTTTCGACTCAGTGGAGCACATAGCAATTATAAAAATGCGAAGAACAAAGGAGATGAATGAGAACATCATAAACTCTGCTCGAAAACATATATAATGAGGGAATCCGCGCACATGTTAAATTCACATAAGGACTCAGAAAAAAATTAAAAATTGAGAAGGGTGTGCGTCAGGGAGATACAAAAAATTTCACCAATTATTATTTACAGCATGCCCTAGAAAAGTATTTTCAGAAAGCTAGACTGGGAAAACAAAGGAATGAACATTGATGCGGAGAAAAGCTAAACCATTTTAAGATTATGCAGATGACATTGTCCCTAATCTCAGAAACGTAGCGGAGGAACATTGCAAGAAATGTTAAAGCCAATGACCTGAACAGAAGAAAGTCTGAAAGTAGGACTGAAGATGAACCGAAAGTAAAACTAAAGTAATGTTTAATCCACAAACACCAAAGAGCGCCATCGGAATAAGCGATGAAATTCCTGAAGATGTTGGAGGATTACAACTACTTGGGACAAGTACTAAAATTAACGAAAGATCATGATTCAGCGAAATAAAAAGACGCATTACAATTGGATGGAAGAAGCTTCGGTAAACATGAGATGCATTATGAAAAGTGAAGCTTTGCACAGTTTGTATGAAACGAAAAGTATATAACTGATGTATAATTCCAGCTATGAGCGTATGGTTGGCAGAGATCTGGATACTGACAAAATCCACTTGGAAAATAAATTAATCCGTTCTCAGAGAGCAATGGAAAGAGTCAATGCACTTCGGGACTATCTTTTAAGAGACAGGAAAAGATCAACTTGGAGTAAGAGAGCAGACTAAAGTCAAAGAAGATATTGTGGGGGTTATAGAGGAACACAAATGGAGGTGGGCAGAGCTTATATAGCTTAAGAATAAGGGATAACCGATGGAGCAAAAGAGGGCTTACTGACTGGACACCAAGAGAATGTAAGCGAAGCAAGAAAACATTTGGCTAGACAGGAGATGGAGAGACAGAGATAGAGAAATTTGCAGGGGAAAAACGTGGCAAAGATTAAACTCAGTCTAGGAATTCGTGGAAAAGGTTTGGGGAGAACCTTTGTTCCAGCAGTGGACTAGTTATGGCTGATGATGAAGATGAAAATGATATATATATATATATATATATATATATATATATATATATATATATATATATATATATATATATATATATATAATATATATATATATAATATATATATATATATACAGTATAGTATATATATATATATATATATATATATATATATATATATATATATATATATATATATATATATATATGCCCTAATATATAAATGAGTACAAAGCAGCGGGGGCTCATGTAATAACTCAGTTGAAGAAATGGGAACAGATTTCAGGCTCTGAGTAATGTTGAATGTGACATTGATGAGCTGAATGACAGACTAACAAAAGTACTTAAGAGAATCAGCAGAGGTAGCAGGAAAACCTAAAACAACCAAAGCCTGCAAGTATTCAGAAAAAGACACCTGACCTTATGAAAAAACAGAAAGGAAATGAAGGTAAAGACAAAGAAAGACGAAATAGAACGAGCAAAAATTAAACTAAGCTTATCAATAGCTAAAGACAAAGAGGAGAAAAAGGAAAGAGAAACACAATGGATCAAATCAAAGAAATCATCAAAAATGGAAAAAGTTGAAAAAACAAGTCCGAAGCAAAATGGCACTAGAGATACAACAAATGACATCACTGAAAGAAAAAACTTGGTGAAATCATTAAATGCAGAGATAAGATGGTGAAAGAGTTCAAGAATTTTACAAAGAACTGTATGCATCAAAGACAGTAGTACCCCAATAGCTTCTTCTTTCTGTTGACTTACAAGTGAAATACCCTCAGGTGCACTTCAGATGAAGTAAATGTTATTCATTTAAAAATATAGAAAAGAGGGAAGGCTCCGGGAGAAAATGGAATAGTAACAGATTTACTGTTGGATGCTGGAGTAGTGAACAAATTTTAAATGAGCTTATGCCACTTGTTTATCCACTGCATAAAACAGAAGGAATATTCCCAAAACATGGTGTAATGCAATAGTTATTCTACTCTAAAAAAGGTGACTCAAAAGATCTTAGTAACTATCGACCCATTAGCTTATTATCAGTCATTTACAAACTCTTCACTAAAGTCCCTTTGAACAGAACATAACAAACAATTTTGGAGGAAAACCAACGCCTCGTGAACAGGCAGGATTCCGAAGCGGGTATGCGTACCATTGATCATCTACATACAATGAACCAGCTAATTGAGAAAAACTATAGAATATAATAAACACTCATTGGCCCGCTTAGGTTTTGTTGGATTGATGAAAAGGCTTCGACTCAAACTCGGTAGCACATAAAGCAATTATAAAAATGCGAGAACAAGGAAGTGAATGAGAAACATACCATAAACCTGCTCGAAAACATATAATAAGGGAACCGCTACAGTTAAATTACGCTATGACTCAGAAAAAATTAAAATTGAGAAGAGTTGTGCATCAGGGAGATACAATTTCACCAATTATTATTTACACATGCCTAGAAAGTATTTTATAGAAAGCTAGACTGGGAAAACAAAGGAATGAACATTGATGGAAGAAAAGAAACTAAACCATTTCCAAGATATGCAGATGACATTGTCCTAATCTCAGAAACTTGGCGGAGGCATTGCAAGAAATGTTGAAATGACCCTGAACAGAAGAAAGTCTGAAAGTGTAGGACTGAAGATGAACCGAAGTAAAACTAGTAATGTGTTTGAAAATCCACAAACACCAAAGAGCGCCATCGGAATAAGCGATGAAATTTCTTTGAAGATGTTTGGGAGGAGTACAACTACTTGGGACGAAATACTAAAATTAACGAGAAGAGTCATGATAGCGAAATAAAAAGACGCGTATTACAATTGGATAGGAAAGCTTTCGTGCTGTACGAACATTACAGACATCTGAAAAGTAGCTTGCCAGTTTGTATGAAACGAAAAAGTATATAACTGATGTATAATTCCAGCTATGACGTATGGTTGTGAGATCTGGATACTTGACAACCATGGAAAAATAAATTAATCCGTTCTCAGAGAGCAATGGAAAGTTAGTCAATGTTCGGGATATCTTTAAGAGACAGGAAAAGATCAACGGTTGGGTAAGAGAAGCAGACTAAAGTCAAAAGATATTGTGGGGGTTATAGAGGAACACAAATGGAGGTGGGCAGGCTCCTATAGCAAGAATAAGGGAAGGGATAACTGATGGAGCAGAGAAACTTACTGACTGGACACCAAGAATGTAGCGAAGCAGCAAACGGCCAGACAGGACATGGAGAGATGAGATAGAGAAATTTGGTAGGAAAACGTGGCAAGATTGGCTCAGTCTAAAGATTCGTGGAAAAGGTTTGGGGAGACAACTTTGTTCAGCAGTGGACTAGTTATGGCTGATGATGAAGATGACATATTGATATATATATATATATATATATATATATATATATATATATATATATATATATATATAATAATATATATATATAATATATATATATATATATATATATATATATATATATATATATATATATATGCCCAATAATAGTAAACGAGAACAAAACAGCCTTTCAGTTGGAAATAAGTGAACAGATTTCGCTCTGAGTAATGCTGAATGTGACATTTGATGAAGCTGAATGACAGACTAACAAAAGTGCTAAAGAGAATCAGCAGAGGTAGCAGGGAAAAACCTACCGACAACCAAAGCCAAGAAGTATTCAGAAAAGACAACCCGACCTTATGAAAAAACGAAAGGAAATGAAGGTAAAGACAAAGAAAGACGAAATAGAACGAGCAAATTAAATGAGAAGTTTATCAATAAAAAGACAAAAGGAGTGAGAAAAAGGAAAGAGAAACATGGATCAAATCAAAGAAATCATCAAAAATGGAAAAAAGTTGGAAATAGGTCCGAAGCAAAATGGCACTAGGAATGCAACAAATGACATCACCTGAAAGAAAAACTGGTGAAAATCATTAAAATGCAGAGATAAGATGGTGAAAAGAGTTCAAGAATTTTAGCAAAGAAGGGCTGTATGCATCAAAGACAGTAGGTACCAATAGCTAACTTTTTCTGTTGACACAAGTGAAATACCTCAGGTAACACCAGATGAAGTAAATATTTGTCTTAAAAATATGAAAAGAGGGAAGGCTCCGGGAAGAAAATGGGAATAGTAACTAGATTTACTGTTTGGATGCTGGAGTAGAGAAGTACAAAATAGGCTTGCTCACTCTATTTATCCACTGCATAAAACAGAAGAATATTCCCAAAACATGGTGTAATGCAATAGTTATTCTACTCTACAAAAAAGGTGACTCAAAAGATCTTAGTAACTATCGACCCATTAGCTTATTATCAGTCATTTACAAACTCTTCACTAAAGTCCTTACGAACAGAATAACAACAATTTTGGAGGAAAACCAACCTCGTGAACAGGCAGGATTCCGAAGCGGGTATGCGACCATTGATCATCTACATACAATGAACCAGCTAATTGAGAAAACTATAGAATATAATAAACCATTGTGCTTAGGTTTTGTTGATTACGAAAAGGCTTTCGACTCAGTGGAGCACATAGCAATTATAAAAATGCGAGAACAAGGAGTGAATGAGAACATCATAAACCTGCTCGAAAACATATATAATGAGGGAACCTCTACAGTTAAATTACATAAGGACTCAGAAAAAATTAAAATTGAGAAGGGTGTGTACGTCAGGGAGATACAATTCTCACCAGTATTATTTACAGCATGCTCTAGAAAGTATTTTCAGAAAAGCTAGACTGGGAAAACAAAGGAATGAATAATTTATTGATGGAAGAAAAAGCTAAACCATTTAAGATATGCAGATGACATTGTCCTAATCTCAGAAACAGCGGAAGTGCGCATTGCAAGAAATGTTAAATGACACTGAACAGAGAAAGAGATCTAGAAAGTAGGACTGAAGATGAACCGAAGTAAAAACTAAAGTAATGTTTAATCCACAAACACCAAAGAAGCGCCATCAGACATAAGCGATGAAATTCTTGAAGATGTTAGAGGGAAAGTACAACTATTTGGGACAAATTTAAAATTAACGAAAGATCACTGATAGCGAAAATAAAAGACGCATTACAATTGGATGGAAAGCTTTCGGCAAACATAGAGACATTATGAAAGAGTAGCTTGTCAGTTTGTATGAAACGAAAAGTATATAACTGATGTATAAATTCCAAGCTATGACATGTATGGTTGTGAGATCTGGATACTGACAAAATCCATGGAAAATAAATTAATCCGTTTCTCAGAGAGCAATGGAAAAGGTCAATGTTCGGGATATCTTTAGAGACAGGAAAAGATCCAACTTGGGCAAGAGAGCAGACTAAAGTCAAAGATGTTATTGTGGGGTTATAGAGGAACACAATGGAGGTGGGCAGGCCATATAGCAAGAATAAGGGATAACCGATGGAGTGAAGAGGCTACTGACTGGACACCAGAGAGAATGTAAGCGAAGCAAGAAACTTACGGCTAGACATGGGAGATGGAGAGATGAGATAGAGAAATTTGCAGGGAAAACGTGGCAAAGATTGGCTCAGTCTAGGAATTCGTGGAAAAGGATTGGGGGAGACCTTTTGTTCAGCAGTGGACTAAAGTTATGGCTGATGATAGAAGATGATATATATATATATATATATATATATATATATATATATATATATATATATATATATATATATATATATAATATATATATATTATACATATATATATATATATATATATATATATATATATATATATATATATATATATATATATGTACAATAATAGTAAACGAGAACAAAGCAGCCTTTCAGTTGGAAATAAGGAAACAGATTTCTGGCTCTGAAGTAATGCTGAATGTGACATTGATGAGCTGATTGACAGACTAACAAAAGTGCTAAGAGAATCAGCTTGAGAGGTAGCAGGAAAACCTAAAACAACTAAAGCCAAGAAGTATTCAGAAAAGACACCCGACTTTATGAAAAAACGAAAGGAAATGAAGGTAAAGACAAAGAAAGACGAAATAGAACGAGCAAAATTAAATAAGCTTATCAATAAAAGACAAAGAGGAGAAAAAGGAAAGAGAAACATGGATCAAATCAAAGAAATCATCAAAAATGGAAAAAGTCGGAAATAGGTCCGAAGCAAAATGGCACTAGGAATGCAACAAATGACATCACTGAAAGAAAAAAACGGTGAAATCATTAAATGCAGAGATAAGATGGTGAAAGAGTTCAAGAATTTTACAAAGAACTGTATGCATCAAAGACAGTAGTACCAATAGCTAACTTTTCTGTTGACACAAGTGAAATACCTCAGGTAACACCAGATGAAGTAAATATTTGTCTTAAAAATATGAAAAGAGGGAAGGCTCCGGGAGAAAATGGAATAGTAACAGATTTACTGTTGGATGCTGGAGTAGAAGTACAAAATAGGCTTGCTCACTTATTTATCCACTGCATAAAACAGAAGAATATTCCCAAAACATGGTGTAATGCAATAGTTATTCTACTCTACAAAAAAGGTGACTCAAAAGATCTTAGTAACTATCGACCCATTAGCTTATTATCAGTCATTTACAAACTCTTCACTAAAGTCCTTACGAACAGAATAACAACAATTTTGGAGGAAAACCAACCTCGTGAACAGGCAGGATTCCGAAGCGGGTATGCGACCATTGATCATCTACATACAATGAACCAGCTAATTGAGAAAACTATAGAATATAATAAACCATTGTGCTTAGGTTTTGTTGATTACGAAAAGGCTTTCGACTCAGTGGAGCACATAGCAATTATAAAAATGCGAGAACAAGGAGTGAATGGGGAAACCTGCTCGAAAACATATATAATGAGGGAACCGCTACAGTTAAATTACATAAGGACTCAGAAAAAATTAAAATTGAGAAGGGTGTGCGTCAGGGAGATACAATTTCACCAGTATTATTTACAGCATGCCTAGAAAGTATTTTCAGAAAGCTAGACTGGGAAAACAAAGGAATGAACATTGATGGAGAAAAGCTAAACCATTTAAGATATGCAGATGACATTGTCCTAATCTCAGAAACAGCGGAGGCATTGCAAGAAATGTTAAATGACCTGAACAGAGAAAGTCTGAAAGTAGGACTGAAGATGAACCGAAGTAAAACTAAAGTAATGTTTAATCCACAAACACCAAAGAGCGCCATCGGAATAAGCGATGAAATTCTTGAAGATGTTGAGGAGTACAACTACTTGGGACAAGTACTAAAATTAACGAAAGATCATGATAGCGAAATAAAAAGACGCATTACAATTGGATGGAAAGCTTTCGGCAAACATAGAGACATTATGAAAAGTAGCTTGCCAGTTTGTATGAAACGAAAAGTATATAACTGATGTATAATTCCAGCTATGACATATGGTTGTGAGATCTGGATACTGACAAAATCCATGGAAAATAAATTAATCCGTTCTCAGAGAGCAATGGAAAGGTCAATGTTCGGGATATCTTTAAGAGACAGGAAAAGATCAACTTGGGTAAGAGAGCAGACTAAAGTCAAAGATATTGTGGGGGTTATAGAGGAACACAAATGGAGGTGGGCAGGCCATATAGCAAGAATAAGGGATAACCGATGGAGCAAGAGGCTTACTGACTGGACACCAAGAGAATGTAAGCGAAGCAGAAAACGGCCAGACAGGAGATGGAGAGATGAGATAGAGAAATTTGCAGGGAAAACGTGGCAAAGATTGGCTCAGTCTAGGAATTCGTGGAAAAGGATTGGGGAGACCTTTGTTCAGCAGTGGACTAGTTATGGCTGATGATGAAGATGATGATATATATATATATATATATATATATATATATATATATATATATATATATATATATATATATATATAATATATATATATATATATATATATATATATATATATATATATATATATATGCCCAATAATAGTAAACGAGAACAAAGCAGCCTTTCAGTTGGAAATAAGGAACAGATTTAGGGCTCTGAGTAATGCTGAATGTGACATTGATGAGCTGAATGACAGACTAACAAAAGTGCTAAGAGAATCAGCAGAGGTAGCAGGAAAACCTAACCAACCAAGAAGTATTCAGAAAAGACACCGACTTTATGAAAGGAAATGAAGGTAAAGACAAAGAAAGACGAAATAGAACGCAAAATTAAATAAGCTTATCAAAAAGACAAAGAGGAGAAAAAGGAAAGAGAAACATGGATCAAATCAAAGAAATCATCAAAAATGGAAAAAGTCGGAAAATAGGTCCGAAGTAACATGGCACTAGGAAGGCAACAAATGACATTACTGAAAGAAGATGAAGAAGAAAAAAAAAAAAGCGGTGAAATCATTAAATGCAGGGATAAGATGGTGAAAAGACTTATAGAATTTTACAAAAAACTGTCTGCATCAAAGACAGTAGTACAAATAGCTAACTTTTCAGTTGACACAAGTGAAATACCTGAGGTAACACCAGACGAAGTAAATATTTTGTCTTAAAAATATGAAAAGAGGGAAGGCTCCGGAAGAAGATAAAATAGTAACAGATTTACTGTTGGATGCTGGAGTAGAAGTACAAAATAGGCTTGCTCACTTATTTATCCACTGCATAAAACAGAAGAATATTCCCAAAACATGGTGTAATGCAATAGTTATTCTACTCTACAAAAAAGGCGACTCAAAAGATCTTAGTAACTATCGACCCATTAGCTTATTATCAGTCATTTACAAACTCTTCACTAAAGTCCTTACGAACAGAATAACAACAATTTTGGAGGAAAACCAACCTCGTGAACAGGCAGGATTCCGAAGCGGGTATGCGACCATTGATCATCTACATACAATGAACCAGCTAATTGAGAAAACTATAGAATATAATAAACCATTGTGCTTAGGTTTTGTTGATTACGAAAAGGCTTTCGACTCAGTGGAGCACATAGCAATTATAAAATTGCGAGAACAAGGAGTGTGTCACGAATCAAATTCGCGACATTACCGTTTTGTGAGAAGCCACGAACTATTAGTGGAAAACTCACTGTTTATCGTTCAGTTAACCGCACATCGGCGGGAGTCCTTTCAAATCAATTTGTCAGTGTCATGCGTGATCGTCTCTGTGTGAGACATTAGCGCTTCCGCTGAGCGATTTGTTTTGGGCGCGTTTCGCTCACTCGACCGTTAAATAATGCGGCCTACTGCTCCCTTTTTCTTTCCCACGACTTAGTCTAGGGGTGGTCGATACCAGCAAAAAATGGTAATCATGATTACTGATTACTTTTATGAAAGTAATCGATTAGTAATCGATTACTATTTCGATTACTATCAATATATAAGTACATTATAATCATTATAATGTGATGGTTTGAGTGCAGTCAGTTACAAAGTGCACACTGCAGATAGTTTTCTGGTACCTGGTAGTTTGTGTGTGTGTGTGTGTGTGTGTGTGTGTGTGTGTGTGGTAATATGAAATATCAATATATTTAAATTAAAATTTATAGCTACAGAAGCTAAAAAGTACCCATAATTGAAGCTACATAACGTAAAAAGAAAATATAATAAAGCCTTACAGGAATAAAGGGTGTTCACCAAGATCTATTTTTGTTATGTTTAATAGCTGTTTGGAAGTAATGGTCATTACAGTGTACTGTATTACATCACATTCATGACATAATGATAAGTAGCACATTGATTACGACATATTTCAAATCATCATAGAAAAATATATATCACTTATACTATCAAAGTAATTATAAATAAAATAAGCCTCTGTTAAATGTATCACAAATTCACAATCACAGACTCACACGACTGATTCCTATTAAGATACAATAATCATTGTACTCCATGGAGAAATTATGACTTGTTAAAGTTATACTCTTTGCTTTGGTAAGTAACCTATTAATAATGGCGACATACTGTAGAAATCTGAATTAGCTTTCATGAACATTATGAGGTAGGTAAATATTGTACATGAGATATATATCCTTTATCCTAATATCAGAATTATCTCCGATGCCTTATCTCCTGTCAGGAAACTCCCTCAAATACATGTATGTAATATAAAGTTACCCCTCCTGAATAAATAATAAACTATAATGCTTTATTCTGAATTATATTACTTATCTGTCTTAACAGATCCTTAGGCTGTCAGGATAAATGGAACTGATGGATAATGCCAAACAGAAACTCCAAAACCCTCCACTAAAAACTAAACCTATAAAGTGGTGGTGGTTTTAGTAGTAGTAGTAGTATACTCAGCTGTGCGTTCCGCGGGAGACAATCTCGTCTTGTGTACTGTTCTTATGCATGTCTATAAAATCCGCTTCAAAAAGAAATCTTACTTACAGAACTGTAATGTAACAAGAATAATAAGCTTAATGTTAAGGAAAATCACATGGGTCATCTTAAAGTTTCTGATGTCCAATCCCCAAAACGAAGATAGGTTATTTGGAGGTCGTCACTTTATTGGTATTTCCGCTAAATATCATGCCTACAAAATGAAATACCAGTGATCAATATCAATGTTCTCACAAATAAAATACATACCTAGGAGTTGGCAGCTAAATCGTCTATCTATGCCACTGAGACGAGGGATTCATTTACAACTTGCTGTACAAAAATGCCTCAAATATTTCGAGTCGCGAAGGACTGCAAGTGCATTGCCAAACGTAAGATATTTAACAAACCATAACCTGGCATGTTAATGGCTAGAAGTATGACAAAAATCCAATAAAAGTACTCAATAAAATAATCGATTACTGGAAAAATAATCGATTACAATATTTTTCTGGCGAGTAATCGAAGTAATCGATTACAAATAATCGATTACGCCCACCCCTAACTCAGTCCAGTTGTTGCTGTGACGGAGAGAGGTCCTGTGCCAGCGTGTGAGAGGTCAGCTAGTATCCAAACTCCACTTCACAGGAATCCCCAGTGTTCCCACCTTGGTGATACACAGCATTCATCGACCAGTATTTCCTTTTTGTATTTTCTTAGGTTTAAGAGTTTAATTAAGGTGTTTTTTCCTAGCCGTAAGAATTTAGCTCTTGTGTGAGTGAGTGAGTGCGATCTCATTAATTTGAATTCATTTGAAATGTAACGTTAAATTTATTTTTGTAATCCATAAATTTAACAGTTCTTTTTCTTGAGCTTAATGTAATGTAAATTCTTGTTTCATTTCTCCATAATTAAGCTTATTTCCCACATAGCTCCTAGCTTGCATAAACGTTTTGCTATTCATAACTGGTACTTAGGCCAGTCTTGTTGTATTAACTTAAAATCCGTTGTGCCTTCTAGGAGTTAAGCATCAGCAAGAACCTGATGTTAGTATTTAGTTATTTATTGTCAGGGGTGAAGTAACTTTCTCCAGAGGCTAACAGTACTAACAGCAATTGAGTGATTAGTCTCTGCTATGTACTATTGAGAAAGTTTATAAATTCTCGTTCTTAGGGAATCGTGCAAAGCAAGCCAGCGTAAAGTAATCGTTGCTTGATTTAGCAAGACAATCTTTGTCCCTGCTCTTCAATATTATTTAATATTATTATCAATTCAATCATATTTAGCATTTATTTTAAAAAACACCATGATATTTTAAAAACCCCGTGACAATTGCCGACCTCATTCCAGGATATTAACTCCTAGCTCTAAAGCTATTCACGAGATAGTGCTCACTCGTTCATATTTAGGTATTTATAATTAAAGTTTATAGGCACAAGTTTACTGGTGGTTACCGTTAATTTGGCAAGTGAATTTTTGCTTTATTAATCCATAGAGTACTTAACTCTATTTAGTACTTTATTTTGGTAACGTCAGACGATTTTATTCGCTCCTGGGTAGCTGCCGTACCCATTGTGTTAATTATTGAGTTCTCAGTTATTTGCATTTTTGCTTTAATCTTTGCCAGTTAACTAGATAAGACTGGTCACCACTAGCTTGTGTCTGTACTCTTTACTTGTGTTTATTAGTATTCGTTTGCGAAGCAGTCAGTACTCAGTTTCGTTTACTTAATAAGCTAGCATCATGGCAGCCAGTGCTTATGTACAGGAAGCCAAAGATATGGGTCTCACAGACCCAGAGAAAATACAGAGTTACTTTCTCTCACGGTTTAATTACGAGCAAGAACGTGAGAAAGATGCTCGTGAAGAGCGTAGAATTCACCGTGAATACGAGCGAGAACAGCGCGAATACGAGCGAGAACAGCGCGAACACGAGCAGAAACAACGCGAGCTCGAGTTAGAAAAAGAGCGACAACAGCGCGAACACGAGCAAAAACAGTGCGAACTCAACTTGGAACATGTGCGAGAACAGCGTGAGGAACGAGAGAGAGAACGAGAACACGAACGTGCCGAGCGAGAAGCACGCGAAAAACACGAATATGAAATGCTGAAGCTCAAGCGAGATTCCTTGGCTTCAGATACATCTGGTGCAGTTGGTCAAAGCTCCACGAGCGTTCTCCCTGCACATGTCCTGGTGACCCCACGCATCAAGCTTCCTTCATACAAGGAAAGCGAGCGAATCGAGCCGTACATAGCTCGTTTTGAGGACATAGCAGACATGTATCAACTGGATGAGGCAGCTAAGCGGATCCAATTTCTTAGTTTATTTGAGGGCCCTGCCCTCGATATTCTCCACAGAATTCGTGGAGACAATCTCACATATGAGATGATGAAAGCTGCACTCATTAAGGCGTATGGTCTCACAGTAGACGACGCCAAAGTTCAGTTCATGCGAGCTCGTCTCCAAGACAAGGAGACAGCTGTTCAGTTTCTTGATCGTCTCACAGCTTACTTAAATGAGTGGATGGAGAAAGATGAAACTCCTTCCACGCATGAGGGGATAATTGACCTTATGCTGCGTACACAGCTAGAGAGGTCGTGGCCTGCTGAGCTCATAGCACAGCTTAAGATCTGCCAGGTGAAAGATGCCAGCCAAATGGCAGAGAAGGCTGATGCATTCTTTACTGCATACGGGTATCAAACTAGTAATCAAAACACCTGGAGCAGAAAAGATACTGCCAAGTCTGGGAAGCCGTCTCAGACTGAATCCCAGCACCAAGGCCATTCTCAGAATAATGGCCAAGGTCCAAAACCGCAGTGGAAGGACCAGGGGCAAAACACTCAGAGACCTGAGTGGAAGAGGTACAACAAGTACCCTAACCAGCAGCAGTATCAGCCACGCAACCGACCGTCGGGACAAACTTTTTCACCACCAGCTCAAAAGAGGCAGGAAGCGAATGCAGCCTTCATTCCTCAGCAGCAGCACGGTGGTCACGTCCCTACCAGAATGGGTACTCCCCCACAGTTCACTAGTCCCACAGTGACAGTGAACCCCCCTCCACAGATGGCCAATGTTCCATCTTCTCAAGGCACAATGTTTGCCGCATCAATTCAGCAGCCTCATGAGTGGCTAGCTGCTTCCTCCACAGGCCCTCCCACAGGTGACAGTACCTTCCTTGTTTAGCAAGGGTTTGTGGGAGACATTCCTGTGAAGGTCCTGAGAGATAATGGTTCCTGAGGTTGCTCTGTCAAGCAGAGTTTAGTACGGCCTGAGCGGTATACAGGTCGACAGATCCATGCAAACCTTATTGATGGATCAGTGAGATTGTTCCCTGAGGCATGTATCCAGGTGGCATCTCCATTTTGTACTGGTACGACACTTGCAGTTGTCATGCCAGAACCCTTATTTGAACTCATCATCGGCAATATTTCCGGTGTCAAGGATAGTTGCTCCGATGATGACGCTACTACTTTGGCTGCTGCGGTAACACGAGCCATGGCTGAGGCTCCAGACTGTGTCACCCCAGTGATCATTGAATCGCCGCAAGATCTGATGTGTAGTCAACTTGTTGTACAAGAACAACATTCTGACCCGACACTTGCTGCCGTGCGGAACAAACAAAAGGGTCGAGTGATTAAGTATTCACAGGGAGGTCGAGCCAAGTTCCTTCGTAAACAAGGACGGCTCTACCGTGAGTCACGAACACCCGAGGGCGAGGTTCGACTGCAGTTTGTCGTTCCCGCCAAGTACCGCCTAGCAGTGTTACAATGGGGTCATTGTTCAGCCTCAGGAGGTCACATGGGCAAAAGGAAGACCCAGGGCCTTATCCGAGCTGACTTTTTCTGGCCAGGGATGGGACAGGACATAGATAGTTTTGTCCGTTCCTGCAGTGTGTGTCAAAGTAACACCACTAATCAGGGACATGTCCTTCCTGTGCCGTTCGTAACCACACCTGTAATCTCTGAGTCAGTTGAAAGACAGGGTAGTGGTGAAGTGGGTGCAGACCTGACGTCTCGCCCATTGGCCCCACAGGACACATTATGTCCAGGGCCTGTACATAAGTATTATGTACCGTAAGTTAAGGGGGAAGTTGAGAGGCGACTCGAGGCTATGGAAGACCCGAGTTTGCACAAGGATTCTCAGCTCCCCGATACTAATATAAGCACTGTAGGTTAAGAGGGAAGTTCGAGAGAGAACTCCGCAGAGGCGACTCGAGGCTATGGAAGACCCGAGTTTGCACAAGGATTCTCAGCTCCCCGATATTAATATAAGTACTGTAGGTTAAGGGGGAAGAGAGAGAACTCCGCAGAGGCGACTCGAGGCTATGGAAGACCCGAGTTTGCACAAGGATTCTCAGCTTCCCGATATTATTATAAGTACTGTAGGTTAAGGCACAGGTTGAGGACCCGTGTGCAGTTCGAGGCTATGGAAGACCCGAGTTTGCACAAGGATTCTCAACTTGCCGACACTAATCGTGTGCTATAATTAATGGCGACCTCGAATGTACGAAGCTTAGGCTGTCACTTGTATTTTTCAGCCAGAGCGTATTTTTCGTAGCATGTACTGATTCCTAGGCAAAGAGAGTAATTGTAACTTAATAAGAATTTTGTCTCATTGACACTTTTGATGCTCCACCTTAATTGGTTTTGCAGGTACAGCAATGGGTGTAGCAGTTTTGCTGTGCGGGCCAGCTGATCGTCTGCCGAACGCTGCTGCCTCTTCTCCTCTGCCTTCGTCGTCGCCATGTTATTATTTACTATGTCATTTTACACGTAGGTACGGTTACACTACAACTGTCACACCTACACCGTGTATTACATACACCACGCTACATAACAATTAGTTGTCAGTGTAAATGTAGCGACTTTTCGCTCAGTTTGAGCTGAGTACAGGATTTTCACCGTCGTCACGGAGTTTTTCCCTCAAGCTTGCTTCTATTAACGTAAATACGAGTTTTTTTTCGCTCACTGGTGACTGACTTTCCCCTGTAACAGGATAGCACACACACCACAGTGTGAATCTTGTGTGACTGAGTTAGGATGTGTAAATATATATATATATATATATATATATATATATATATATATATATATATATCCACAAATTTTTTCCTATAAGGAAAAAATTTAATTTTGTAGGGGCGTAATGTCACGAATCAAATTCGCGACATTACCCTTTTGTGAGAAGCCACGAACTATTAGTGGAAAACTCACTGTTTATCGTTCAGTTAACCGCTCATCGGCGGGAGTCCTTTCAAATCAATTTGTCAGTGTCATGCGTGATCGTCTCTGTGTGAGACATTAGCGCTTCCGCTGAGTGATTTGTTTTGGGCGCGTTTCACTCACTCGACCGTTAAAAAATGCAGCCTACTGCTCCCTTTTTCTTTCCCACGACTTACTCAGTCCAGTTGTTGCTGTGACGGAGAGAGGTCCTGTGCCAGCGTGTGAGAGGTCAGCTAGTACCCAAACTCCACTTCACAGGAATCCCCAGTGCTCCCACCTTGGTGATACACAGCATTCATCGACCAGAATTTCCTTTTTGTATTTTCCTAGGTTTAAGAGTTTAATTAAGGTGTTTTTTCCTAGGCGTAAGAATTTAGCTCTTGTGTGAGTGAGTGAGTGCGATCTCATTAATTTGAATTCATTTGAAATGTAACGTTAAATTTATTTTTGTTATCCATAAATTTAACAGTTCTTTTTCTTGAGCTTAATGTAATGTAAATTCTTGTTTCATTTCTCCATAATTAAGCTTATTTCCCACATAGCTCCTAGCTTGCATAAACGTTTTGCTATTCATAACTGGTAGGCTACTTAGGCCAGTCTTGTTGTATTAACTTAAAATCCGTTGTGCCTTCTAGGAGTTTAGCATCAGCAAGAACCTGATGTTAGTATTAGTTATTTATTGTCAGGGGTGAAGTAACTTTCTCCAGAGGCTAACAGTACTAACAGCAATTGAGTGATTAGTCTCTGCTATGTACTATTGAGAAAGTTTATAAATTCTCGTTCTTAGGGAATCGTGCGAAGCAAGCCAGCGTAAAGTAATCGTTGCTTGATTTAGCAAGACAATCTTTGTCCCTGCTCTTCAATATTATTTAATATTATTATCAATTGAATCATATTTAGCATTTATTTTAAAAAACACCATGATATTTAAAAAACCCCGTGACAGAGTGAATGAGAACATCGTAAACCTGCTCGAAAACATATATAAAGAGGGAACCGCTACAGTTAAATTACATAAGGACTCAGAAAAAATTTAAATTGAGAAGGGTGTGCGTCAGGGAGATACAATTTCACCAAAATTATGTACAGCATGCCTAGAAAGTATTTTCAGAAAGCTAAACTGGGAAAACAAAGGAGTGAACATTGATGGAGAAAAGCTAAACCATTTAAGATTTGCAGATTACATTGTCCTAATCTCTGAAACAGCGGAGGCATTGCAAGAAATGTTAAATGACCTGAACAGAGAAAGTCTGAAAGTAGGACTGAAGACGAACCGAAGTAAAACTAATGTTTAATCCACAAACACCAAAGAGCGCCATCGGAATAAGCGACAAAATTCTTGAAGAAGTTGAGAAGTACAACTACTTGGGACAAGTACTAAAATTAACGAAAGATCATGATAGCGAAATAAAAAGACGCATTACAATTGGATGGAAAGCTTTCGGTAAACATAGAGACATTATGAAAAGTAGCTTGCCAGTTTGTATGAAACGAAAAGTATATAACTGATGTATAATTCCAGCTATGACGTATGGTTGTGAGATCTGGATACTGACAAAATCCATGGAAAATAAATTAATCCGTTCTCAGAGAGCAATGGAAAGGTCAATGTTCGGGATATCTTTAAGAGACAGGAAAAGATCAACTTGGGTAAGAGAGCAGACTAAAGTCAAAGATATTGTGGGGGTTATAGAGGAACACAAATGGAGGTGGGCAGGCCATATAGCAAGAATAAGGGATAACCGATGGAGCAAGAGGCTTACTGACTGGACACCAAGAGAATGTAAGCGAAGCAGAAAACGGCCAGACAGGAGATGGAGAGATGAGATAGAGAAATTTGCAGGGAAAACGTGGCAAAGATTGGCTCAGTCTAGGAATTCGTGGAAAAGGTTTGGGGAGACCTTTGTTCAGCAGTGGACTAGTTATGGCTGATGATGAATATATATATAAATATATATATATATATATATATATATATATATATATATATATATATATATATATATATATATGAGCCTCTGTGGTACAGTAGTACAGTGTGCGTTTCGTACACGTGTGAACCAGGGTTCACGCCCCGCCAGGGTAATAAACTTTGGGAGTGTTCACCCGGCCACGTACTGTATTGGCGGACACCAGGGTGCTGTGGTTGAACCAGTGTCGTTTACTATAAAGTAAGCTTTCACCCAGTCGGGTGGCGCGGGCCGATTACGCTTGGTTCACAGACTACACACACATCCAAAGCCACTCCAACACTACAATTACACATACAAGCACTTCTCACCCTACATACAATCTCTGCCAGACAGCATAAGCCACTTGGTAGAGAGATACAGTACATTGGCTGTATCATCCTGACTTCGGTCGGGATAGGCTGGTCCTGCAGTGGATACTCAAACGGCTGAATATATATATATATATATATATACCCCTGGGGGTAGGGGGGTTTCAAGAATACTCTCTCAGTATCCCTGCTTGTCGTACGAGGCGACTAAAAGGGTTGATGGTGGGTTAGTGTCCCACCGCGTAAAAAGAACTAACTGAACAAGCGAATAAAGAATCTCGGACCAGGACGAACCATACGTTGACGACTAAGGAACGGACAAAGGACATTCTGAGGGTGGGAACGTGGAATGTGAGAGGAGTGAATGATGCAGTGAAAGAGGGAGTGATTGTTCAGGTGCTTGAGTATGCAAGAGTGGATATATGTGGATTTACTGAAATTAAATGGAAAGATGAAAGGGTGAGAGAATGGGAATATGGTTTAGGTATATGTGCTGGAGTTAATGAGAATGAGAGGGCAAGAGAGGGAGTATGTCTGATGATAAGCAAGAAGTGGAAGGAGAATATAAGAGAGTATGGAAAAGTGGGTGCAAGGATTGTATGGGTGAGGATGAAAGTAGGTATACAAGCGTGGGCGATTGTATGTGCGTATGCTCCGACAGAGACCGAGTGGCAAGAGTAAAAGATGAGTTTTGGGCGAGAGTGGAAGCATGTATGGACAAATTTGAGAGGGGCGAGACAGTGCTTTTGATTGGAGACATGAATGGCAAAGTTGGAAATGTACGAGTGGATGGAGTGGTTGGTCAGTGCGGTGTGCCAGCTGAAGTAGATGGGAACGATAGTGCTTTGGTGGACATCTGTGCTGGTAAGAGGTTGCCAATGCCAACACCTACTTTCGGCATAAGATGATCCACCGGTATACATGGAGAGTAATGAGGAAGATGGATGGTGAACTTGTTGAACGAAAGGCAATGATAGACTACGTGTGTGTGGATGAGCGAATGAGAAGACAAGTGTTGGATGCAAGAGTGTGGAGAGGGTGGGGGAATGGAGTCTCGGACCATCACTTAGTGATGGCCAAGGTAAAGCTGCAAAGAATATGGTTGAGGAGACGAAGGGGAAGACAGGAGGAAACAGCTCCTATGAGAAGAGTGGAGAAATTGCAAGATTGAGAAAATGGCAAAGTATAAGAGCGCAGTGGAAGAAAGATTGGGAAGGTATGAGCTAGAGCAGATGGAAGGGGTGGAAGACGTATGTAAGATATTTACGGAAGAGATAAGGGCAGCGTGTGAGGTGGTTTGTGGAGTGAGGAGGAGATGCAAGGGTGTGCAAGGGACAGCATGGTAGAATGAGGTGAAACGAGCTGTGGAACAAAAGAAGAAGGCATATAGCAAATGGTTAGCGAGTAGAGGTAGGGGAGAAGATGAGAGAGAAAAGAGAAAGGTATATGTGAGTAGGAGAAGGGAGGTGAAGAGACTGGTGAAGGAGAGTAAGAAGAAAGTGGAAGGAAAGTGGGAGGAATCTGAGTGTGAATGGAGGGAGAGTAAGAAATTGTTTTGGAAGGAGATAAAGAAATTAAGGCAGTGTGAAAGGGGAAATAGTAGGGGATTGAAAGATAGGAATAATAGATTGTTAGTAGAGAAGAGAGAGAAATTGAGGGGATGGAAGGAGCACTTTGAGGATTTGTTGAATGTAGAGAGTGACAGCAGCGCGAGTATAAGTGTTGGGGAATGATTGGGAGAAGAAGAGATGAGACGAGGGAGGAACAGATCAGTAGGGCGGAAGTAGTGGAAGCAATGAAGAAGATCAAGTTGGCAAAGGCCCCATGAATTAATGAAGTGTGTGGAGAAATGCTGAGGTATGGGGGTGAGATTGTTGTGGAGTGGATATGGAAGTTGTGTAGATTGGCTTGGGAGAGGGAAGGGTTCCAGAGGACTGGAAATCAGGTATAATTGTTCCTTTATACAAAGGAAAAGAGAACAGAGAAGTATGTGGTAACCATAGAGGTATTTGCCTTCTTAGTGTGACTAGTAAAATATATGGTTGAATACTCATTGATAAGGTTAGGCATATGACAGAGGAGATAGTTGGAGAAGAACAAGGGGGATTTAGGAAGTGAAAAGACTGTGTAGATCAGATATTTGTTCTAAGATGCTTAGTGGAGAAGTATCTAGAGAAGGGAATGAATGTGTATGCTGCCTTCATGGACTTGGAGAAAGCTTATGACAGAATAGATAGGCAAAGTACGTGGAAAGTATTAAGAATATATGGAGTGTAGGGGATATTGCTGAGTGCTGTGAAGAGTATGTACGAAGGAGCTAGGGCTACGGTGTGAGTGGATGCCGAGCTGAGTGAGTTCTTTGATTTCAATGTGGGACTGAAACAGGGTTGTGTGATGTCTCCATGGCTGTTTAATTTATACATGGTTGGGGTTGTAAAGGAGGTGCAAGGTAGGGCAGTGGATGTGGGGGTGGCTCTAATGAATGAGGGTGAGATTTGGAAAATTCCGGTGTTGCTGTTTGCTGATGATACAGTATTGTTGAGTGAAGATGAATGGGAGTTGCAAGGTTTGGTGAATGAATTTGGGACAGTGTGTAGGAGGAGGAAGCTGAAAGTTAATGTAAACAAAAGTAAAGTTATGGTGTTTGAGAGGAATGAAGTCACAGAATGTACAGCGAGGTTGGATGGTGAGGATATGGAGAATGTGAGTGCATTTAAGTACTTGGGTAGTGTGATGAGTAAGGATGGAACTTTGGGGGATGAAGTGCGTGAAAGGGTACAGCAGGGAAGGAAGGTTGTTGGTTCACTGAAAGCAGTGATGAGAAATAGGGAGGTGAGCATGGAAATTAAGAAGTCATTGCAAGATAGTATTGTGATCCCTACCCTGACGTATGGAAGCGAGGCGTGTACCTTGCTAGAGGGGAACAAGTCAAGAGTGAGAACAGTAGAAATGAGTTACTTGAAAGGAGCATGTGGAGTGACATGGAGGGACAGGTTGACGAATGAAGAAGTGAAGGAATGTTGTGGGGTGGATGTGGATGTGGTTGAGAAGATTAGGAGAAATACACTGAGGTGGTTTGGGCATGTGGAGAGAATGGAGAATGAAAGACTGACTAAGAGGGTGTATGTAGGTGAGGTGGAGGGAGGGAGAGGGAGGGGTAGACCGAGGATGAGGTGGAGGGATGGAGTTGAGAGGTATATGAGGGAGGGGGGGTGAGTTGGGGGGAGGGTAGTCAAATGGTGGGTGACAGAGCGACTTGTAGGCGTTTTGTCTGCGGCCACCCTTTGCGGAATTAGGGCGTCGGGCTATAGATAGATAGATAAATATATATATATATATATATATATATATATATATACAGGGTGTTTCAAAAGTCCCTCACTAATTTGATTTTCAATTTTCTTTGCAGGTAATCGACCAACAGCGTTCATCATGTGGAAAACTCTTACTCAGTAGTTGAGAATTTTTGAATCTACATTTGAAGTTTTGCATCATTTTCTTCTGCTACCATGCTGACTCTAGAGCAGAGGTGTAAAATCGCTGCATGGCAGGAGGTTTTTCAATCTGTGGTTGAAGTGCAGCGACGATTCCAGGAAATCTACGGACAGCATTATGCACCGGATAGGAACACCATCGTTGCCACCCACCAGAAGTTTATGGAGACTGGATCAGTTAAGGACAAACCCCGATCAGGAAGACTTCGAAGTGGGCGGAGCGAGGAGAATGTCGAAACTGTCCGTGAGGCTTTTGTTTAGAGTCGGGGAAGTCTATTCGGCGAGCAGCTGCGAAACTAAACATCAGCGTGACATCTGTCCAACGGATTTTGCGGCGTGATCTCAAGCTGTATCCGTACAAGATCCAGGTGGTTCGGTAGGTGGAACCTCAAGACTACGATTGCCGGGTGGAGATGTGTGGGACACTGCTGCATCACTACGAAACAGACCCATCGATCGTGTAGCACATGTGGTTCAGTGACGAAGCTCTCTTCCACCTTTCTGGTTGTATCAATCGGTACAACACCCGCATCTGGGGAACTCACAGTCTTGTGGATATCCATGAACATGAAAGGAACACACCGAAATTGGTCGTCTGGTGTGCCATCTCCTCGGCTGAGCTGATTCGCTTCCGGGATAAAGATGGAAATTCTGTGAACATCAGCGGACACAATTACCTTCATATGCTTTAGGAGTTGTGCATCCCCCAACTGTCAGCTGTAGCCGACATTCAAGAAGTCATTTTTCAGCAAGACGGTGCCCTTGCTCATTACTCGAGTGAGGTTCGCTCATTACTGAATGAGTAGTACCCAGACCGGTGGATTGGTTGCCGTGGTCCCATTGAATTGGCTACTCACTCGCCGGATCTTACACAATGCGACTTCTTTTTGTGAGGCTACATTAAGAGCAAAGTGTACGCCACCAAGCCACGGGACCTCCCCACATTAGAAGAACGGATCAGGAATGTGTGGGCTCTTGTTACTCCCGAAATGTTGTCCAATGTCGGCCAGGAATGCGTAAAACGGTGGCTCGCTTTTTCGAAAACGGTGGTGCCCACGTTGAGGTGTACTAGTGACTTTCCAGTAGACTTATGAAGCCAAATTTGATGCCACCAAAATTCCCATGAATCGTAGGTTCAGCAACCAAATTGTCATTTGGTTCCTCTTTTATCTGCAATTTTAATAAAGTTTAACAATAATGAGGGACTTTTGAAACACCCAGAATATATATATATATATATATATATATATATATATATATATATATATATATATATATATATATATAACATACTGTATATGCACGAGTATATAATCCACCCATCATCTATGTTGCCCCAAGAGGAGCGTAAGAGCCCGGGGCTAGGCAACTTGGTCCTGACATTTAAGATGAGAGTGACCAGCCTCACTCATCCCTGAGTGGCATTATGTGGGCAATAAACTCCAACCATCCCTTGAATATAAACCTACACAGGCTCAATCCGATTGGAGCTCCTTAATTACCCACTAAACCACCAGGTGCCATAATTTGGTTATATGGTTACCACTTAGCGTACTAAATGGTTTCCTGGTGTACGGGAAACCGTTTGGCTTGTCACTCACTGTAGAGTCACCCACAGGCAGAAGGAAGAGGAAAGAATGAAAGTAAGACAGAAGAGGAAGTGTAAAGTCACCTATGGACAGAAGGAAGAGAAAAGAATGAAGGAAAGATAACAGAAGATGATGGAAGGAAGAGAGGAAAGGGCAGAAACCCAAGAGCAGCACTCTAACGAGTGAGCCAGGCTTCGGTCCAAGTCCAAGTACTTGTACTTAGACTTAAGTACAAACTTTTGAATACAGGTACTTGGAATTTTAAAACTCAGTGTACTTGTACTTGGGCCAAATGTACTTGAAAAAATCAAGTACTTTTAAGTACTTTTCAAGTACGGTACAGTAATAATCATATAACGTACATTTCATAAGTAAATAACAATAACTGTTTTGACAGTGACATTAAGCAGATTATAATAAGTTATTTTAGTTCTACTGTTTGTTTTAATAAGCAGTATTTATGTAAATTATTAAATGAAAATGATAATAATATTAACTCAGTTGTAGCTACTACTGTACGGTAGTAGAACTATCTGGTAACTCTCGTGCATACACTTCAAGACTGAACAGGCAACATCATTTTACTTTCTTCCTGTCTGCAACCTGGTCACTATTGTAGTTGTATTTCAGTAGCCACCATTTATAGCATTACGAGTGGCATCATGGCATCAACTAAGGCAGTGGTTCTTAACCTTTTTTGAGTCACGGACCCCTACGAGACTCGGGTGAAAGCTATGAACCCCTTCCCTACAAAAATGCACATAAACACAAACACAGCGTTTTGCATGCCAATATACTTTATTTTATTGAAAACTACCTCACGCAGTGTATCACAAAGTATAAAACAGTCTTTACAAAGAATTATGTTTCTCACTCTTTTTCATGCATAAACTAATGGCCACTCGAAAAAATGAAATACATCCAACTTGTGCAAATTAAAAAAAAAAAAAAAAAAAAAAAAATCTGCTCAAAAGTTCATTTCAGTCAGAGGGTTGTTGTGGTTGTCTGACTTGAATAAGAAGATGAAATTGTGGTCTTTGACAAGGCAACATGCATGTCATCGTTGACATCCAGTTGTTTTCGACTTTTCGTTTTGATAGAAGCAAGCGCTGAAAACCCTGACTCACAAAGGTATGTAATAGCAACGGAATCAGAGCACCGATAGCTCGCTTTGCCAGACGAGGGTAGGCTTGTGTCAATGAACACCAGAATTCTTCAAGACTTTGATTTTTTTTTTTTTTTTTTTTTGGGGGGGCAGCTAATAATGCCAAACGTCATCATGCAATATTGCTAAATTGTTCTCATTTATTCTGACCTTCACGGACCCCCTGAATCCCATCCATTGATCCCTTGGGGGTCCATGGACCACAGGTTAAGAGCCCCTGAACTAATGATTCATGCATATGGAGCATCTTCAAACTACCAGGAGATACTACTGGAACATTCAAGGCAGTCCCCAAAAATGTTACTTCAAACCTTCACAAACATATGAAGGTAAGCTAACTTTGCAAAGGTTAACAAGTAGTACTTGTAATAGTAGCACTAACACTCCCCACCTACCAAAAGAAAAACCTGTATAATATCGAATGAATAATGCATCCTTCCATCTATGTGCATGTGGGAGACAAAAGGCAAGCCCGCCTGCAGCAGGGTTTTATTTTATTTTCTAGGTGTGTTTCAAAGTTTTAGGGAGTTTTCAACAATATGAAATTTCTAAAATAATATTGTAGGACTTCCAATGACTTTCGCAGACGAGTTTACCCTTTCACTGCCCAAAATTTCTTACATGCACGAAGTTCAACCTGTTTTTCACTCTCCAGCTGTATTTTTTATTAATTTGATATTATCTACATCATTTTCAAGACCGGCGAGGGGGTGAGGGCGACAGCCCCAAGGTTAGGTTAGGTTGTCAGATTAGGTTAATGACATTAAAGTTGTCATATATATATATATATATATCCAGTATATATATGTATGTATGTATATTAATAGTTATTTTTCTCTTTGTTTCAGCGGAAACGCAGTGCTTTACACGAGAGGAGTCAGCACTCGTGTCAACACAACTGGGAGTAGCCAGTCAACCATGGAATACTTTGTTATAGTGTCAGACCCAAAGAAATATGCGACACACGATGCTCGTCAAAAGCAACTTGATGATGAACTAGTGCTCTTTGTGGCATGTGATCTTGTGCCTTTTTCTGTTGTAGACAGCCCTTACTTTAGTGGTTTACATAGTGCAGCTGACCCTCGCTGTCAGATGCCAACATGCAAACACTTAGTGAACAAACTACCACAAGACAAATTCACACAGGTAAAAGAGGATGTTAAAAAATGTACTGGGTGTCACGGGGTTTTTATAATATCAGGGTAATTTTGAAATAAATGGTTAAATATTATTTAAATTGATAATAATATTCAATAATATTGAAGAGCAGAGACAATGATTGTCTTGCTACATCAAGCAATGATTACTTTACGTTGCTTCTTCGCACGACTCTCTGAGAACGAGAATTTATAAACTTTCTCCACAGTACACAGCAGAGACTAATTACTCACAATTGCTGAATTACTGTACTGTTAGCCTCTGGAGAAAGTTACTTCACCCTTGACAATAAATAACTAATACTAATAACAATAATCAGGTCCTTGCTGATGCTTAACTCCTATGGCACAACGGATTTTAAGTTAATACAACAAGACTGGTCTAAGTACCAGTTATGAAAGCAAACGTTTATGCAAGCTAGGAGCTATATGGAAAATAAGCTTAATTATGGAGAAATGAAACAAGATTTTACTCTACATTAAGCTCAAGAAATAGAACTGTTAAATTTATTGATTACAAAAATAAATTTAACATTACATTTCAAATCAAATCAATGAGACGCACTCGCTCACTCACACAGAAGCTAAATACTTACGCCTAGGAAAAACACCTTAACTAAACTCTTAAAACTAGGAAATACACAAAGGAAATACCAGTCGATGAATACTATGTATCACCCGAGGGGTGGGGGGTGGGAGTACTGGGATTAACTGTACTAGTAGAGCTTGGGGTGCTAGCTGACCTCTCCACTTCTGAGCACAGAACCTTTCTCCGTCACAGCAAACACAAGACTGAATTCAAATAATGCATAGGCAGGACGCAAGGCGTGGCTAACGGTTGAGGGAAGCAGAGGCGAACGATAAAGAAACAATTGTATCGTTCAGTAGAGCACTTAGTGACGTGCATTAAATCGGTCACTCTTGAAAGTGACGAATGTTTTGAAAAGTATACTCCGAAATGGAGGGAGAAACGGTTAGCTGAGCGATACACAGTGAGTTTTCCACTAATAGTTCGTGGCTTCTCACAAAACGGAAATGTCGCGAATTGATTCGTGACATTACGCCCCTACAAAATTAAATTTTTTCCTTATGGGAAAAAATTTGTGGATATATATATATATATATATGTATACATCCTAAGTCATTCACACAAGATTCACACTGTGGTGTGTGTGCTATCCTGCTACAGGAGAAAGTTGCAGTCGCCAGTGAGCGAAAAAACCTCGTATTTACGTTAATAGAAGCAAGCTTGAGGGAAAAACTCCGTGACGACGGTGAAAATCCTGTACTCAGGTCAAACTGAGCGAAAAGTCGCTACATTTACACTGACAACTAATTGTTGTGTAGTGTGATGTATGTAATACACGGTGTAGGTGTGACAGTTGTAGTGTAACTGTACCTACGTGTAAAATGACAGCAAATAATAATAATATGGCGACGACGAAGGCAGAGGAGAAGAGGTGGCAGCGTGCGGCAGACGATGAGCTGGTCCGCACAGCAAAACTGCTACACCCATTGCTGAACCTGCAAAACCAATTGAGGTGGAGGATCAAGTGTGTCAATGAGACAAAATTTTATCATGTTACAACTCTCTCTCTGCCTAGCAGTCAGTGCTACGACGTACATTCGAGGTCGCCATTAATTATAGCACACGATTATGGTCAGCAAGCTGAGAATCCTTGTGCAAACTCGGGTCTTCCATAGCCTCGAACCGCACACGGGTCCTCAACCTGTGCCTTAACCTACAGTTCTTATATTAATATTGGAGAGCTGAGAATCCTTGTGCAAACTTGGGTCTTCCATAGCCTCAAGTCGCCTCTGCGGAGTTCTCACTTCCCCCTTAACCTACAGTACTTATATTAGTATCGGGAAGCTGAGAATCCTTGTGCAAACTTGGGTCTTCCATAGCCTCAAGTCGCCTCTGCGGAGTTCTCTCTCGAACTTCCCCCTTAACCTACAGTACAATACTTATATTAGTACCGGGAAGCTGAGAATCCTTGTGCAAACTTGGGTCTTCCATAGCCTCAAGTCGCCTCTGCGGAGTTCTCTCTCGAACTTCCCCCTTAACCTACAGTATTTCTATTAGTACCGGGAAGCTGAGAATCCTTATGCAAACTTGGGTCTTCCATAGCCTCAAGTCGCCTCTGCGGAGTTCTCTCTCAAACTTCCCCCTTAACCTACAGTACTTCTATTAGTACCAGGAAGCTGAGAATCCTTATGCAAACTTGGGTCTTCCATAGCCTCAAGTCGCCTCTCAACTTCCCCCTTAACTTACAGTACATAATATGTATGTACAGGCCCTGGACATAATGTGTCCTTTGGGGCCAATGGGCGAGACGTCAGGTCTGCACCCACTTCACCACTACCCTGTCTCTCAACTGACTCAGAGATTACAGGTGTAGTTACAAATGGCACAGGAAGGGCATGTCCCTGATTAGTGGTGATACTTTGCCACACACTGCAGGAACGGACAAAACTATCTATGTCTCGTCCCATCCCTGGCCAGAAAAAGTCAGCTCGGATACGGCCCTGGGTCTTCCTTTTGCCCATGTGACCTCCTGAGGCTGAACAATGACCCCATTGTAACACTGCTAGGCGGTACTTGGCGGGAACGACAAACTGTAGTCGAACCTCGCCCACGGGTGTTCGTGACTCACGGTAGAGCCGTCCTTGTTTGCGAAGGAACTTGGCTCAACCTCCCCGTGAATACTTTATCACTCGACCCTTTTGTTTGTTCCGCACGGCAGCAAGTGTCGGGTCAGAATGTTGTTCTTGTACAACAAGTTGACTACACATCAGATCTTGCGGTGATTCAATGATCACCGGGGTGACACAGTCTGGAGCCTCAGCCATGGCTCGTGTTACCGCAGCAGCCGAAGTCTGAGTAGCATCATTGGAGCAACTATCCTTGACTCCTTGAATGTTGCCGATGATGAGTTCAAAAAAAGGTTCTGGCATGACAACCGCAAGTGTCGTACCAGTGAAAAATGGAGACGCCACCTGGATACATGCCTCAGGGAACAATCTCACTGATCCATCAATAAGGCTTGCATGGATCTGGCGACCTGTATACTGCTCAGGCCGAACTAGACTCTGCTTGACAGAGCAACCTGAGGAACCATTGTCTCTCAGGACCTTCACAGGAATGTCTCCCACAAACCCTGGCTGAACAAGGAAGGTACTGTCACCTGTGGGAGGGCCTGTGGAGGAAGCAGCTAGCCACTCATGAGGCTGCTGAATTGATGTGGCAAACATTGTGCCTTGAGGGTTATAAGGAGATGGAACATTGGCCATCTGTGGAGGGGGGTTCACTGTCACTGTGGGACTAGTGAACTGTGGGGGAGAACCCATACTGGTAGGGACGTGACCACCGTGCTGCTGCTGAGGAATGAAGGCTGCATTCGCTTCCTGCCTCTTTTGAGCTGGTGGTGAAAAAGTTTGTCCCGACGGTCGGTTGCATGGCTGATACTGCTGTTGGTTAGGGTACTTGTTGTACCTCTTCCACTCAGGTTTCTGAGTGTTTTGCCCCTGGTCCTTCCACTGCGGTTTTGGACCTTGGCCATTACTCTGAGAATGGCCTTGATGCTGGGATTCAGTCTGAGACGGCTTCCCAGACTTGGCAGTATCTTTTCTGCTCCAGGTGTTTTGCTTACGAGTTTGATACCCGTATGCTGTAAAGAATGCGTCAGCCTTCTCTGCCATTTGGCTGGCATCTTTCACCTGGCAGATCTTAAGCTGTGCTATGAGCTCAGCAGGCCACGACCTCTCTAGCTGTGTGCGCAGCATAAGGTCAATTATCCCCTCACGCGTGGAAGGAGTTTCATCTTTCTCCATCCACTCATTTAAGTAAGCTGTGAGACGATCAAGGAACTGAACAGCTGTCTCCTTGTCTTGGAGACGAGCTCGCATGAACTGAACTTTGGCATCGTCTACTGTGAGACCATACGCCTTAATGAGTGCAGCTTTCATCATCTCATATGTGAGATTGTCTCCACGAATTCTGTGGAGAATATCGAGGGCAGGGCCCTCAAATAGGCTAAGAAACTGAAGCCGCTTAGCTGCCTCATCCAGTTGATATAAGTCTGCCATGTCCTCAAAACGAGCTATGTTCGGCTCGATTTGCTTGCTTTCCTTGTATGAAGGAAGCTTGATGCGTGGGGTCGCCAGGACATGTGCAGGGGAAACGCTCGTGGAGCTTGGACCAACTGCACCAGACGTGTCTGAAGCCAAGGAATCTCACTTCATGTTTTTCTCGTGCCTCACGTTCGGCACGTTCATATTCACGTTGTTCCCGCACGTGTTCTAAGTCGAGTTCGCGCTGTTTTTGCTCGTGTTCACGCTGTTCTCGCTCGTGTTCCAAGTCGAGTTCGCGCTGTTTTTGCTCGTGTTCACGCTGTTCTCGCTCGTATTCGCACTGAATTCTACGCTCTTCACGAGCATCTTTCTCACGTTCTTGCTCGTAATTGAACCGTGAGAGTATGTATTCTTTTATTTCAGTTGGGTCCGTAAGACCCATATCTTTGGCTTCCTGTAAAAATACAGCTGTAGCCATGATGCTAGCTCAATTTACTAAGTAACCGAAACTGAGTACTGACTGCTTAGCGAACAAATGCTAATAAACACAAGTAAAGAGTACAGACACAAGTTAGTGGTGACCAGTCTTATCTAGTTAACTGGCAAAGATTAAAGCAAAAATGCAAATGACTGGGAAGACTCAATAATAAACACAATGGGTACGGCGACTTCCCAGGAGCGAATAAAATCGTCTGGCGTTACCAAAAATAAACTAGAGTTAAGTACTCTATGGATTGATAAAGCAAAATTCACTTGCTAAATTAACGGTAAACACCAGTAAACTTGTGTCTATAAACTTTAATTATAAATACCTAAATATGAATGAGTGAGCACTATCTCGTGAATAGCTTTAGAGCTAGGAGTTAATGTCCTGGTGAGGTCGCCAATTGTCACGGGGTTTTTATAATATCAGGGTAATTTTGAAATAAATGGTTAAATATTATTTAAATTGATAATAATATTCAATAATATTGAAGAGCAGAGACAATGATTGTCTTGCTACATCAAGCAATGATTACTTTACGTTGCTTCTTCGCACGACTCTCTGAGAACGAGAATTTATAAACTTTCTCCACAGTACACAGCAGAGACTAATTACTCACAATTGCTGAATTACTGTACTGTTAGCCTCTAGAGAAAGTTACTTCACCCTTGACAATAAATAACTAATACTAATAACAATAATCAGGTCCTTGCTGATGCTTAACTCCTATGGCACAACGGATTTTAAGTTAATACAACAAGACTGGTCTAAGTACCAGTTATGAAAGCAAACGTTTATGCAAGCTAGGAGCTATATGGAAAATAAACTTAATTATGGAGAAATGAAACAAGATTTTACTCTACATTAAGCTCAAGAAATAGAACTGTTAAATTTATTGATTACAAAAATAAATTTAACATTACATTTCAAATCAAATCAATGAGACGCACTCGCTCACACAGAAGCTAAATACTTACGCCTAGGAAAAACACCTTAACTAAACTCTTAAAACTAGGAAATACACAAAGGAAATACCAGTCGATGAATACTATGTATCACCCGAGGGGTGGGGGGTGGGAGTACTGGGATTAACTGTACTAGTAGAGCTTGGGGTGCTAGCTGACCTCTCCACTTCTGAGCACAGAACCTTTCTCCGTCACAGCAAACACAAGACTGAATTCAAATAATGCATAGGCAGGACGCAAGGCGTGGCTAACGGTTGAGGGAAGCAGAGGCGAACAATAAAGAAACAATTGTATCGCTCAGTAGAGCACTTAGTGACGTGCATTAAATCGGTCACTCTTGAAAGTGACGAATGTTTTGAAAAGTATACTCCGAAATGGAGGGAGAAACGGTTAGCTGAGCGATACACAGTGAGTTTTCCACTAATAGTTCGTGGCTTCTCACAAAACGGAAATGTCGCGAATTGATTCGTGACACTGGGAGTGCAAAAACCATATATCTCACACTTGATATTTGGTCCAGCCGTCAAATGAGATCTTACTTGGGAATCACAGCTCACTATATTAGAAACTGGACTTTCGAAAATGTAGTACTAGCTTGCAAGCGCTTCCGTAGGCGCCATATTGAACACAAGATTATGGAGGAGTACGAGCAGATTATCAAAGATTTTGAAATAAGCTCCAAGATCACAAACATCATAACTGATAATGTTGCAAATATGATTTCTACCTTTTCTTTGTCAGGATTCCGTGATGCCACTACTGACACAAATGATGACACTGACTTGGAAGATGATGATCTTGATGATTTTGATGGTGCTGATTCTGCTAAACTGTTTGAAGTATTACCAGCAGAGCATAACTCCTGTTTTGCTCATACATTGCAGTTGGTGGTGAAAGATGACCTAAAAGAAGTACAACGGTCAAATATTACACTCAGCAATGCATCAAAACTGGGATCTTTTGTGCACAGGTCAACAATAGCCACAGATGTTCTGGAAGGGAAAAAAAAAAATAGAATTAGGTTGTGCCACTCGCTGGAATTCACAGGTGAAGATGATCAGATCTGTTTTGCGAGTGCCAGAAGAAAAGCTAAGGAGTTTGGATGGTGCCCCAACTTTTGGAGCATGTGATCAAAATATTCTTAAAGATATGCTAGAAATTTTTGAACCATTTGAGGAGGCCACTGACTGTGCCCAACGACAGAACTCTGTTCTCTCTAGTCTGGTTATTCCTTGTGTATGGGGGCTCAAGTTTCACCTAGTGCAGGTGCAGTCAAAGGATACTAGTGCTCTGGTATTTGGACTGAGAAGTCAGTACAGAAACGCTTACAGCTGTATGAAGATCGAAAAACATATTAAGTGCCAACTATATCGGATCCAAGGTTTAAAATGGACTGGTGCTCTGAAGAGAAGGAAAAGGTAAACCTGAAGTCCTGTGTCATAACTACAGCACAGTTTATGGCCAAAAAAGCTACAGCTCTTGCAAGCTTGGATCCTGGCACAGAACTTCCAGATAATCCAGGGCCCAGTTCAGGGAATTCTGAACCAAAGAGGAAGAAAACTGGTTAGTTTTATGGCTACCCCAGCTCAACAATCAACAGATATAACACAGGTGGAGGAGTCCATTAATATTGAAATTCAAAGATACCTGAGTCAGCCATGCATTTCTGATGAAAGGGATGTATTAGAATACTGGAAGGAGTACATGGAGACATTTCCAACTCTAGCAAAGATGGCACAAAAATACCTATCTGTCCCTGCTTCTTCTGCTCCAGTGGAAAGGATTGTCAGCATCGCAGGAAAAATCTTCCGCCCGGACAGATGTCGACTTATGGACAAGAATTTTGAGTGTATGATGTTTGTGAAATGCAATGATAAGTCCTACAAGTAGCTAATACAGTATTGGTAATGGTATCAGTACTTTGAAATGCAAATTTGGATGACCAGTTAACCCATACGTGCCTAGTGTATGTATCTGAACGCGACTGCCCATGGTGATCTGAGAGTTTTTTTCATTAAAAAGCTGTGAAATTTTCATGTGCTACCATCTATAAGCACTGAAATTAGTTGGATATTATGCTGTACATATACCAAGACTGACTTTTATATTGAACATCACCAATGACCTGACCTCGGTTTTGTATTAAGGTTTTGTCGTATGGCTGCTGGCGTGGCTAACTGTACTTTGGCCTATAAATACAAATCTATCAGAACACAGCTCAAGAAATTATGTTTTAAGACATAAAGATTTTGGTCAAATGTGGATTTCTTAGTGTTAAAACAAGGCAAATAAATGTGAGATAACCTGTCCTATAACAAGCTGCAAACTTTAACTTCTGTAACTGATAGTTTTAGAGCAACCACAAACGTTTTACAATGTGGGCAGTAAATGCACCATCCACCCGGGTCTCTCACAGGTTGACTTAATACCATATTTGTTAATGTTTAATTTTTGTCCATTACTGCTTACTAGGCTAATCATTAATTTCAAACTAAGGAAACTATAATTTTCTTCCATATTTTTCTAAACTGCAAGTATCACATTTTTCGTTTGAAGCGCAAATCTACCTTGTATTATTAACATTTGTATTATCAATTACACTAAAAGATTTACTAGAATTTGAATCATTACCTTTACCTTGGCTCACTTCTGATCACCTTCACTCATTAAGCCCTATGGGCATCTCTTGCCACCCTGTAGGTAGATCTTCACTTCTCTTAGGCACTGTGGGCCGAGGGTCACTGTCTAAAATCCGAGAACTACACAGATAGATACTTTTGGGGGGCTTAACTGTATTCGTTTTAGTAAGATCACTGTAATATGCTTCTTCATTAGATATTTGCTACTGAATTTGAAATAAACATGTCTATAAAAAATAACATAATCTATTGAAATGTACTTGTGTTTAAGTACATTGTCAAGCACTTGGACTTGGACTTAAGTACTAGGCAAATCTTCTGTACTTGTGCTTATACTTTGTATTTGTCCACAAGTACTGGCACATGTACTTGGACCCATGCCTGAAGTGAGCGGAAGGTAAGCGCCCGCACCTTCCCAATATATATATATATATATATATATATATATATATATATATATATATATATAAGAGCCGTGTTTGTTTATTTGTTTGTCTGTCCTTCAATCACGCCCAATTGAAGGGCCGGAGACCCCCAGACCCATAAATACTGTGAATCAGGGTGACCCATTGATGGTTTAGGAGGGTCAAAATTCAGATCTGGGTCATTTGAGGTCACCGGTAGAGTGTTTGCATTTGTGGCCCTGGCAACACCGAGTACCCCTTCAGCCCAATTTTTGGCATGGAGACTCACATGACCTCTAGTTCGGACATGGCTATGTGAGGTTGACCTCTGAGTCATTTGAGGTCACTGGCCAGAGGTCACCGGTACTTGTAAAACAAATGCGCACAAATACTGTGAGTTAGTCTGCAAAAGCTGAAAAAGAAAGTTCCTGGACCTCTTAAAATCCATCTTCAAAAGCATAAGAGGTACATGGTCTTTCTGGAGTAGAAAGGAAGATTGAACCAGAACAAATAGGATTAGAAAGTTTACCTTTTTGTCCCGGCAACGCCGGGTACCCCTGCTAATATATATAGATAGATAGATAGATAGATACTGCAGATAGATAGATAGATATAAATATAGATAGATAAACAGATGGATGGATACATACAGTAGATGGATAGAGAGATAGACAGATAGATATAAATATAGATAGATAGATAGATGGATGGATATATACAGTAGGTGGATAGAGAGATAGATATGCGCAGCTAATTTCACAGTTCCTTAGTACAGAGGATGTCGCATCTAATATACTGTAGCACTAGCCCTGTGTGTGTGTGTGTGTGTGTGGGTGTGTGTGTGTGTGTGTGTGTGTGTGTGTGTGTGTGTGTGTTTTGGGCAGCCAACTACACATGCAAATCGCACCAAAATAGTGTCAACTGTATATTGAGATTTGATATAACAACAGGTGCCGCCCTTGTTACGGAAATTTGTGAGGAGATGGTAACCAGGAAAACAAAATGGGGATATATCAGTAGAGGGTGAGAGTTGTGGTTCTGTGAGGAATAGGGCTAGAGGGGATCTGGGCTGTAGGAAAAATTGAACTGAATTAAGATTGGTGCTAAGACCACGGATATTGGTGAAGAATAAGGCGGCACCTTCACTTCTCCACTGACAAACATGACCGGAAATTGCAACAGTTGCTGCCGGCACAGTTGTTTGATGGCAACCGGGAGGACCCTGTGCCGCCAGTCCTACCCTACCGGTGGTGGCAATCCGTGGTACCCACCTTGTTTGACGGTAATAATACAGTGGCCATTGCTAAAGGGAGTGGGAATAGAAGGTGATATGTGCATGAAGTGTGGTGTAGACAGTTGAAGGTAGAGGTATTAAGAGAGTATGCTGGCCTACTCTCTGTGTAAATGAAAGCGCTGAAAATGTTCAGCAAAGGGAGATGGTCAGGATCAAGTCCTGAGGGCTGATGAAACGGGAGCTCCAGCTTTCCCTGTCACCAGCTTGCCGTCCACCTTGGGAGTACTCCCCTGAGGGGTTGAGTGACGGTGTGACTAGCAGGGCCGCTGAGTGGATTAGAGAGGGTTGTACGAGCAACGTGAGGGAGGGAGTAGCGGTGTGAGATGAAGTGAGTCTGGGTGAGTGAGAAAGTAGAAATAGTGTAAGAGGTTGGGTGAGAGGTAAGGTTTGTGGGTGAGAAGGTGGGACGCAAGGTGGGCGTTGAAATGAAGGTGTGAGAGAGTTTTGAAGGTGGCGTGAGGGAGGGTGTAACTGTGTGAAAGGAAAAAAAGGCTGGGTGGGTCAGGATAAGAATAAAGGTTTGAGAAGTAGGGCGATGTTGTGAGAAGCTGAGTGGATCTTGGCATGGGAATGCGAGAGGCAGGGAAGTCTGAATAAGTCCGGAAATAACGGTAGGAGAGGGCGAAAATGATTATGTGAACAATCTGACTGGTGAGTAAGGGTGCAGACATAATGAGAGGGTAAGGGTAAAGAGTACTACAGGGGCGTGGATGAAGGGACAGAGTAATTGTGTAATAGGTGAGGTGGGCGGCACTGGACAGAATTATAAGCCCAGAGTCGCCGGGGAAACACTGAAACATTAATATTAAAACAGACCTTGCAATTTTGAGTCGTACTTTTAATTTCTCTCAGGCATCCTCTCTCTCTCTCTCTCTCTCTCTCTCTTTGTGTGTGTGTGTGTGTGTGTGTGTGTGTGTGTGTGTGTGTGTGTGTGTGTGTGTGTGTGTGTGTGTGTGTGTGTGTGTGTGTGTGTGTGTGCGTGCGCGCGTGCGCGCGCGCGCGTGTAATATAAGAGTCCTTTTCTAGTTCTGGATGATAAGTAAGAGGCTTTCTGAATATTTCTGGAAAATTGTGTGCTTATGAGGGAAGTAGTGTATATACAGTATATATATATATATATATATATATATATATATATATATATATATATATGTATGTATGTATGTGTGTATGAATATACGAGTATATATCATCATTAGCATCATCATCGGCCATAATATGTCCAGTGGTGAACAAAGGCCTCCCTCAACCTTCTCCACGAATTCTTTGACTGAGCCAGTCTCAGCCACGTTTTCCCTGCAAAATTTCATCTCTCCACCTGTCCTTGACCTCTGTCTGCTCTCTCACCCAAGTTGATCTTTTCTTGTCTCTCAAGGATATTCCCAACATTGACCCTTCCATCGCTCTCCGAGAACGGATTAGTTTATTTTCTATCGATTATGTTAGTTGCAAGGTCTCACAACCGTACGTCATAGCTGGTATTATGCATTCGTTAAATACTTTTCGCTCCATACATATTGGCAAGCAGCTTTTCATAGTGTCTCCATGTTTACCAAAAGCTTTCCATCCAATTGTAATGCGTCTTTTTATTTCGCTATCATGGTCTTTCGTTCATTGCAGTATTTGCCCTAAGTAATTGTACTCCTCGACTTCTTCAAGAATTTTTCCGCTTATTCTGATGATACTCTTTCGTGTATGTGGATTAAAAATTAATTTTACTCTGGGTCATCGTTAGTCCAACTTCGAGACTTTCTCTGTACAGGTCATTTAACATTTCTTGCAATATCTCTGGTGTTTCTGAGATTAGGACAGTGTCATCTGTATATACTAAATGATTTACCTTTTTTCCATCTATATTTACTCCTTTGTTCTGCCTTTCTTAAAATACTTTCTAGGCATGCTGTAAATACAGTATTATTGGTTAAATTGTATCTCCCTGACGCACGACCTTCTCAATTTTTTCAGAGTATTTATATAATTTAACTGTAGCAGTTCCCTCTTTATATAATGTTTCCAAGCAGTTTTACACTGTTCTCATTTATTCCTTGTTCTTGCATTGAATTTTTAATTGCTATGTGTTCCATTGAGTCAAAAGCCTTTTCACAATTAACAAAACCTAGGCACAGTGGTTTATTATATTCTATACTTTTCTCAGATAGCTGTTTCATTGTGCGTAGATGATCAATAATCGAGAAACTGCTTCGGAATCCTGGCTGTTCACGAAGTTTGTTTTCTTCAAAGTTTGTCGTTATTCTGTCCGTAAGGACTGCAGTGAAAAGTTTGTAAATTACTGCTAATAAACTAATGGGGCGATAGTTACTAAGATCTTTTGAGTCGCCTTTTTTGTGCAGTATATTAATTATTGCATTACACAATGTTTTGGGAATTTTCTTTTTTTTATACATTGAGTAAATAGGTGGGCGAGCCTGTATTGTAATCCCACTCCTGCATCCAACAGCAAATCTGCTGCTATTCCATCTTCTCCCGGACACTCCGAGCTCAGACGTTGTCTAGTGAGGAGGTCAGGCCGATTTGTCCCGAGATCTGAACTCTGTTTCATTTACTCGAGGCGATTTTCGAGCATTTTTCTCAGTTTTGGCAGTGTTGAGACTTAGTCTCTGGCACTGAGAAAGATTTTTTGTTGTTTTCCAGGTTTTTCTGCGACTTCGTCTCAGATTGCCTGGGTGTGAGTGGGAGTGCGTGTGTGTTTGTGACTGTGTGTGTGTGTGTGTGTGTGTGTGTGTGTGTGTGTGTTTTGCCTGCCGTTAGTGTCCCTCACTGTAGTACGACGCCGAACCCTGAAGGGGTGCCGTTAGGGCACTTCCATGAGGGGGGGCCATTAGGGCCTGGTTAAAGGAGGCAGTGAGGGCGGCTCTGGTAGATTAGGGAAGTCCCGAAAGGGGCAGTGGCAGGGCCTCCCACGTCGCCCTTTAGAGGGCGGGGAGCATAGGTTGCCTGTCACTGTAGGGAACTAGGCCACTTTTTGTATTTATTGTTTTTGTATTAAGAGTGAGTGTTGGTGTAATTGCTTGTGTGACTGTGTGAGTGGTGTGAGTGAGTGTCTGTCAGTCCCAGGGACTATGAAGGGGATCCGGTCCCCTAGGCCTACAGGGCCGGTACGCTTGCCTCCCAAGCGGAGGCCTTCCCGCCCTGCTACTGTGCCAGGCGCGAAGCGAGGGCCCCGTCCTTCTGACGGCAGCTCTCGCTCGTCGACGTCTGGCGAGACCTCTGCAAAAGCAGCTTCCCCTCAGGTTGAAAAGAAGGGGCTTACTCAGCCTGCTTCCAGGCCAGGCGCGAAGCGGGAGCGGCGCCTCTCAGACGTCAGCTCCCACTCGTCGACGTCTGGCGACGCCTCTGCTTCCCCTCCCTCTCCGATGCTTAAGGGGACTGCTCCCTGTGCGCGGCCAGCTGCTTCAGGCCCCACTTCCACTGCGGCACGTGCACGTGCAACCAAGGTTGCACGTGTGCATGAGGGAATGGAGGACGACTCCTCGGCTCCTCCTGCCCCCAGAGCTAAAACTCAGCCTCTTGACAGCGCCCATGCAATCGCTACTCCATCTGTGCGCCCGTGCCCTCAGGCGCCTACCACTGCCAAGGTGCCACCACCTGCTGCCATGGCTGCAAACAAGAGAGAGAATACTGCAGCAGCACCCACTACTGCTACTGCCCCTGATGGAGCTGCCACTTCTGTTACACCCGTCAACTCTCTTGATGATGACGGTTTCATCCCTGTGGTGCGTAAACCACGACGAGTGCCGCAGGGAAACGCCCCTCCTCCTGCATCCAGGACTTCGGTGCCACGGAGGCATCCCTCCGTGTCGATAGCCGTGCGCCCTCCACCTCGCTCTTCCTATCCAGCGTTCCGCGTGCCTGTGCAAGAGGGGTACGTGACAAGCTACGATGCTGTAGCCACACTGGAACGCCACCTGCCAGGGCTGCGATGCTCCAATGTCATTGGGAAAGACGGCAGCTCAGTCTTGGTCCCAAAAGATGAGGGAGCATACGATCTGTTAAGGGCGACAGCACAGGACGAGGCCTCTCCTGTCAAAATAATAGAGCTGACACCTGGGCAGCAGAATTCCAAAGCAGTCGTGATGGGCTATCCTTTGCAGATGCCAGTGGATATACTCCTCCAGCACCCTCAGGTCGAAGAGGCAACCCGCTGCCAGAAGGCGCGGACCAGGGAGGAGACTCGGCAGGTTGTCGTCACCCTGCGGGGTCCTCTGATCCCTGTTATCGACCTGGGGAACTGGGGAGAGTACCACCTCCGCCCCTTCACCCCCGAGCCACTCCGCTGCTACAGGTGCCAGCGATACGGGCACCACAGAGCCAATTGCAACCGGCCTGTGATCTGTGGGATGTGCAGTGGCCCACACGAAACGGAGAGATGCCTAGTAAAATTCAAGGCCAAGGAGCCTGTCTCCACCCACTGCCCCAACTGCTCGGGGAAACACCATGTGTGGCACCCCAGCTGTCCAACCAGAATTGCTCTGGTCGATCGTGGCCGAGAATTCCAAGCTGCCTGGGTGAGGGAGAAGCAGGAGAGCAGCAACAATCCGGCACCTCCGGGTACTTTCATTTGGGGGCAGCAACGTCGTCCAGCAGCGACTGCACCCCCAGTACTAGACGAGAGAGCGTTTCCGCCACTTCAACCTGCTCTCACTCGTCACACGACGACCACGGAGGTCCATCACCCTCCTCCACCCAAAGTCCAGAAGATAGTCGAGGAGTCTACTCCACCAATGCCTCACAACACGGACTCTCCTCTCATAGTGTTCACCAGAGAGGAACTGCGAATGCTGGGCACAGAAATTGCCAGAAACCTGGCTCAGATGCTGGGGACGATCCTCGGCAGGCCTCTGGAAACGGCGCCACTTGTACAGGCCGTCAACATCATAGTAGACCGAGTGGTAGAGGCAAACGAACACCCTTGCCCTTCTGCCCTGGCACCTCCAGCATCATCTCCCACACAGACAACCATGGAGGAACCGCTACCCACCCAGCTTCATCTGCCTCGCCCTTGCATGTCAGACAACATGACTCCAGGGCTCACACCAGCCACAGCAGCCATAGAGAAAGAGCAAAGGGCTCTTGGCCTCCAGACAGATCCTCCCCAATGCCAGACACAACTGTCAACCCCAACCCAGACGATGGAGGAGGTTCGTCTATGTCTCTCTCCGGACGGCAGGACGACACCTCCCTCAGAATCCTCCAGTGGAACTGCCTAGAAGCACGGAGCAAGCTCCCGCTCTTGCAGGAGGCGGCTGAGAGGGACCACCCCCATATCATATTACTGCAGGAGACCCTGCTCCCAGACAGTTCCACATTTCGTCTCACGGGTTACACCACCCATCTCCTCCCGTACGTTCATGGCGTCACACGGGGATGTGCTGTTCTGGTTCAGGACCACATTGCGTGCACGGATTGTGAGCCCCCTCCTTTCTGTGGACCTGATGTGGAGGTCCAGGGCATGGTTCTCCACCTGGCTGAGTCGCCTCTAACGGTATATAACATATACCGGAGCCAGAGGGGCACTCTAGAGTTAGGAGATTTGTTCTCCCAAGCTGCTAGGGGAGCCATGTATATAGAGGGCGACTTCAATGCCCACCACGCCCTTTTATCTTCGCCTCTTCAGTCCAATGAAGCAGGAAGGCACATCTCTTTGGTTCTGGAGGAGATGGGTGGTGTCTCCCTACTCAATGATGTGACAGAACCCACCCATATTGGGGGAGGTCGCCTCGATCTCTCCCTTGTCTCAACACCACTTGCGGATCTGGTGTCGTGGTCACTCCACCCCCACCTTGCGAGTGATCATTTCGCTCTCAGAGTTAACCTGCCTCTCGCTCCCCTCCCGCCACCCCCACCTCCACCACCACGGTGGGACCTATGCAGGGCGAACTGGACTGCCTTCGCTCGTGCTCTCACAACGGCCTTCGAGACATCCCCTCCTGCCTCGGATCTCGATAGCCAGGCAGATCAGGTAGCACGCATTTTTGCGCAAGCTGCCTCTCTTGCCATCCCCGTGCAGCGACGCTCGGTGAGGTGCTACCGAGACGGCTGGATCTACTGCGACAGGGTCAAGGAATTGAACAGGAGACTCAATGCGGCTCGCAGGCAGTACCGACGGCGCCGTACATCTCCGCACCGTCGGTACTTGGTTGCAGTGACATGCCATGTGGCTTCGGAGAAACGCCGCCTTAAGGAGGAGACGTGGATCGAATGGTGTCGGACGTTGGATTCTCACTCCACTCTCCGTGAGATGTGGAGAAGAATCAAGTCCATCTCCGATCCACGTCCTCCCCGTCCTCCATCTCATCCTGACCCTGCCGCTGAGGCCAGCCGTCTTGCTCAGCACTTCGCTGACCGCTCTGCCTCGTCTAATCTCCTGCAGTCTGTCAGAGCCCTACAGGAACAGCTGTCCGCCTCTCGCACTGCAGCAATTCAGGCAGCATGTGATAGGCCTGACCCTGCTGACTGTCTGATCACCAGTGGGGAGCTCCATAAAGCGCTGCAGCGCAGAGAGGACACTGCGCCGGGGCTTGACGGCCTCACATACTCTGTCCTATCAAATGCCAGAGATTATGGTAGAGCACGTCTACTTGACCTGCTCAACCTATCGTGGTCTGAGGGGCGTCTTCCGAGGTCGTGGAAGACGGCTGTTATCCACCCGATTCCGAAACCTCGTGATCCCGCCGCCATGCGCCCCATCTCCCTCCTCAGCTGTGTTGCCAAGACGGCTGAGAGGGTTGTGCGGGCTCGCCTTGCTTGGCGGCTGGGTCCGCTGCACCCAAGGATTTATGCTTTTCACCCTGGCAGGAGTACCACCCACTGCCTCGCATCATTCCTTGGGGAGCTGAGGGGAGGAAAGGGAATGGCCGTCTTCCTTGACCTTGAGAGGGCGTTTGAACTAGCAAACCCAACGGTTATCTTGGCGGCTCTTGCAGCCAGGGGTGTGGGAGGCAGGTTACTATCCTGGATCAAGGATTTTTTCACTGCTCGATCAGCGGGGGTCCGATTTCAGGGGCATCTCTTCCCTTTTTCTCACCATGACAATGGCACCCCTCAGGGAAGAGTCTTAAGCCCGCTCTTGTTTAACATCTTGATGGAGGGGCTTTTAATCATTGACTATGGGCCTGGCATAACACTACTGTGCTATGCAGACGACCTAGCCCTCATTTTTACCCGCAGGGACTGTTTTTCACAGGCATATTCTGCCCTCTCCCGCCTGCATGAAAAATGCAATGAGCTAGGGCTCAAAATAAATCTTATAAAGACCAAATGTCTGCCCTATGGCCGCCGTCCCCCTGACTTCCCGGTGCTGCTCGGAGGCCACCAGCTCACCGTGGTCACTTCGCACCAGTATCTGGGGGTCTGGTTTGACAGGGGCCTCACCTTTGGCAGCCACGTCCGATATCTGAGGAAGCGTGCCTTAACTCGCATGGCTGACCTCCGATACCTTTCAAAACAGAGTCTGGGGGCATCATATGCAGTCCTCCGCACTTTTTACATCCACGCGATCCGCTCTCTTGTGGACTTTTGAGCAATCTGCTTGTCTGGCCTCACACCGCCAATCTCCAGATTGCTGGAAGTCATCCAGAATGATGCTCTACGAATCATGCTGGGTGCTCCACGTTGGACCCAGATCACTAACTTACGGATGGAGAGTGGTTTGCCGTCGCTGGCGCACCGAATAGCACTACGAGTGACGCTTATCACTCACCAGTTAGTGCAGCGCCGACCAGAACTGCCAGTCTCTGCCCTGCTCCTACGACTACTACGATGACCACCTGAGCCGCTCCCCCAACGCGACTGGGCCTGAACCACAGCGGCTCTTATCCACAACCTGGAAGTCGCGCCTTGTCTCTGCCAAGGCCCTGATTCCCCATTTCCTGGGTTTCAACACCCACCGCCATGGAGGCCACCTCCATTCCACATTCTCACTCCAACGGAGGCAAAACCTCGCTCCTCTATCCCTGCCATCCTGCGACAAGAGGGTCTCAGTCAGGTGGCTGTTCTGCACTCCCCGGGCTCGGCCACTTACTTTACAGATGGGTCGGTCCACCCTGATGGCTCTGCTGGGTCCGCTTTCGTCCTTGGAAGGACAGTTGAATCATGGCGCCTCTCCCCTGGTGTATCTGCATTTCAGGCAGAGCTCGCAGCAATTCTGGGTGCGTTGTGACATGCTCACCATCATCATTACCAACGCATCGTTGTTCATACAGACTCCCTTTCTTCTCTGCAGAGGTTGCGCTCATTCTCACTGCAAGACAATATATTTCTCATAACGGCCATCCATACATTTGCAACCCTCCTTGTCCAGAGAGGAGCCACTATCACTCTTCATTGGCTCCCAGGACATGTGGGGATCACTGGGAACGAAACAGCTGATGTCGCTGCACGTTCCACCTGCTCTCTGCCAGAGATCACATTCCCACTTCTCCCCGGCCCATCACATGTCCGTCGCACTTTGACTGCAAAAATAGGTAGGATGTCTCGGGAGGAGTACCAGCTTTGCGTCGCTGAAGGTTCCACATCTGCGACTTGGTATGCCACAGCCACATCATACTCTCCTTTGGTGCCTCCCCCAGGCCTGCCAAACTATCTTTTAGTGTGACTTAGAAGATTACGAATGGGATTCCCATGCTATAAGCAGATTAAAAATGCGGCAACAGATCCGTGTGCTCATTGCTTAGAGAGGTCGGATACGCCTCTCATCCATTACATACTTCACTGCCCTGCCACAGCTCATCTCAGATCTCGTCCCGCACTTGGCTTTGCCCAATCGGGCAATGATTATACTGACGCTGCTGGCATTGTGGCCAGAACACCTTTTAAAATTTTACTACAAACAGTTAGGGACTACCCCCTTTCTCGTTAAATACAGCTTGTACGCTACTTGTGCACCACTGACGGGCTCACTGTTTGCCCGTGTCTCAGCACTGCTGAGACGAATATCCAAACAACAACAACAACAAATTCTCCAGGAGCCTTCCCTCTTTTCATATTTTTAAGAGAAATGTTTACTTTATCTGATGTTATGTCAGGTATTTCATTTGCGTCAACTGAATAGTTAGCTATTGGTACTACTGTCCTTAATGCATACAGTTCTTTGAGAAAATTCATCAACCGTCTTCACCATCTTATCTCTGCATTTAATATCTTCACCGTATATATATATATATATATATATATATATATCAGAGCTGGGCACTTCCACAATCACTTCCGCAGACTGCAAATTCCACAATTGTGGAAGTGTGATCTCGTTTGCGGATTTGCGTTTGCGACAAATTCTATGCAAATTCGAGGTTTTGCGTTTGTGGAAGCACTTCTGCAAACAAACGCAAATCTGCCCGCACACATCTACGTGGCCTAGCCCAGCAGGCAGCATCTGGATGTGACACCAGCTCGCCAGCGGCGCCCGCCACTCCTACACTGAGCCACGTGTACGATAAATATTGTGTGTGTGTGTGTGTGTGTATATATATATATATATATATATATATATATATATATATATATATATATATATATATATATGTAATGTATATTGAACAACCATGGGGACATCACACATCCTTGTTGCACGCCCACCCCGATCATGAATCATTTACTTAAATGCTTCACTATCATCATAAAAACTCATGCCCGCACCTAGCAGCTTTTTTTTTTTTTTTAAGTGACTGACTCTGGGCATAGGCTTCACAGCCTGCTTTCAGGGTCCAGTAGTCCTCCTATGTACCGCACACCTCTACATGTCACCACTTCGGCGCTAACACCCACCGTCCATACTGAATACATGCTAGTGCTGTCTCATACAGGACTGGTGTATTGGTATTAGCAGGGGTATTTTTACGACATGTCGGCGGGTCTTCTGGTAAATCAGTAAAGTCAGATATTTATGAAATTCAAATCCTTAAACTGTTCCCTGCCCCAGCGAGATTTGAACCCGGATCCGTTAGGACTGCAGACCAACTCTCTACCGATTGAGCCACCGCCTCTACCATCTACACTGTACATGTGCAAAACTTTCCACAATCCGTCTCTGCCTACTTTGTTATATGTTTTTCCAGATCCATGGATATCATAAACACCTTATTGCCCATTTCAAAAGCTTTCTGCGCTATCTGTCTTACCGCAAATATTTGATCCACACATCCTCTTTCACTCCTAAGTCACACTGTTCATCACTCTCTAGGACTTCTGATATCTCTCACTTTCTCTGTAATAATTCTTCCACATATCTTCCCTGCCACTCATTAAACGTATGACACAATAATTATTGCACTCACTTCGCCCACTTTTATTTTTATACAGGAATACAATCACAGCCTTTTTCCACTCCACTGGCACAGTTTCACTCATCTATGCCTTCTTACATTATCTCCAACAAGCACTTCATTCCGCTCTCGCCACCACAGTTAATCATATCTGCATACATCTCATCAACCCCAGCTACTTTCCCATTTTTCAGCCGCTTGACAGCCCTCTTCACCTGTGCAAGTGTCACGTTTCCTGGTACTGCGTTCCTTCTCTGCACACCTCCAAAACCAATCATGTTTACAGTGGCTCTGCTCTCTGTATTCCCATTCATCAGGCTGTCAAAATATGCATTCCATCTGGTCCTTACTTCATTCCAGTGGATTAATAATCTAATATCTACATCTTTCACACCTTCACATTTCTTTCCGCTTTCACTTGTACGTTTCCACATCTCTTTCCAGATTAACTTCCTATGTTCAGAGTGGTTTGCATTCATTTTTTTCATAGATCATCATTTACCTCCTTTTTCCTCTTCACTAGTCTCTTTACGTGCTTCTTGCTCTCAGTATATATTCAGTACTTATTTCAGTTGAACCCCTGTCCTGTAGCCACTCTAGCCATTTCTTCCTCTTTTCCTTTACTGCTTTCTTAACCTCTTCATCTTACCAAGCTGTATCATTCTTCTTTGTTGTTATTCTTGCCACACCACACATCGTCTTAGCAGTTCTAACTAAGCAATCCCTATATGCATTCTAGGGGCTGTCCAGATCCATTTCATTCCAATTAATTGATTCTAACTCCTCCCCTACGTTGGTTCTGTATTCATCTGCCATTTCTTTGATCCTCAGCTTGTCGACTTTCAGTTTTTCTCCCTGACTGCTCCTCTCTCTCCTGGTCCATCTCACTTCTCTCAGCTTGATCTTACATACCACAGTCATATGATCTGACAGACCTCCACATCGTCCTCTCAGGGCCCTCGTATCAGCAACCATTCCCAGCATCGATCTCTCTACGAGCACGTAATCAATCAGGCTCCTTTCAACATGATCCCCGCTCCCTCTGTACCATGTATATTTATCTGCATCTTTGTGTTTGCAATACGAGTCACAAATGCACTGCCTCCCTTCCTGACATATCCTTCAGTTGCTTCCCATTATCATTTTCTCCTGGTACTCCATCACAACCCATTATGTCATCCTCAGTACCAGTGCGTAGTCTTCCATTCATATCGCTCATTACAATCACTTTATAGCTCCTGGGCGTTCCTTCCACCGGTGCATCCAGCTCATCCCAAACCCTGTCTTTCTCTCTCTTACTCCTGTCATCACACGGTGCATACACTACAATAATTGCCATTTTCAGCCTCTAAAATTTGGACTCGACATACATAGGTCTCGATCTGACACATTTGTAATCTCTCATTTCACTCTGACACACCTCATTCATCGACAAAGCCAGTCCTTCCCTGCATCTTCCTCGCCCATTCATGCCCGATCTTACACATTTCACACCCTCCTACTCCTCCACTTCATACCCTTTAATCTTTGTTTCACACAATGCCATCACGGCATATCTCGCACTCTTGAACACATTCACCACTTCCACCCTCTTGTTGTCCTCATTCAAACCTTTCACATTCCACATGACCACGCGAATCTGCCCATTTGGTTGGGGCCCTGGGCAGGTATTGGGCCCTCTGAGGCTCTTCGAAATAATTGCCATGATTAAATGATTTTAGATAAGGGAAACTGGGGGACACTTAAGCCGGCCAAAAACCCCGGTTATATGGTTACCACCCACCATAGTAAATGGTATCCTGGTTACAGGAAACCATTTGGCTTGTCACTCAGGGTAGACACCATAAGGCATCCCTACACTGAGCGAGTGGATGATGGGCACCCCCATCCAAAATACTTCGTAGACTGGTGACGAGTTTTGCTGATGTCTGTGAGCGCTCTGCCTTGAAAGTAAATGAAGAAAAGAGTAAAGTCATGGTTACTGAGAGAGAAGGTGACTCCCAGTGTGATGTTTCAGTGAATGGAGAGAGACTGGAATCAGTGAGAGTTCAAATACCTGGGTACTGTGATAGAAAAGAGAGGAAAATGAAAAAGAAGTGGAAAGTAGAATGAAACATGGAAGGAAAGTAGCTGGTGCACTGAAGGCCTCGATGAGAAACAGAGGCTTGATTGTTGCAGCTGCATCAGGCTTACATAGAGTGTTAATGCCAACCTTAACATATGGATGTGAGACAACTGTGTGGTATGAAAATGAAAAGTCAGGAGTGAGAGCAGTGAAGATGGAACTGCTGAGGAATGTGTGTGGAGTACACAGAGTGAACAGGATATGAAATAATGTGATTCATGAAAGGTGTGGAGTGAGGAAGTCAGTGGACACCAGAATCGAAGAGTGCATACAGAGATGATATGGTCATGTGGAGAGAATGGATAACAATAGAGTGAAGAAAAAGGTATATCTGAGTGAATTTGAAGGAGGGAAGAGGAGAAGTAGGCCAAGGAGAAGGTGGATGAATTTGTGAGGAAGAGATGTTTTGAAGTCGGTGCGGCAAGGGAACTGACAATAGCTCCAGCTGGCTGGATGAACATCGTGAAAAGCGCATAATCAGGGATTTGGCCTTTTTTTTTTTTTTTACTTGACAGAGTCTGGATTTACTGTCGGATACGTTTATGTGAAACTACAGAACGTGGTGAACGTTTTTGGAGTATCAGATAGAGCCAGGATTCCGGGAGCTTGAATGGTGAGCGAATGGAATCGTGGCCAATTGGACTGAGCAAATTTGGGCTCTCTGGACATTGCTATTCCTCAACCTGCCCTAAGGTGGGAAAGGAGGTCCGGATGATGATGATACTCTTAATCTATCCTATACCTAGGCTGCCTCCACCCAAAAAAGGGAGTCGGCGAGGCTAGGGAATAGACAAGAGATCAAGCTGGCTGGATGAATATTGTGAAAAGAAACACTTGATCATGGATTTGGCACCCCTTTTTAAAGTGACAGCTTCTGGATTTACTCTATCGGAGTCTATCAGATACATTTATGTTCAGCTACAGAACGTGGAGATTGTTTTCGGCATATCAAATAGAGCCAGGATTCCGGGGGCTTGAATGGTGAGCGAATGGAAGCGTGGCCCATTGCACTGAGCAAATTTAAACTCTCTGGACACTGCTACTCCTCACCCTGCCCTAAGGTGGGAAAGAGGGTCCAGATGATGATGATGATGGTACTCTTAATCTATCCATATACCTAGGCTGCTTTCCCTCAAAAAAGTGCGGTAGCCAAGACAGGACGACACACTCCGAATGCAGTCATCCACGCGCACACACACACACACACACACACACACACACACACACACAAACACACACACACACACACACACCACCACCACACCTCACGAGTGCAGTGCAATCAGCGACATCTGCAGAAGGGCCCAACAGCAGAGTTGTTTACCCCTGCCACATCATCATGGACCCATCCCCTTACCCGCACCTGACTTGACCAGTTGATCAGACTAAATGAGGGAGAGTATCCCCTTGGGGCCGCATCATCATTTATTCATTCACAAAATCTCTCCAGTCACCTCTATCATGTGCAGCCACTCTTCCTTGCACTACAGACATCCCTTTCGCATCTAACACTCTCTTCACACTGTCCATCCATCCTACTCGTGGTCTTCCTCTCAGCCTTACACCTCTCACGTCCGAGCCAGTCATTTTATTCACCTATTGCTCTTCATCTATTCTCTACATATGACCAACCATCGCAACACTCTCATCTCGCTCAGCCACCTCCTGCATATCTCCTGTTCTCCTTCGCACTTTATCTTTTCTCACTCGATCCATACGTGTCACTCTGTAGGACTACATAATAGATAGATAGATAAATAGATAGATAGAAGCAGGGAGTCAGATGATGAGAAGGTGTTGTGTCTGCAAGAATTGAGCAGTGCTAAACATGCTTACACACTCTTAACACTGAGGAAAGCTGACGACAGCGGCCAGTAAGGAGATGATGCAGTTAGCTGTCAGCAGTCCTCTCGTGAACAAAGACCTAGTCCATCCACGAGGAACACACGTGACACACCCCTGCTACACCAGAATTTAGGAAAGAGAGCTCAGACGGAGATTAGCCACAGAAGAGACAACAGAGGAGTAGACAGGCCTCAGAGGAGACAGGTGACGGGAGAAAGGCTTAGCGATTTGAGAGAGACAGATAGCGAGACAGGGAGGTAGCTACCCGGGACTTATACTCGTTCCGTGTGAGAGACTTGTTAATATTTCCAAGACAAATAAAAATAGTCCCATACTATTCTTTACCTCTCCTGTCACTACATGACAAATGGGAAAGAAGATTAGCTACTTACGAAGCTACTCAAGTATAACAACCGCTCATCGATAAGTCTAATATATATATAACTTCTCTACAAGTAACTACAAAGTCTTTATGACATTTGGTAGCAGCGAACGTATACGAACCTCGTCTACGAATCAACATTAAATTCCTACAAAATATCAAGATTGAAAACAAGAATATCTCTCTCAACCAACAACATAACTAGCTCCTGACGCTTCTCTCCATCCAGCCCCCTCCGTCTCCCAGATCATCATGCTGATGCAGAGGTCAAGAGATCACACGACGCCTTGCAAGTAGCTTAACGACAAACCAGCAAATCTGCGGACATCGTCTCCGAATTAAAAGCAAATTTCTACAAAAGCAACCGAGACTCTACAAGATTAGCTTCAGTTCTACAGTGAATCATTACAAAATCTATAATCTTCACGTAACTTCAAGCAGCAACAAGAAGAATATAAAACAAAGCAAGTAAAGAAGAGGAAAAAGGACCACAAATACCTCGAGGAAGAACAACAAAACAAACGAAGAGTGAGACACGACTCATAACTCATCTTACTCACTCGTCTTATCTTACTCACTCGTCTTCACTCAAGTTACTCATCGCTACTCATTCACTCACCACAGCTACCAGTGTGGGAAGCCGACGTCACCATGTGCTGAGACGACAACACGTCAATCAACCCGTGAGGAACAACGCTATCACCACGTGCAACACCACTCACACCATTTCCCACCACGGTAAAAATTAGTGAGTTACATAGTTACTTCATTCATACAATACACAGTGATAGACAATAAGCTTCTGCACAAACATATAAAACGTGTTGTATAGTTACAGCTTAAATACACATACCTACTTCAATTATCTTCATAATTCAATCATTAAATACTTGCACCAACAATAAATATTTTACACTGTATATATTCATTCATTTATTATAACATTTATTTACTACCAACGAGTGTTACCATTTATACCTACATAAAATACGTGTTTCATATATACAACTATACATATTATAGCTACAAAGTGATAAAGAAAATATCCAATCACAGTTACTCAGTGAGCAATTAAAAGAACTGTATTAAACATTTATTAATTAAAGCTACCTAGTGGAAACAGATAAATTAACTTACGGAAAAAAAAAAAAAAATGGCCAACACAAATGACGTTAGCAAGAGTGAACATCTTCAACACAATCGTGAAGACAATGATTTCCACACAGTGCTGACACACATATTACCCACGATAGGTACAGGTGAACAACAAGTCAGTGTGTATAGTTAGTACTGTATATAGTGTATATATATATTTTTTTTATATATAAAATAACAAAATATGGGACTATATAATATCATTTTATACTCTCTGTGCAATATAAACTAAACTTTGAAAAAGTATCCCAAGGAAATTAGCCAGTAATTATGTAACCATGAACAACATGGAAAAAGTGTACACAAGCAAAGAGAAACAAACTATAGAAAATCAATACAAAAAAAAAAAAAAAGTAAGAAAGAAAAAAGAGAAATAAAGTAAGATCACATAACAAACAAATGAAAATAAGTGTAAATGTTACTATATATGCCAAAATACCACATAAACTACAAATAAAAAAGCAAATTGTGTCTCCACAAACAAGTGGCATGACACATCATCACTATCATCGACCGCAGCATATGTTAGGACTGCAGTTATTACAATTATGTTACACTTGTTACAATTATGTAACTACAAACAATATGTACCAATTAATGTAACAGTTGCATTAACAAGATGTAACTTTTATGTAACTTTAACTACAATTATGTACCTACAAACGATATGTAACAATTATGTAACGACAAACGATTGCATTATGTTACACTAACTACAATTATGTACCTACAAACGATATGTAACAATTATGTAACGACAAACGATTGCATTATGTTACACTTTGCCAATTATGTAACAGTTGCATTAACAAGATGTAACTTTTATGTAACTTTAACTACAATTATGTACCTACAAACGATATGTAACAATTATGTAACGACAAAACAGTTGCATTATCAAGATGTAACTTTTATGTAACTTTAACTACAATTATAAGGCCAAGACACTTAAGTAATAGTTGCATTAACAAAATGTAACTACACTTATAAGGCCAACACATGTATGCATTTCACTATAATATCCCAAGTACATACTGTATTACAGTTAAATAATTTACTTTAATGCATTTATTCAAATATGTATACAACTTATTTAAAATGTAATATTACTGAATAATCACTATTTACTATGAATAATATATGTATACAATATTCATACAATTATGTTACTTTACAATATTATGTATTTCACTTAATTAGCTTATAAGTTCATTATAATGTGTATGTAGTATGTATTAATATATTATAACTATTAAATGTCGATGGTACGCCATTTTCGCGCGACCGAGCAGATGTAGGACTACATAATAGATAGATAGATAAATAGATAGATAGAAGCAGGGAGTCAGATGATGAGAAGGTGTTGTGTCTGCGAGAATCGAGCAGTGCTAAACATGCTTACACACTCTTAACACTGAGGAAAGCTGATGACAGCGGCCAGTAAGGAGATGATGCAGTTAGCTGTCAGCAGTCCTCTCGTGAACAAAGACCTAGTCCATCCACGAGGAACACACGTGACACACCCCTGCTACACCAGAATTTAGGAAAGAGAGCTCAGACGGAGATTAGCCACAGAAGAGGCAACAGAGGAGTAGACAGGCCTCAGAGGAGACAGGTGACGGGAGAAGGGCTTAGCGATTTGAGAGAGAGAGACAGATAGCGAGACAGGGAGGTAGCTACCCGGGACTTATACTCGTTCCGTGTGAGAGACTTGTTAATATTTCCAAGACAAATAAAAATAGTCCCATACTATTCTTTACCTCTCCTGTCACTACATGACAAATGGGAAAGAAGATTAGCTACTTACGAAGCTACTCAAGTATAACAACCGCTCGTCCATAAGTCTAATATATATATAAATTCTCTACAAGTAACTACAAAGTCTTTATGACAACTCCACACATACTCCTCAGACACCTCATCTCCATTACATTCAAACTTTTCCTCTCTGCTACACCCATATTCCATGTTTCAGCCCCATAAAATGTAGCCAGTACCACTACACCCTCATACAGCCTTCTCTTTATATCCATTCTAAGCGAACGACATCTAAACACTTTTTTCATTCCTCCCAGCACCTTCCCTACCTCATTCATTCTAAACTTCACTACCTTTTTCATTCTAAACTTCACCTCTTCATCTGTTCTCCTATCCATACCAACGTGTGACCCGAAATACTTAAAACTACTCCCTCAAGCAACTCACCATTCAAAACTTCATTCATCCACCCATCATCTACCAAAATCGTATACATCACAACTTTACTCTTTTCTCATTTATTCTCAATTTCCTCCTTTCACACACCCTTCCAAATTCATATACCAACTATCTCAATGCTCATCTGAATCCGCCACCAGGTGAGCATCATCTGCAAACAGCAGCTGATTCAGATTCCACTCTCTACAATCAACATTCACCAGAGTGAAACCTCCCAACACTTGCATTCACCTCCCTTACAACACCATCCATATAAATATTAAGCAACCAAGACTACATCACACATCCCTGCTGCAGCCCCACTCTCACGGGAAACCAATCACTCACAGTATTTCCCACTCTTACATGCTCTCCACTATTTACATATTTCACTTCATTTAACAACCTACCATCTAGTCCATACAATCTCAAAACAGTCCACAAAGCCTCCATATCAGTTCTATCATACGCTTTCTCTAAATCGATGAACTCCCAAAACACATCCTTACCTTTTGCTAAACACTTTTCATACACCTGTCTCACAGCAAACATCTGATCCACACATCTCCCCCTCTTAAGGCCACACTGCTCATCATCAATCACCCCTTCTGTACCCTTCCTAACCCTCTTAATCAACACTCTACCATACACCTTACTTACAATATTCAACAGACATATACCCGTAAAAGTAGTACCGGGTATGTTCTGGTGCTGACATCATTTCCACATTGGAGTTATGTCTCTTGCTACTTATATATGCATATAAGTGTGTTTATTCATATTTTGAGAAAACGTATTGTAGTGCTGAGATGAAGATCCAAATACAAGTTCAGTGTAAGTGTGGCGTGGGAACGAGATGAGGGCCAGACATGCGAGCACCAGCATTTTCGGATGTACACAGTGAAAGTGAAGGAAGATGAGAGAAGTGTATAAATTATGTTTAAGTCTTGGGGAGATATTTATATATGTGTTAAATACACTAATTGCAATTAATACTGCCTTATTGAGATGTGTAATGTGCATGGTAGAGTTGGAATTCACAGCAATTCATGTACAACTGTACAAAAAAGTATCATTACTCAAGGGTCCAATAGATACGTAACAAACACTACGATGGCTGTTGTTTCCGAAGGGTTGATACATTCATACCGACGCATTTGTTACCTCAAACACAGGAAATGCCTCCTTTATCCCATACATAAACAACATTGTTGGATATGCAGGGGTACCAACAGGTTCCTAGCCCCCTGCCTGTTTTTCCTAAACCATCGTCGTTTGTCGTATTGTTTAGCACAACGTTGTAACGATACTTTTTTGTACAGTTGTACATGTATCTTTATGTCTGAGAGATATGGCATCTCTAAATATTGCTGACCTGTCCTGATTCCCAGGGTGGCAGAGAGGCAGTAGCAGAATACTCTTAGCATTCGCTGAAGGGAGACATGCTACTCCATTGCACACTTTTTGTCGCACCTGTAATCTTTATTCTGTGGCAAAATAAAGAGAGAGAAAAACACATCTGCTCAAATTTTCTTCTGATTCACCTGCACGCTACCTTACTTCTAACTCACAGGATTACCACCTTAATTCTCGGCGGCATTGTGGCAGCCAAAAACTCAGCTGCGGGAATTAGTGACCAGCTGCAGAACTCAGTGCAGTCTAAACGTGCTGGTACATTAAAATTGGTGGTCCAGTGCTGGGATACGAAAAGGTGCCAAGAAGGACACTCATATGATGTGAAAACCTTTGAAACTGCTCGTGTTATATCTTAATTTCAGGTGAATGATAGAAAATCCTAATTCCACTTGTGCAAAGGGACTAATTGCGGAATGAGATAAAGGATAAAAGAGTGTGAGCAGTAAAATCTGGAGTAGTGAACTCGTTTTTTCAGATTATCTTTGTCTCCGAGCGAGAACTCGGCAAGATATCTCTCTGTAGAGACTGAGGCCAGTGTGGAGAGGAGTGGCGTCATCCTAGGGTATCTGGTAACCCTGGACTGAGGCGAGCTGTACGAGCAAGCGGGCAGTCACCTCGAGGCAAGCGAGGAGGTAACATCGCCGTGTGGCTGGAGGGACGAAACCTGGCTGATGCGTGGGGTTGCAGTATGGATCTACCTGGATTTCAGCATCATCTGAATACACCTAGGTTACTGTACATGCATATCGTTCCACAAGACAGACAGTCACCAATCTACACATGGTAGTTGGGAAATGTGTGAAAAATAAGGGTTTCTCAGTCCCCCCTTTAAATTGTTATTTTCTATGTATATGTGTCCCGTTCTCTATTGTTAAGCCATAACTAATCTATTTGTGTCAGTCTAAATTTCCTGTGACTGGGATGGTAGTTGCTGACAGGGATTAGACGGATCAGCTGAAGAAGTGGGAACGAAAGATTAAAGGAGATAGGAAAATACCAACAACTGAGGAAGGAGCTATTGCTCTAGAACAGTCAGAATTGAATTCTAGTGAATCAAATTTATCCAAATCAGACTTAGAATTATGCGAGTGGATAGGGACATTGGACAAAAGTATTCCAGTTTTAGATGATATGAGTGAAGGGAATCTTGGGAATCTTGCAGATACCCAGGGCAGTTCTAGGCAACTAGATAGTGACGAGGACTTGAACACTTTGCAATTGCATTCTGGTTGTACCTATCAAACAGTGCCTGACCGTTAAATTACGTCCGAAAAGGCCAATAGTCTTTCTGATGAAAGCACACCTAGTGCAGAGGAGACTGTGAACGTTGACGAACAGGTTGTAACAACACCCACGGACACTCTATCTAACCCCCAAGGTCCACTAATCTCTGATATTTCCACTAACATACCCATTTACACCTCAAACAGGTTCAGTACCCCACAAACTTTTGGACAGCAAGGACGATACCATTTATTTCCAAATGCTTCTTTTCCTAATCTTTGGGGCCTAAATACTAACAGTGTTGGCTTGCAAACCCAGGTGAACCCTCCTCCTGTGTGGAATGTATGCTCGTGATCACTAATCTCTGACCAGAGACTTAGCCAAAGTCGTGGCCAGGTGTAGGCTACACAGTCAGACACACTCCACCGTCATTTCAGAAAGGTTTAGTGTTCAATGAACAATTTTCTAAGCATCACTGAAGTACTTTTGTTTCACATATTATATTACTTTCTGAGATAATATATGCATGGTAAGAAATACACAAATTTGGTCATAGCTGTTATTTTTATTCTATAATTAGTGCGTGATATTTGAATTTCATATACTGTTTTGTTAATCTGTTTATTATTTCACTGATCTATAACTTGAGGCGAGCCTTTAACCGAGCTGTTGGTAGGTGATAGCAGAGAAATATCCACGATTGCCACAAAAGCGGCATTCACGCGACATATTCTTAGAATGCTTTATAATACTTATATCATTGACAGAAATTCACTATTACTACTACTTTGAACTGAATGTTTCTCTCTAGTGATAACAGGCCCCATTGTCCATAGATATAAATAAGCCTAATACTACTTTTGATGCGTTTGCGCGGCCGCCATCTTGGAACAGTCGAGGCAGACAATGTCTTGTTCCTTAGGATGATCAAAGCTGACCACTATTTACCTAGAAATGCAACAGCACTGTGCTGCTTTTGGGTGTAGAAAGCGTCGGAATATATCTATGGTGACACCGATAGCATGAGCGGCTCAACTGTCTGGTTATGCAAATGTCCCTCAGCTGCTGCTCTATCCTCCGAAAGGAGATTGGTGGGCTGCAGAAGGGAAATTTAAGCCTGCAGTCCACCAAGTTCACGTTTCAAATGAACCAGGAACCACAACCACTACCACCACAACAACAGCCACCACCATAACAGCCACCACCATAACAGCCACCACCACAGCCACCACCACAACCACCACCACCACAACAACCACTACCACAGCACAACATCAACCAAGACCGCCACCACCACCACCACAACAACAACAGCAACAACATCCACATCCACCACCATAACAACAATCACCATCACATCAACAATCACCATCACAACAACAATCACCATCACAACAACAACCACCACCATCACCACAACCACATGAACCACCACCATCACAACAATAACCACCACCACAACAACAACCACAAAAACCACCACCACCACAACAACCACAAAAACCACCACCACCACAACAACCACCATCACTACAACAACCATCACCACAACAACCACCACAACAACAACCACCACAACAACAACAACCACAACAACAACAACCTCAACAATCACCACCACCACCACCACCATCACAACAACAGCCACAACAATAACCACCACCACAACAATAACCACCACAACAACAACAGCCACAAAAACAACCATCACAACCATCACAACAACCACCATCACTACAACACCCAACACCACAACAACCATCACAGCAACAACCACCATCACTACAACACCCACCACCACAACAACCATCACAGCAACAACCACAACAATAACCACCACAGCAGTAACCATAACAGTAATCACCAAAACAATAACCACCACCACAACAACAACCACCATCACAACAACAACCACAATAACAACCACAGCAACAACCACAACAACAATCACCACAACAAATACCACCACCATAACAACCACAGCAACAACCACAACAACAATCACCACAACAAATACCACCACCATAACAACAACAGCAACAACCAACACAACCACAACACCACCACAACAGCAACAACGACAACAACCACCACCACAACAACAACGACCACCACCACCACCACTACGAATGCAACAACCACCAACACAACCACCACCACCATCATAACAACAACAACTACAACCAACACAGCCACAACCACCACCACCACAAGAACACTCACCACCACCACCATCCCAACAACAACAGCAACAACGACAACCATAAAAAAAAAACATCACCACAACAACCACCACCATCACTACAACCATCACCACAGCCACCACCACCACCACCACAACAACAGCAGCAACAACTATAACCACCACCACAACAATAACCACCACAACAACCAACACCACAACAACTACAACATCCATCGCAACCACCACCACAACAGCAACAACAGCCACAATCATCACCACAATAGTCACCATTATAACCACCATCACAACAACCACCACCACCACAACAACAACCACCACCACAACAACAACCACAGTTAACACAACCACCACCACCACCACCACCAAACAATAACCACCACCACCACACCAACAACAAAAACCACCATCACCACCAACACAACAACAACAACAGAAACCACCATCACCACCATCACAGCAACAACCACCACTACCACTACAATAACCACCATCACCACCACCACAACAATAACCACCATCACCACCTCCACCACAACAACATTCATTTTCATAGTCTGAATTCGCTCTAAAAAATGCCCCGGTATTACATGCTTGACCGCACCAACATGGCGGCCGCACAGACGCATAGCCGCTGTACTGAAGAATGGGCTATACGGCATCTAGTCTTATTTATATCTATGCCGTTGTCATCCAGTGACAATGGTTGCCCTAGTCCTACACTACGTCGTAGCTGCATCCCCTTCTGGTCAAACTGTGTGCCAGTTAATGCCACTAATTCATAAATAATTATTACTGTATATATGATGCCAATACCCACATATAGTGGCACATGTTTTTTTTTACTTCTTGGAAACTGCTAAATTGCAGACTGATTTAAGAAATGCCGGCCCCTGTCAATAAACACAGATTATTATAATATGGAGGAGAAACCATAAGAATATGGTAATATCAATGATATGAGGAGTAGTGCGCTTCAGATCACCTGGTTACAGTTCTTTTCCCTGCCCACTAGTGTGGAGGCTGTGTTTGAATGCGTGGCTCGTGTGTGGTCATAACACTGCCCGCAACGCATTCCTGATCAGAGATTAGTAATCATGAGTGTACCTATGGCAACTATTAACCTTACAACTGCTGGTTTACCTCAAACTTTACCTCCTGTAGCGCCAGTTAGGCAATCTCAAGGACCTTTCACTGGTCAATCACCGTTAAACTCAGACTGTATAAAAGTGTTACCCATGGCACAACCGACTATGCAGTTTACTGGGGAGGATGAATATGACATATATAAGTTCCTAAGAGACTGTGAGGCCCAGATACATAGGCTAAAGCTTGCTGGTGATGGGAAGAATATTTATCATATCAAAGTATATATTAAGCCAAACTCCCAAGCAGCTGAAATGCTTGAGGCCTCTCTTTTCCAAACCGGTCCTACTGCTCAGGAATATGAGAAGTTTAAGGAAGCCCTAATCAACACTTTTGAAAGTGACTGCTATGTATCAGATGCTTGGGTGTTTAGGTTAGTAAATTGGGTGCAGCAGTATCCAAATTGTACAGAAGGCCAAGTTCTCGTGAAGGCAGGCAGATGTTATGCAGAAGCTAACAAAACCTTGCCAACTTCAGGCTGGGGAGATATGGCCAGGGGACTGTCTTTTGTGAAAGCAGCTCGGCTTCTCGAGTACCTCCAGTACTTGCTTTGTTTGGCCCCTACTAGGCGGGATAAGGTACTTAGGCTGACGAAAAGACCTCCTGAAATAGCCCTTCATGACTTGAATTTCAAGTTAAGGGCGAAGGCAGAAGGAGAGGGTGGTAAAACTCTCCTTGCCATGCACACAGATAAAAACTCTGTTGATTAATTCTGTACTGTGTGCAAGAAGTCTGGTCATATAGATAAAAAGTGTTGGCAGGCTAAAAAGGCAGCACGCCAGGCAGCCAAGGCCAACCTGACCTCCACGTCTGGGCCTAGTACTGAGAAGTAGTCAGGCAACAAACAACCAAGTACTAGTCCACCACAGCCTAACCAAGCCAAGGCTACAAAGCCAAAGGTACAAAGATGGTGTGTCATACATGGGCAGTGTCCTCGTTCATCGGACTATTGCCCCATTGTTCTTGCCAATAGGGAACATTGAGTAACAAGGCTAATTCGGGGGAAGCTCAGAGCCGCATGCAGAAGTAATCTGAAGAATCATACAATCCACCGATGCATGTGTGGCAGCTATAAAAAAGGTGGATCTACTGTCCACTCCTTGGATTATAGGGAAGGGCCAGGTGTCTTTGATAGTTGACACCGGGGCATGTGCAGACATTATTTCTAGGAAAGCGCTAGAAAGACTCAGACATCTGATGCCTCATACAAATTTGACGTTATCAGCACCCGATGTTATTTTGACAGGTGTGACAGGGAGTAAAATGAAGATCGTAAGCCAGGTACCGTTGACACTGAAGGCAGGTAAACAATCTCCCGTATTATGTGCTACATTCTATGTGGTTGAGGACTTCCCTCTGCCAGCTAATGGGTTATTAGGCCTTGAGTACATGGAGGAGTATAATGTGGTTATATACCCTCAAAGACATTCCATTTCCTTTAATGGGAAGGAGTTTGTGGGCCTTGTTCCCCCAGCAACCAAAGCTGAAGATAAAGGTGTCCAACAAGGAGCCATTCAACCAGTTGTAACCCTGACAAGTGAAGCTTCTAGGGAATCACCAGATGAACACGAATCGGAGGCTATGGGCTGGAAGAAGGTCAAGGCTATAGTGAGTGGGAATCACCACTTGCCCAGTCGGACTGTCTGCAAAATCCCTGTCCGAGTACCCGACGTGTCGGTGGGAAATGATGTGGCATGCTTATTGGAGACCGAGAAACATAAGGCATTGTCGTTGAAGTCCACTCTGAGCGGTGTCAGACAAGACCAAAAGATGCCCCTCTTCATCAGAAAAATGAGTGGTGATGCAGTTAAGCTCAGAGATGGTTGTTATATAGGCGACTTGATGTGCTATGATGCCCCCATGAAGGAAGTTGACGAAGTACCGGTGATCTCTCCAGTAGTCACATCGCAAACAATGACTCAGTCAGAACCTACACGTCTTGGGAGAGGAAATTTGCTATGAAAATATGTGAAGGTAACAGACAATGTCAACCATAAAGCGCGATTGCTAGCACTTCTTAAAGAATTCTCTGACGTAGTAGCACTTCCAGAAGAACCGCTCAGTAGAATGGACAAGGTGAAGCTCATATTGGTTTGTGCCCTGGTACAAATCCGATATTTGTGCCTGCATGCCATTTACCGCACAGCCAAAGGAGAGCAGTGGAAGAGGAAGTTGAAAAGATGCTTCATGATGGAATCATTCAGTCTTCTTCCTCACCTTGGAACGCACTGCTCTTTCTGGTGCCTAGAAAGGATGGTGGTGTGAGACTTGTTGTGGATTTCCGGCAAGTGAACAAGGTAAACGTACCAAATCATTATCTGATACCGCATCTCAGAGACTTACTACAGTCCCTGGGTAAAGGAAATACTGTTTTCACCTGCCTGGATCTAGCATCAGGGTATTGGCAAGTGGAACTGACTAAAGAGTCTCGTCCCATCACTGCCTTTAGCACTCACCGTGGGCACTTTGAATTTCTCCGGATGCCTTTTGGACTGAGTAATGCTCCTTTGACATTTCAGAGGATGAAAAATCAGTTGTTTGGTGACATGTTAGGGCAGGACGTCTTGGCGTATCTAGATGATTGATAATTGTGAGCAAGGACATGGACATTCACTTTAATTAGTTCAAGCGAGTGATGGAAACCTTAAGGTCCGCGAGTCTGAAAATCAAGGTGTCAAAATGTGAATTCTTGAAGTCATGTGTTAGATTTCTGGGGCACTTAGTCGACGGTGATGGCATCAAGACTCTTCCGGATAAGGTTACTGCCATGATAAATTTCCTGACACCCAAGTCCAAGGATGACGTTTGCTCATTTCTAGGGCTCACTGACTTTTATAGGAGCTTTGTCCACAAACATGCTGCTATCACATCACCGTTAACGGCGCTACTCAAGAAGGATGCTGCATCGAAATGGGGAGCATCGGAAGAGAAAAGCTTCAATGACCTCAAGAAAACCATGACTGAAACACCTGTGTTAGCATTTCCTGATTATACTCAACCTTTTTACCCATTCACGGACGCCTCATGTTCGGGTCTGAAAGCGGTGTTACAGCAGAAGTATGAGCAAGGCAAACCACACACCATTGCGTATACCAGTAGGGCACTAAAACACCCAGAAAAGAATTACTCGGTGACCCATTTGGAACATTTGCAGTCATGTGGGCGTTAGAACATTTCCGGGATTTCCTCCTCGGCTACCGGATAATTGTTTTAACTGACAATGCACCCATATGCAACTTGTTCCAAGGGAAGAAATAGCGTGGTAAGGTCGCGCATTGGTACAGCAAGGTAATGGAGTTTAACCCTGAAGTCAAATATTTACCGGCCCATCAAAATGTTGTTGCTGACGTGCTGAGTAGAAACATTGCTGCAGCCATATCTAAGGATATCCCTCTCACTGGGTATTCCCTGGACACGGTAAAAGCGGAACAACATAAAGATGCGATGTGGTCTCATGTCATCTATGCCTTGGAGTCTGGCGGTGAGACTTTTCTACATGAACTTCCAGTACCGATGACTCACCTCCACCTTCAACAAGGTCTCTTGTATAAAAAACCACCGGGGAAGTGCAACGTGTGTCAGTTCGTTTTTCCTGCTACTCTACAGCAAGCCGTGTTACAGTTGGTTCATGACGTGCCTCAAGCGAGTCATCCCAGACGTGACAGATGCATACATGAGGCAAGAAAGGAGTACTATTGGCTGACCATGAGGAAGGACATAGAAGCCCACGTTAGTCAATGTGTCAAGTGTGCGGAAATATAAGGAACGACTGGACCTCCAACTCCCATCTTGGAGTATCCCCTACCGGAAAATCCTTAGGATACAGTCTCCATTGATCTATTGGCATTGCCAAAAAGTCATCAAGGCTCAAGCTATGTATTGGTGGCAGTGGACCATTTTTCACGATTCTCTGTTTTAGCACCTTTACAGACGAAAACTGAGGAGGAGGTGGTGCACTCTTTTGTAACCTCAGTGATTTGTCCATACTCTACACCTAGGTATTGCTCAGCGATAATGGCAGTGAATTTCGTAACCAGGTGTTACAGGAAGTCTGTCGTACATATGGGGTAAAGCAAGTCTTTGTTACCCCTTACAGTCCCAAGAGCAATGGCCTTGTGGAGAGGACAAACAGGAAGATATTGGAAGTCTTGAGACCAGTGATCAACTCAATAGAGAATAACTGGCAAGACTGGTTACCACACGTAGCAGTGGCCATAAACTCCTCAGACAATTTGTCAACTTGGAAATCTCCTGATTACATCCTTTATGAAAAAGAGAAAGTGTTACCCTACGATATGCTAGCTGGACCTCCTACTCCAGTGTACAATACCAAGGACTACAACAAGGTCCAACTTGCAAAATTTCAACGCATATATACATGGTGAAGTTCGGAAACAATTAAAAGCCTTAAGAGCGGAGATGATGACGAAACAACACAATGGTAGTCAAGAAAAGACATTGGATATAGGCCAGAAGGTGATGATCAATAATGCTGAGAGAACTTCCAAGCTCAACCCTAAGTTCCGTGGACCATGTACCATTATGGAAAGAGTGCGTGGACATACCTATAGCAAATAGGGAATGATGCTAATGGAACTCAGGAGATAGTACATGCTGACAGGATCAAGCCAGTAAGTCAAGAGCTAGGCCTAACTAACCAATTGTCTGATGTGTTGTCCCCTCTGTCTTCGTTGCAGTCTATGTCGTCGTCTGTACCTGTCCCTAATCAAAAGTATCGCAGCAAGCTACGATCCCACAGCAAAGGTGATTAAGGGAGTATCTTCTCTTGCAGAAATGTGGCAGTGGCTGGTACTCCTCTCAAGTTGCTTGGGGTGGACCTATGGAACGACAACGGACACGACTGTGTTAATGCCGGGAGCACTGAAGTGCCCACTAGGAGAAGTTGTGGTGGTAGAGGATGCAGTCTGCTTTCACTTCTCTATGGAAGATTATCTCCAAGCTCCGGACACTGCTGAAGGTGCTTCTGAGGGATTGTTTCACCTGAAACACTAAGTATTGGAGATGGGGAAATCACACGACTTGAAACAGCAGCTAATGGAAATCGGGAAATCACCTGAACTGAAACAGCAGCTGATGGACTTGAACAGTGAAGCCTTCCTACAAGCCTTACATGGTTTACTCGGCTTTCAAACTGAACATCTAGACAGGCTCTTAGACAGGCTTACTAAGTTGCATGTCACTCTGCAGCCTCTGATCTCTCCCAGTATGTCCATGCATGTACTAAAATGGGACTCGTGGACTTTCTAGGTACCCTGTCTCAGAAGCTCTTTGGTACGGTGCTAGACAAAGACACAGTGGAATTTGGCAGACAGATGCACGATTTGGCACTGGCAGCAAAGGCAAATAGCAGGCTAATTGTACACACATATGAACAATTAGGTGAGTTCACTAATAAGGCTAACGAGATAACTGTGCTACCAACCATCTTGTAGGAATTGTGAACAATATCCAAACTAACCTACCAACCCTAACTTTGTGTTAATCGCTGAGTATCTACATGCTCTCGATGAGTCAGTCACCGTTTTGGAGTTGCATGCAGCCAATATGGTGGGTGGTTTAGTTGATACAAGTTTAAATAGGGTTAATGCTTTATTGCTTTCAACTCGTCAGTTTTCCATGCTCATGTACATGCAAAACAGTACTTCTTCTTTCCTGAGACAGAGGACATAACATTGACGTGTGCATCACAACACCACTTTCTTACGGTAATCGGCTATTATGTAGCACCCGATTTTTGTGAACTGCATAGTAAAGAGACGGTAATTCTACCTAACAAGCAACATCTAGCTTTGTCGATTAATTTCTCGTCCCAGTTATGACCCTTTCTACCTTCATCCAGTGTTTCTCTATTGAATGTGAACAGGCTGTCTCATGTGTTAAACAGAGAAGAATTTGTCTCCTACCTGAACAAGACTGATTTAAAACCATATGTACTGTCCTATCTTCCTTCATACCTTTCTCCTTCCTATTTTGGTCCTCGCGTTGGTCTTCTACTTCTTGTGGTCTTGTCCTGTGTTCGTGTTTGGACTGTTCTCTGAAGGGGCCTTAAAGTGAGATCCCACTAAAACCACGGGTCCATTCTTGTGGATTGGAAGTGTATTTGCCTGAATAGTTAGCTACCCTACACGCTAGATAGGCTACGCAGTAGTTAGGACCACAATGTCGACGGGGACGTCAAAAAGGTGTGATCGAGCAATGTACTGGTGCTGACATCATTTCCACATTGGAGTTACGTCTTTCACTACTTATACATATTATATATAAGTGTGTTTATTCATATTTAGAGAAAATGTATTGTGGTGTTGAGATGAAGATCCACATACAACTTTAGTGTATGTGTGGTGTGGGAACGAGATCAGGGCCAGATGTGCAAACGCCAGCATTTTTGGACGTACACAGTTAAAGTGAAGGAAGATAAGAGATGAATATAAATTCTGCATATGTTAAAGTCTTGGGGCAATATATATATATATATTATATATATATATATATATATATATATATATATATATATATATATATATGTGTGTGTGTGTGTGTGTGTATATATATATATATATATATATATATATATATATATATATATATATATATATATATATATATATATGTGTGTGTGTGTTTGTGTGTGTGTGTGTGTGTGTGTGCCCGACAATTTTTCGAATTGCTAAGCATCATCCTCCGAATTATATTATGTGGCCATTGTATTATGTTATGATATAGGCTAATAAATATTATGTGATTAGGATAATGGGCTATGCACTATACTGTTTATAGTCAGAGTTATATAAAATAATTTGCTTGCCTTGTAGCGTGAACCACGATACAGGTTGAGTTGTGGTTCAGAAACAGAGGACAAATTCACCCACAAATGGCATGATGTAGGGGGAAGGGGGGAATATGGGAATGAGCGGCCAACAGTTTTATATTCTTAGTCATTACAGTATAGTTATTAAGGTGTCAGTGATACCCTGTATCCTAAATAATAATTAATCTATTTTTGTTATCTTTAGACCCAATTACACAATAGGATACCCTCTCCCTCGTTAACGGACAACATGCAGCCTGCTTCACCGCCTCGACTCTCTCTCTCTCTTTTTCTAAAACTCCTCAGCTGGCTATCAGTACACACACACACACACACACACACACACACACACACACACACACACACATTATCTGTTTGTGCTAATGAGTAATGACGTTGCATTTAGTATGTTTACCTAAAATTTAATACTGTGCCAAAATACGAGTGCAATACATAACCATCTCACATTACGGATTACGTTAACCAGTAATCAATACATATTTGCATAGTTCATGTTTCAGTTATAGTCACGAGGTATCCATATCCACAGTGATATTTTCGTTAATGCTAAAGGTAATCATCTGTTCAGTGGCGGATACCAGTTAGAGGGAAGGTGGCCGCTGACACCTCCAATCCTCATAGCTACGGTGGTGAGTTTTAGTGTCATTGCAGAGGTTCCTCTTCCTCCAGTTATGTCAATAATTAAAGTTAGCATACTGATGAACAGCTATTTCTTATGAAAAATACAAGCAACCTATATGGAACTCTCAAAATACATTTATGAAGCATATTGTGGAAGCTTTCCAGCTCTCACGCACCAGTTACAATCTTGGTCCTTTTGTTTCAGTATTGCCAGCCTGACAGTGTGCTATGTTAATGAACATGCTATTAATGTTAGTTCTGTATGCATATTTATATTTGGAACAACAGAATTCAAAGCAGGATTTCATTCAGTACACAGAATGCCAAATACAGTTTGTGTGCGTGTGGGTGTGGGACAATAGGTGTGGTGGGCGTGGGGGGAGTATAGTGAGTATGAGATGTGTGTCATAATGGTAATATGTGTGTGTGCATACGTGGCTAAGGACGTCCAAGACTGATATGTAATCTTTGCCTTTAACACTTGATGACACACACCTTAGTATGTATTTAGGTTCTATTCATAAGTTTGTAGCATGTTACATTATTATATTATTATGATTATGTTTTGGGGGTGAAACCTGAAACACTATATAAAGACAAACACTGAAGTATTATAATACTGTAATATGGGATCCATATTACATGAATAACTATTTCTTCCAGGAGAAAATATTTTTATTTTAATGTTCATTACAAAATTACACTGTAGGAGCATCTGTTTTTAATGGTAGCTTACCGGATTCCCAGCGATCAATTTATGAAGTTGTTCTATAGCATAGATTTATGCAATATAGCTTATATATTATAATAACTATGTCACGAAGGCTCACACAGTGGACTTTCACGTAAACTACTTCGAAAAGTCAGCAAGTTCAGTGTTTAAGAGTTTGCGAAGTTCACGTACTTTTTGGTGAGGTTATGAATCCATCTGTCCTTTACTGGCCAATGTAATTCCTAATAAAATGAGAATGGTCAAGTGTAAAACCAATACCCTATGTTGCATAGTTTGAAAATTATCACTGGTAGTAATATACGATTACTGCATGACCCTCCCGAATGACCACACCGAGAATCTTTGTTCTATTTATTTTAATGCTGGGCCACTTGGAACAGATATGAGTAAATGACGATAGCCCTCGTGGATTTATTGAATGTAACCTAGCCAGTATGAAGTGTCTTAATTAATAAGATATGTGGGTGTATGGTTATCATGTAAAAGTGAGAACCTACTCTCTCTCTCTCTCATACACACACACACACACACACAGACATATATATATATATATATATATATATATATATATATATATATATATATATATATATATATATATATATATATATATATATATATATATATATATATATATATATATATATATATATATATATATATATATATGGTGGTGAATTGTAAGAATTATGGTAAACAGACAGGCTGAGGAAAAACTGATTGTAGAGTGTGGAAGAGCAGCAGGTAGCTAAAGACCAGAGTATAGAGATGCGTTGATCGTATGCCTGACACTTCTCCATATGACTGTTACCAGGTACTGTGTATTGATAAAATATAATGATAGAGAAAAGATTTCTGAAGGCGACAGTACTCTAATGCATATGTATAAATTTACTGACGATATGTATAACAAACTTATTTTTATACACTATCACTAAACAATTTTAATATGGTTTTTAAAAAATAGGGATCAATTGATATTCATAGTAATAATACGTCTTGATGAACGCATAATACCAATACTTGCACCAGTGTTTATTAAGCCTTACAATCCCCATAGAATATACCAAACAAATATTGGATAATGAACCATAACATGAAAAACGGTGGCTTTTCCCGAAGCGTCAAAGATATGAGAAATGAAACTATATGAGCGATGTGTAAATATTCTATTCACGTGCAGGTATGACCGTAGGAACATCTACGAGGAGATCAGAAGTGGACACGTCACCGTCAATGTCTGAGGGTGGGTGTGCATCCACGGTATGGGTGACGTCACCAGGATAGAAGGGAGTTCCACTGCTAAAAATTACACTGAAAGTTTGCAGTATTTTTTCTTCCCCTCAGTTCAGGAGCGGAACTATCCGTTTCCTCCTAGCCCTATACTTTTTGTTCAGGACCGCTGCCCCATCCACACGGCGAGAAAAGTCTCGGAATGGTTTGGAGGTCGTGAGGACTTGCAGCTGCTCGACTGTCTCAGTAAGGAAGCAGACATGAACCCCATCGAAAATGTATGAGGGAACATGGTTAACTGTTGGGAGCCTGAGAGTGAACGGACACCTGATGAACTACTGGCCCACATCCATGCCTAATGGGAACAGTTCAGAAGCCAGAAACAGCTCATACGGAACCATGTCTCCTCTATGCAAACAGACTGCATGAGATGATCGAGATGAAGGGTGGGTTACTTCCTATTAACCCGTCACGTCCCTAGGTTTTCCGCACCTCCAAAATCCCTCAGTCCCGAGCTATTTTGGAAAAAAAAAAATTTGGCTAAAACTTCCGCTTTGGTTGAGAAACGAAGGAAAATCACCAAGAAAGGGCTTACCGTGGTCTATAAGTGGTCGGAACAGGTGAGGTCCCCCGGGCCAGGTATCGCATTCTATCATTGACGTGTGAGGCGCTCATGTTTTCTATGGTAGGGAATACTGGGAGAAACAACACACAACACCTCTATATTTATTGAATTTGAACTAATAAACAATAACAGTAGCAATATAATGGATTTCAGACACATATATATGAAAAATAAGCGCTGTACCATCGCGCGAGCATAGCAAGTTAGGTCCGAGTCGTACAATGCTATATGCTAAGTTTCTTGTATCAGTCAACATATCATTTTTTCTACTTGTATACTTCAGTTGCAATGACATTTTACCAATTTCTACGGTTTGTAAATGTTTTCAGATGTTTTCATTCATTATGATGACATCCAGCATAAGTTTAGCGCACATCGGCTTATTAAGCGCACTCGCTGTGACTCGTATTTCAACATACCCAATTGTTTTATCACTTTCCTATTATTTTTCCCTTTACATAGAACCTTTCCTCCACCACTGTATATGTTTTCAATTATTTACATTCATTACGAGGGCATTTAGTGAAATGCTAGCGCATATTCACGTAGCAAGCACAACCTCAAACACTTGTGTTTCATCATCTACTTTATTTATTCACTCCAATTATACTTTCCCACTTACATTACACACGTTTACACCCCTATACTGCACTATACATACTTACTGGCATTATTTATTCAAGTGAGCGTCAGAATATCGCATGAAAATACCCTCGCAATGAATGTTTCGGCCAACATAATACTCAAACACTTATATACTAATTCTCCACATATATTACACACCTTCCCACTTGTTGACTTCTATTTTCATTATTACGAGCCTTATTCATTCATTTGAGCGTCAGGATATCGCATCTCTATAAACACGCTAGGAATATTTTGACTTAGAATATATTTCAGCACTTACAATAATTTGAACTTATATTATACCTGTTAGCATTTCCAGTAATAATAATTACATATTTACGGGCCTTATTTATTGCACTGAGCGACATAATATCGCATCATAAAACCCTCGCTAGGTATGTTTCCACTTACAGCATATTTATACACTTACATACAATTTTTGCACTTGTTATACCCGTATCCACTTTATACTAATATTTTCAGATCAACATGACTGATAATTTCACTGAGCGTCTGTTTGTCGCATTACTTCATAGTTTCAGCATCCTGTCGCATTCACACCATATCAGAATTGCATCAACGTGTGATATCGCTGAAACATGGGTGAATACAGAGACCCACGTCACACTCAACGCACTCATAGCGGGTGTCCTTCCTCTGTGTGGTGAGTCTTACCCGGGAATTGCTACACACGTGACACCTGCGTTGGGGCCTAGGTCTGTTTGGCTGGGGAGGGATAGGAGCGGGGAAATGGTGGCTGGATATTCTCAGGGGAGTTTGGGCAATAGGGGCAGTGCGGGTGCAATGTTGGGGCCTTTCAACAGCATAACGTGCAAACATCTCTCTTGTGAGCTCCCTCACAAACCCTTCAAATGTTTCCTGAACTCCTGTTGTCATGGCGTGAAGGTGGTGGCAATTCAGAGCAGTGATGTCTAGCAAGTGAAAGAACAGTTTCTCATACCACTTCATCGTGGTCCTGGCACACTCTACCGTCGATATCATGGAGTCTGACTGGTCCATGAAGCGCATGTTTATGTTATAGTCCATGACACACTCAGGTTTCCAAATGTGATGTCTGCTCTTGCTCCGGTAATCAACGGAATCAGTACGGTGCATCAAGGGGCGGTGAACCGTTGACAAGAGGCTTACTTCTCTATTATGGTTCCACACAGTTGCAAGGATGTTGTTGGCTTTGAAGAAGACAATCTCATTCCTGTCAAGTTTCCGCCCTACCTTGGCCATGTGACGCCGGTTCACCTTCACGGTTCCACAGACTCCAGTTTCATGCATGTGAAGATAATGAGCGAGACGAGGGCTAGTGTACCAGTTGTCCAGGTAGAGGACATGACCACGATGAAGGTAGTCTTCTATCATTGTCTTTACCACTGCTCCCGACAGTCCAATACTCCGATCTTCTATTATGTCTGTCTGTCCACCGGTGTACAAGACTATGTCTTGCACGTAACCAGTCCTACAGTCACACATAACAAAGATCTTGAACCCAAAACGGTGCCTTTTGCTGGGTATATACTGCCTAAATGAAATATTACCTCTCCACAACACGAGACTCTCGTCTATAACGAGGTCTCTATAGGGATAAAATGACAAACGAAAGGTTTGCCTCATGTGATCAAAGACCAACCTAATTTGCCTCATCTTATCTGTGTCATTCGCATTTGCAGGATCATGAGCATCATAGAAATGGAGGCGACTTAGAATTTGTTGAAACCGATTACGGCTCATCACTTGCCCAAATATTGGGGTAAACATAACAGGGTACCTTGTCCAGTAAGCCGGAATTCTGTTCTTTCGTATAATACCCATCAAAAGGACCAGGGCAAAAAATAGGAACATTTCTGAAAGGGAGACAGGGTAATCATATATGATAGAATGCCTACTCCTTGTTCCCAATCTTTCACTCTCAAGGCGCTGGGTGCTTGCAAAAAGGTTGGTTTGGTAAACAAAATGCTCCACGAATGCCTCAATAAAAAACAGGTGGAAAAAATTGAACCTGGTGGAATTACGGTGAATTCCGGGAGCAATGCACCCAGAGCGCCCCTGCTCAGTGAAAGGGTGAATGAGGGGAGAAAAATCACTCCCATCCTCCCAATTCCATCCCACAAATCCCTCATCCCCATCATCCCCATCACCGCCTTCGTCTGGGTGGGGAGGAGATCCTGGTGGGGGAGGTTGGGGAGAGGGAATGCGGAGGGCTTCCCCACTGTCACTCCTCTTCCCTCTGCCTTTACCCTTTCCCTTTCCCTTACCCTTGCGGCTTTGAGGAACATTAGGGGGCTGTGGGGATGAAGTAGGGGAATATTGGGGAGCATAAGACGTGCTGGGGAGTGGTTCCTCCCCACCTTCCCCCTCCATGACAACACCACGTGATTTTTCACGCACCCTAGCTCGCCCACGTGTTAGGGGATACTGGGGAGCATAAGACGTGCTTGGGAGTGGTTCCTCCCCACCTTCCCCCTCTATCACAACCCCACGTGATACAGAATGCACCCGCACTCGCCCACGTGATACACCCCGCTGCCTCACACTACCTAGAGAGAGCAATGACTCACGCCACTCTCACTTTCCATACTCCTCCCTGCAATTTCCCTTTCACTCCCCACTCCCTCCACATCACTTCCTAACTCCCCAAACAAAATACTAGGCCCATACCTGCTCGTCCGACGTGGTGTGCGCTCGGGGCCACGATGAGTTATTACCTCACGTCCATACCACGTGGCAGCACGTCCCATGACTCCATCCTCGTCCTCGTCCTCATCATTGAATTCGGATTCCACATCACGTTGGAGCTGGGCATAGGATGTTGCACGTGGTTTCTTGGTCGGCTGCCCCTCTCTAGCAGCACGGTAAGTCACGTACTGCCGCTTCCTGGGGGATGGGACTTCTTCATCACTGCTGGTGGTTTCCTCCTCCTCTGGCTGCACATAATCTTTATCAACAACCTCGTCGTCCAGTAGGGAATCACTGTCGCCTGTAAAGGCGTCCAGGGCAGCTTGAATTTCGACCTCTGAGAGACCTCTCGTAGCCATGTCTGAGCAGGACCGTTGCTACCAGGTGAGTGGACAAGCTGTGGGTTAGTGCAGGTCATGCGGGGTTGCTGAGTGTCCCTGCCTGGTGGCAGGTAGGGGAAGGTCATGCGAGGATACATACCGAAAATCAAGCGCGAAATTTGAAAATTGTCGAAATTATGCACTTTGCAATTGCACAACGTACCGGTACGTTGCCAGGACTGGCAAATGCAAATCGTTGTAACGTACCCATACGTCGACGGGACGGAGCGGATTAATGAATGAGTTCCATACAAATCTTATTTTGTTTTTAATCCTCTGATTATAATGGGTATTATTCCATGCAGTATAGCAATCTAACAGTAACTTTAATAACTTACTATAACTTACCTGACAATATAACTGATACGACACTATCTTATATATTTTGCTCACAGACATGGTTTTTATTACGGGACACTTATACAGGAATTAGTGACGTTTATGTGCATTTCTTAACTCAACTTTCTTGTTACAATAGCAGGTTTTTTCCATTTAAATGTGATGCTTTCTTGATTGGCACAATCGCAACTCTCTAGACATTCTGCCAACTTGCTAGACATCTTGCCACCTGTTGACATCCCTAAGGTGCTGTTTTCCGGTCGTGATAAAGATTTTAAAAAATTACTCAGGATTAAGTTGGTCAGTCTGTGATCAGTAACAAATACCAGTAAACTACTAACCATTGCACTTGTTGTCTGTTCGATGTAGTTTGAAGTGAACGTCCACCATGACATCACTTATAATACAATACATAATATATTACTTAACTCAAAGCTACAGTATACCGTAACATACTGATCACAGGAATTCCGATAATTTAAGCATAAGAAACGTTGCACCTACAACGTATTTAGAAAGATATTATAGCACGGTAATATTTCTTCCTGAAATATTGTTATTCATGTATTTTGCCACCCAGATCAAACACATGGGAAAGAGACGAATATGAGGACCTGGCAGAGAGTACAATTTAGAGTATAAGATCCTTGCTACATAAAATGGAAGAGAAATCGGAAAGAATTATACTAACTGGGGACTTCAATACAAATATAAATTGGAATACTCTAGATATAAATAGCCAAGAAAGCTGTTGGGACCAAAAGCTCCTGGATCTCGTACAAGAGTTTTTCTTAATGCAACATGTGAGGGAAACCACTAGAAAAAGAGGACTTGATGTACCTTCAGTGCTAGATCTAATATTTACTAGGCAAGAAAATGACATTGACAGTTTAATATATCACCCTCCACTCAGCAAAAGCGATCATGCAGTACTAAATTATAACTTCAGGATAGCATATGACATAGTAAACAGCAATGACAGTTACAAAAAGAGCCTAAACTATAAAAAGGGAAATTATCAAGACCTAAAGAAGTATTTCTTAGAAGATGATTGGGAAAATGAGCTTAGAGGACAAGATTTAAATGCTGTATATAAAAAATTTTGTGAATTTTATGAAATAGGAGTCCAGAAGTACATCCCACAGCACAAAGAAGCAGATAAGAAAATACAGAAATGGTTCAATACAGAGTGTAAAAAATCAAAAGAAAGAAGAGATTTGTTGTGGAATAGATACAGAAGACACAATAGTGATAGGGCGTATAATAATTACAAACAGGCAAGAAACGACTATACAAGAATAAGGAGGGAAGCCCAAAAACAGTTTGAGGAGGATATAATAAATAAAAGTAGTGATCAACCAAAGCTGTTTTACAGCTATATCAGAAGCAAAACCAAAGTAAAAGATATAATACAATCCATTACGGACGAGGGAATCACTTATACACAAGAGAAAGATATTTGTGAAGCACTAAATAAGAATTTCCAATTAGTTTTTACAGAAGAAAAAATTTTTGAGAGGGACTATGTGGAACACTCATGTCCACACATACTACCAGATATACAAATAGCAGAAAAAGTAATACAGGAGGAGTTAAGTAGATTAGACAGAGGAAAAGCAAGTGGTCCTGATGAAATTTCATGTTGGGTGTTATGAGAATGTGCAAAGGAGTTAAGTAAACCATTATTTTTAATTTTCAATAAATCCTTGAGTCAAGGGAAACTACCTGATATTTGGAAAAAAGCAAATATAGTCCCCTTATTCATGAAAGGAAATAGACAAAATCCTCTCAACTACCGACCAGTATCACTGACCAGTGTTGTAAGCAAGGTATTAGAAAAACTTATAAGAAAAGCTTGGGTAAATCATCTAGAAGAACACAGTATGATAACAGAAAGACAGTTTGGTTTCAGAAAAGGAAAATCATGTGTTACTAATCTGTTGAGCTACTATGACAGAGTAACAAACACAATACAGGAAAGGGAAGGATGGGTGGACAGTATCTATTTAGATTTCAAGAGAGCTTTTGACACAGTTCCACACCAAAGACTTTTATGGAAGCTGTACCATCAAGGAGGAATTCGAGGCAAACTGTTTTGTTGGATGCAAGACTTTCTCATAAAAAGAGAAATGAGGACAGTACTAAGAGGAAACTACTCATCATGGAAAGAAGTGACTAGTGGAGTACCACAGGGTTCGGTGCTGGCACCAATCATGTTTTTAGTGTATATAAATGACATAAACAATAACACTGGAAATGAGAGCTATCTGAATATGTTTGCAGATGATGCAAAAATACAAAGGAGAATTACTAGCACAGACTCTTGTAGGGAGCTACAAGAAGAATTAAATAAACTTCATGAATGGAGTAGTACATGGCAAATGGAATTCAATGTGGACAAGTTTCATGTAATCAAGTTTGGTAAAAGTGGAAAAAGACCTGATTGGGATTATAAGTTAGGAAATAAAACCCTATACACATCAGAAAGAGAGAAAGACCTAGGTGTGATTATCAATAACAGACTATCTCCGGCTGACCACATCAGCGAGAAGGTACGGAACATGTATACACTGCTTGCAAATATGAGAATAGCATTCACATACATAAATGAAGACATGCTAAGAAGGATAATAACATCATTCATTAGACCAACCCTGGAATATGCATCAATAGTCTGGAGTCCTCATCTCAAAAAGCATATAGACAAGATTGAAAAAGTTCAAAGGGCCGCTACAAGATGGATACCAAGCTTAAGGGACCTAAGCTACGAAGAAAGACCAAATAAACTGAATCTACCAACACTACAGGAGAGAAGGAAAAGAGGTGACATGATAATGCTATATAAGTGCATATCAGGAAAGGAGAAAATAGACATAAATGATTACTTAACATATGGAGAAGCATCAGCAAGAGGACACTGCAAAAAACTGCATAAGAAGAGAGGTGATAAAGACGTAAGGAAATTCAGTTTCCCAGAGCAATTGATCAATGGAATGCACTACCGAATGAAATAGTGTGTGCCAAAACAATTCACAAATTTAAGGATATGTACGATAAATATGGTCTAAGACACGGGACAGTACGAGCTTGACTCATTCCTGTAAAGATACAATTAGGTAAGAACATAACGCATTTTTTTAATATTTCAGTGTGTTTATCTTTATATGGTGTTTCAGGTTTCACCCCCAAAACATAATCATAATAATATAATAATGTAACATGCTACAAACTTATAAATAGAACCTAAATAAATACTAAGATGTGTGTCATCAAGTGTTAAAGGCAAAGATTACATATCAGTCTTGGACGTCCTTAGTCATGTATGCACACACCCATATTACCATTACGACACACATTTCATACTCACTATATTCCCCCCACCCCCACAACACGTATTGTCTCACACCAACACCACAGAGCTCTATAATACGGAGAGGCTATCTCCACCGCGGGCGTGTGATTTTGGCGGCCATATTGAAATGCTGACACTTAAATTCAAATTCAAATACTTCATTTCCACTAAGCAGTGATTATAGACACTTTTTGCTTATAATACAAAAACATATATGGATTATGATTTTTCTTCTCCCTAGTTCAACGAATTATATCGGGTACATTTAGCCAGTGAGTATAAAACAACGCCATAGGTTGCTGCAGTGCAGAACTTACCCATTATCGCACTATCCATGACGTGAAACCGAATGTCTTGATTGATAAACGCCGGAAGAAACATGGAAATATCTACAAGAGTGTGTGAACAGAAGAGAAGAGGACATGGAGAGAAAGACTGGAGATAAATGGATCCATTTTAGTGGCCTCATTCATGCATGGATACCTGGGAAGGATCCTCCTGCCCCACCCCAGGGAGCAATAATCTTACAGAATTAGCAACAAGATATATGTCTTACTTGTGAAATGTAATGCCATCTCTCTCTTATGAATTCCTGTACCCATTTTTGCATCCAGAAGCTGCACAGCTGACCATGGCACTATATATTACGGAATCATCGTCTGCTTTCAAAAATCGTGGGCATCAGGCAAGGTGTAACGTGGCTGCCGCTACACTAGCGCCGCCCTGGCGGCTGCAGCATCAGTTACGCTGTGTTAGCCATGAGAAAGCCTCTGCATATTACAGAGCTCAGTGACCCACACGCACATAAACATACTGTACTTGGCATTCTGTGCACTGAATGAAATCCTGTTGAAATCTTTAGTTCCAAATGTAAATAAGCATACAGACCTAACATTAATAGCACGTTCATTAACACTGCACACTGTCAGGCTGACAATACTGAAACAAAAGAACCAAGACTGTGACTGGTGCGTGAGAGCTGGAAAGCTCCCACAATATGCTTCATAAATGTATTTTGAGAGTTCCATATAGGCTGTTTGTATTTTTCATAAGAAATGGCTGTTCATCAGTATGCTAACTTTAATGACTGACATAACTGGAGGAACAAGAACCTCTGCAGTGACACTAAAACTCACCACCGTAGCTATAAGGATTGAAGGTGTCAGCGGCCACCTCCCCTCTAACTGGTATCCGCCACTGAACACACGATTACCTTTAGCATTAACGAAAATATCACTGTGGGTATGGCAACCCCGTGACTATTACTGAAACATGAACTATGCAAATATGTATTGATTACTGGTTAACATAATCCGTAATGTGAGGTGGTTATGTATTGCACGTGTATTTTGACACAGTATTAAATTTTAGGTCTATCTACCTATATACCTAGGCTGCTTCTCCCAAGGAAAGGGAGGTAGCCGAAACAGGATGACACACTCTCCATTTACTCATCCATTCAAACACATTCATTCGCATCTTAGCCCCAAAGGAGAAAAGGGACAGACCATCACCGCATCACACCGCACAAGGGTCAACTGCGCAGTGCAATCAGTGACATTTGCAGCAGGGCCCGACAGCAGAGCTGGTTTACCCCTGCCACATCATAATAGACCCATCCCCTCACCCGCACCTGACCTGACTAGGTAAACATACTAAATGCAACATCATTACTCATTAGCACAAACAGATAACGTGTGTGTGTGTGTGTGTGTGTGTGTGTGTGTGTGTGTGTGTGTGTGTTTACTGATAGCCAGCTGAAGAGTTTTAGAGAGTCCAGGCGCTGGAGCAGGCTGCATGTTTTCTGTTAACGAGGGAGGGGGTACCATAGTATGTAATTGGGTCTATATAAAGATAATAAAAATAAATAGGTTTATTATTATTTAGGATACAGGATACCACTGACACCTTAATAGCTATACTGTAATGACTAATAATATATAACTGTTGGCCGCTCACTCCCATACTCCCCCCTTCCCCCTACATCGTGCCATTTGTGTGTGAACTTGTCCTCTGTTTTTGAACTACAACTCACCCTGGATCGTGGTTCCCGTTACAAGGCAAGAGAATTATTTTATATAACTCAGACTATAAATAGTATAGTGCACAGCCCATTATCCTAATCACATAAAATTTATTAGCCTATATCATAGCATAATACAATGGCCACATAATATAATTCGAAGGCTGAAGCTTACCGATTCGAAAAATTGTCGGGCACACACACACACACACACACACACACACACACGGACGTGCGCTGTTGCCACGTTAATCATATCCCGCAACCGGGTGGTCCAGTAGGAAATCTTGCCGAGTGTAAACCCACGATCAAAAGTTCGCCGACAGTCCGTGCCAGGCATTTATTTCCAAACATAACCCATAGGGGGCGCAGCGCTCGCCCACCAGTGTAAGGTAGAAGGGAGGATACAAAGAGGGGGGAGGGCGGGAGGGAAAGGAACGGGAGGGAGAGGGAGGCAACAAGACTGGGGAGGAGGAGAGCTTGTGGCGATGGTAGATGACACATATCGGGTGTTTATTATTATTATTATTATTATTATTGTTATTATTAATATAATGATAATAATAATAATAATAATAATAATAATAATAATAATAATTAGTAGTAGTAGTAGTAGTAGTAGTAGTAGCAGTAGTGGTAGTAGTAGTAGTAATAGTAGCAGCAGCAGTATCAGTAGTATGTAAGCGATAGGAATAAGAAAGGAAGGGCGCCCAACTTTTGCTGGTCTTACCACTTCTGTCGATGAGGATTGAAGAAACCTTTTCTCTGCTCTCTCCAACATACGTTTATGCACAATGCCTTTGTAGCACTGTGAATGGAAAGGTAGGTGTTCCAGCTCAGTTGGATTCAAAGTGGCAAGTCTCTCAACTAGTGGAGCAAGCTGTGTTTCTCCAAACTGCATTCGCTTACGGGACGTAACCCAGCGTTAGCCCTTAGAAAACGGCTGACATCTTTTATATTTTTTCTGACTAATTCTAGAGGATTTTTATTGTGTGAGGGAAGCACTAGTGATGTCCAAAGGCTAAAGGTTTGATACAGTCCAGCAACCCATAAACAACGGTTTGAGTTTGATCCAGACGATCAAAGAGGCCACCAGAAAATACCCATCGAGTAAGATACTAATTTAATTTTGTCAGGTAATATGAAGGTAGACTGCGAGGTGGAATATCGTAAAGTAAGAGGCAGAGAGAGAGAGAGAGAGAGAGAGAGAGAGGACAATGAGTTAGCAAGTGAAACACTGAAAGGGCAATGCCTAGTTTGGTGGTAGGTATTTGTGAATCATGTAATTACATACTCCACGAATGAATGAAGCTGATAAATACGCTGTTATGGATAACTTTACAAGGTATGAAACATAATAATCCTCATTATTTTGATGACGAAATGGCAGGGTCAATGCTGCATTTTTACATTACTGATGTTACACACATATATACCATCTCTATGCGACCAATGGCTTTGCCATGCTGCGAAGTAATCAACCAATCTCCTTCAGTCGGAGTGGCAATTTTACATATTATCTGTCAACAATAAAATTATTCTGTCGCATTTCACCCTCCCATTTCTGAAGTAAGTAATTTAATGGTTCCCAAATACTTACCACCAAACTAGGCACTGCCCTTTACATGATTCACTTGCTAAATTCTTGTCCCCTCGCTCTCGCTCTCTCTCTTCTCTTTTCTTCTATCTCTCTCTCCCTCCCTCTCTCTCTCTCTCTCTCTCTCTCTCTCTCTCTCTCTCTCTCTCTCTCTCTCTCTCTCCCTGCCTCTTACTTTACGATATTCCACCTCGCAGTCTACCTTCATATTACCTGACAAAATTAAATTAATATCTTACTTCCCTAACCCTTAGACGATGGGTATTTTCTGGTGGCCTCTTTGATCGTCTGGATCAAATTCAAACCGTTGTTTATGGGTTGCTGGACTGCATCAAACCTTTAGCCTTTGGACATCACTAGTGCTTCCCTCACACAAGAAAAATCCTCTAGAATTAGTCAGAAAAAATATAAAAGATGTCAGCCGTTTTCTAAGGGCTAACGCTGGGTTACGTCCTTTCTTATTCCTATCGCTTACATACTACTGATACTGCTGCTGCTACTATTACTACTACTACCACCACCACTACTACTACTACTACTACTACTACTAATGATAATCATCATCATCATCATCATCCAATCCTACATTGCCCCATGAGGAGCGTAGGAGCCCGGGGCTAGGCAGTTGGCCCCGACATTTAAGATGAGAGTGACCAGCCTCACTCATCCCTGAGTGGCATTACACGAGCAATCAACCCCAACCACCCCTTGGATATAAACCTTCACCGGCTCAATCAGATTGGAGTGCAATAATTACCCACTAAACCACCAGGCGCCAAAATTTGGTTATATGGTTACCACCTAGCCTAGTAAATGGTTTCCTGGTGTACAGGAAACCATTTGGCTTGTCACTCAGTGTAGTCACCCACAGGAAGAAGGAAAAGAAAAGAATGAAGGAAAGAAAGACAGAAGAGGAAGTGTAAAGTTACCCATAGGCAGAAGGACAAGGAAAGAATGAAGTAAAGGAAGACAAAAGAGGATGGAAGGAAAGAGGGATGGAGGAGAGGAAAGGGCAGACACACGAGAGCAGCACTACATCGAGTGAGTGGATGGTGAGCGCCCCCACCTACCACAAAGCGCCCCCACCTACCACAAAATAATTATAATAATAATAATAATAATAATAATAAACAACTATAATAATAATAATTACAGTAATAATAATAATAATAATAATAATAATAAACACCCGATATGTGTCATCTACCATCGCCACAGGCTCTCTTCCTCCCCAGTCTTGTTGCCTCCCTCTCCCTTCCGTTCCTTTCCCTCCCGCCCTCTCCCCTCTCTGTCTCCTCCCTTCTACCTTACACTGGTGGGCGAGCGCTGCGCCCTCTTTGGGTTATGTTTGAAAGGTTGCCTGGCAGGATCTGTCGGCGAACTTTTGCTCGTGGGTGTACATGTATCTCTATGTCTGAGAGATATGGCATCTCTAAATATTGCTGACCTGTCCTGATTCCCAAGCTGGCAGAGAGACAGTAGCAGAATACTCTTAGCATTGGCTGGAGGGAGCCATGCTACCCCATTGCTCACTCTCTCTTGTTGCAGCTGTAATCTTTATTCTGTGGCATAATAAAGAGGGAGAATAACACATCTGCACAAGTTTTCTTCTGATTCACCTGCACACTACCTTATTTCTAATTCACAGGATTACCAGCTTAATTCTCGGTGGCATTGTGGCACCTAAAAACTCAGTTGTGGGAATTAGTGACTAGCTGCAGAACTCAGTGCAGTCTAAATGAGCTGATACAAGTACACTCGTACTTATCACCCTTGCCTTTATACAACATAACCGCACACACACTTTCTCAGTCAATTGACACCATGTCACTCACAAAATACACATTCAGCAGTCTTACAAGCCACTCAACAATAGTAGCTCCACCACCTTTCAGACATTCCACAGCACACTCACCCATACCTTCAGCTTTCCCTGCTTTCATCTTCTTCATTGCCTCCTGTTTTTCCTCCATTGTGATCAAAGAATCATTCACTTCTCCCAGCACAAATTTATTCCTTGCACCCTTCCACCTGCCACTATCTCAGTCCCCCTTTTCTTCCCTACATTTAACAATCTTTCAAAATACACTGCCCATCTCTTCCTTACTGCATCCATCTCAATTAACGTTCTTCCATCCTCTGCTTTTACTCGATCTTCCTTCCCAGACTCTCCCTTTCGCACCCTCTTCACCTCCTTCCAAAACATTTTCTTATTCTGTTGAAAATTCTCAATCAACTGCCTACCCCACCTCTCATCTGCTGCCACTTTAGCACCATGCACAGCCCTTTTCACCCTATTCCTCATTTCCTTATACCTGTCATATAACATCTCATCCCTCCTCCTCTGCAGCCACTTTCATATGCACATTTCTTCCGAGCTACAGCCATATTTACTTCCTCACACCACCATTCACTTCTTACACCACCACCCACTCATCGCACACCACACACTTCTTCCGCATACCCCACCACAGCACTCTTAAATAACTGCCATTCCTCCTCCACACAGCCATCTTTCTGTTCTTTCAATGCATTCCTTTCCTCTTTCGACTTTTAATACTCTATCATTTTCTTTCATTTATCCAACTCACTCCCTTTCAAAACTTCCCTGCTACATCCAACTCTCCTAGTTCTCACCCACCTCATACCTACTCTCAACTTTCCATCCACCAGGTACTGGTCAGGCACACCTCCACCCTCCCCTCTCAGACTCTCACATCCAACAATCTTCCACTTACATTCCTGGACACAACCATATAGTCCATCAATGCTCTGTCAACAACCCTTCCACCTTCCTCCCTTACCCATGTGTACTTATAAATGTCGTTCTTCTCAAACAAGGTAGTTCCAATCACCATCTCTCGTTCAACACATCCCTATCATTCTTTCCCCATAATAATGTCTTCCAGGCAAACTATGCATACCAACCTCACTTTCATCTGTTACATTTCCCACTCTAGCATTCACATCTCCCATTATTACCATGTTCACTTTTGCTCCGACACTCTGCAGACACTCATCAACATCATTCCAGAAAGACTCCCTCTCTTCTTCATCTCTTTCCCTAGCAGGCCCATAGGCACTCACAAATACCCACAACTCACGTCCAAATTTTGCATTCACCCACATCAGTCTCGATGACACCTCCTTCCAATCAGTCACACACTGCTGCACTTCCGGACTCAATAAGAAGACCACTCCTCTTGCCCTTCCTGTACCAACAAAATCGGACTTCTTTCCAGTCACACTTCCAAACTTTCACCTTTCCCTTTCATCTTTGTTTCACTCAAAGCCAACACTTTCAACTTTCTTTTCACAAACATTCTCCCAATCTCCTCTCTTTTAGCCTCAGTCGTACTACATCCACGCATATGCATAGACCCAATCTTCAGGGTACTAGCATAACTCAATCCCCCTTCCCTTCCTATGCCCTGTCTTATTGTAAGAACCAAAAATACAGAGGAGGGGGTCCCTAGTCCTGTCATCCCGCCCCTTTTAGTTGCCTTTTACGACACGCAGGGAATACTTTTTAGCTTCAGGTTAATCAATTGAAGCCCCAGCCACACTGCAGGTACAACTTGTCGCAAACCTGAAAATTGCAAAACCAGTCCCCGACCACGGAGGTCTCCGAGCAGTCGTGCCACCAATCAGCTACTGGTGGTCATCCAGTGTTTGTCCAGCATCTGTCCAGTGAGTGGCCGAACGGCGACCATGGTCAGGTACATGCAGGTCAAGACACCAACGGGTGGCCGGCCGGTCGTCGGCAGGCCGCCAATAAACGGCGGCTTTCCGAGTCCTGTCGCAGTTTAGACCGCGACCACTAGACTGAGACCAGGTGTGGATTGGCTGGCGGCTGGTGTTGGTCCAGCCGAGCACCTGTTGTTCAACTAATCGCCAGCTGGATGGTGATCGGACTTCAACCACCACCCCAGACAGGAGGCTTGTGAACAGCGGCCACCTCAGTCCAGTCATCACCTTGACGGAGTGCAAATGGCCACTGCACAGAGCGGGCAGCGACCAGTCTCCATCCGGATGGCAACCACTGCTTAAAAATCAGGTGTCGCCAACCAGTGGCAGTCTGTAAGCTGACCAGAAGCAGTCCAGCAGCCCACCGGGTGGCTTTCGTGCCACGACATCGGTGGTTGCAGGGAGGTTTTTCGTGCAGCACGTAAAACCTCGCGACGATTTTTTGGTCGCCATGGTGGCCTGCAGCTAGACCGAGACATATGAAGACCGGTCGTAAACCTCACCAAAACCACCCACGATTTCCAGGTCGGGTGGTTTGCGATAAGTCGTACCTGCAGTGTGATTGGGGCCTAAGTCTTATTTTCTGGTGATACACTAGTGTTTACACACATTACCATTTTACTCTGTCTCTCATATTGGGTGAGGTAATGTTTTCGGTCTTTCTTTCATCCAATCATTTCTTTCCCATCAGCAGCGAAGAGACGCGTGGCTAGACTCATCAGTTTCGACATTTAAGGCAAGAGTAACCAGCCTTGCTCGTCTCTGAAATGCACTACGTGACCAATTATCCCAACCATCTCACGGATTTCTAAACCCATAAGGGTCCCATCCAAGTGGAGGACATAGGCCCACTTCATGACCAATCGTCATTTGGTAATATGGGTACCACCCAACGTAGTAAATTTTTTTCTAGGTTTAAGGGAAACCATTTGGTTTGCCATTCTTTGTAGTCACAGGAGGTAGTACTACATCAAGCTAGTGGATGGTGTGCGCTCCTCCTACTAAAGACAATACATACACGTATAGAATGAATGAAAAATGGCGTAACAACTGTCCTCTGGTTGGTCCGATCTATCCGTGTCCCTCCCGTACACACTCAACTTCCCTTCCCCCTTCCCTCCGTCCCTCCATCCGTTTCTCTCTCTCTCTCTCTCTCTCTCTCTCTCTCTCTCTCTCTCCTGACGCCCATGGATCACCCTCCTCCTTCCACGTTCATCTCAACGTCCTTACCCCCCCTTCCCCGTCACCACACCCTTATCATAAGGCAACACCAGCTGTCGTCATTCACATTCTTTCCTACGCTGGTGCTGCGTTTGGCTACTCTTGATTTGTTCCTCAGTCCTAAATTATACTTTCATATCTGCACAACTCTTGTTCATCCACAGTCATATATACACATGTTTCCACATATAAACATAAGTCTAAACCGATCCTTATTAATACAAAGCGAAAGGTACTATACGTGTGAGAACTCCACCCTACATTTCAACATAATGTTTGTGTGGCACGCAGTGCAGAAAAGCATGCATGTGAAATAACTAACTGTACTCGTTCCTTGCAGGGCAGTGTGTGAGAGGTTATACATTTTTTCTGACAGTATGTTTCCATTATTATGAAAGGTTTGTGTTGGTGCTGCAATAAAATGAGAGGACGTGTCACTTCAGTGAACTCCAGTCTCACCCAACACGGCAGAAGATTCAGGTATGGTAAGCAAATCCTTCATGAGAACAGAAACCATAATGGCGGAAAGAAAATGATGCGTGAGCCTCTGGAGTTTTAGAATGCTTGAGTCATGTGGATCTAGTGATGCACATATAATATGAAATCTCGAAACACAAGTGTAACCTTTCGGAGACAAATCCTCTACTTGCAGTAGGTAAAATACAAGCTTGAGTAGGTGCAGAAGATCTAGGCTTCTGAAATGATGTTTGTAAGTTATTATTATTTCTATTTCATTTGAGATAATATATTATTTGACCAAAACCTAAATTAACCAGAGAGAGAGAGAGAGAGAGAGAGAGAGAGAATAATGAAGAACTATCACCAAGCCATAGTATGGCAATATGGCATTAAGGGAGGGGGGGGGGGAATGTTAAATGTATGATATGAAGAACAGTAATATACGAGATAATACTGGAAATAGAAATAGCGGAAGAATCACATACTACATCAGTAAACTGTGGGGGTCGACGTAGTAAGGAAAGGAAGTAAGAGAATGACGTCAACATTGTTCTATAATAATAATGTCACACTATTCAACATACAGATCATAGATACATATTGTACATGTATACATAGTCTCCATACATGCATACATTCAAATACAGGTAGGTGGATAGGTGGACATACAGCAAACAGTGAGACAGGTGCTTGGTTGTCCAAAAGTGACAATAACATGCCACACCAACGATAATGCATCTCTCTCTCTCTCTCTCTCTCTCTCTCTCTCTCTCTCTCTCTGTGCATGTATGTGTGTGTGTTTTTGTGTGTGTTTGCGTGTGCGTGTATGTGTGTGTGTGTGTGTGTGTGTGTGTGTGTGTGTGTGTGTGTGTGTGTGTGTGTGTGTGTGTGTGTGTGTGTGTGTGTGTGTCCAAGTCATATATTCGTTTTCATCATTTCGTAAAGTTTGTATCAGTTTTATTATTCTGGTACAGCAAAGATATCCACATGTAATCTTTATTCTCGAAGCTGAAAGCAAAACTCAGACCAAATATAACGCAAATTTGCATACGGTATTCTGCCTTCGTTTCGGATTAATCTATTAAGTAGTAACTTTTTATGATACTCTCCTGTTGCTTACACACATTACCGTTTTAATCTATCCATCACATTTCGTAAGATACCTGTATACTTTTATCTGGCTTTTTATCGTTCAACCTTTTTTGTGCCATCAGTAGCGTAGAGGCCCGTGGCTAGACTTGTTTTCTCGACCTTTGAATCAGGGGATGCATTACATGAGCAATAAACCCCATCCACCTGACGTAAGTAAACCAAACGGGTCCTATCCAAACGGAGCACATTAACCCACTTTTACACGAGTCGCCATTTGCTTATGTGGTTACCATATTTTTTTTTATGCGAGGAAGAAGGAACCAAATGCCAGGAGCCCGCAATAACAGTTTCCTCCAAGAGAAAAACAAAATACAAGGCAGAGCCAAATTCAAGATCCATTCATTTCGAGATGCCTGGACACACTGCGTTTGAAAGACTGGAGATCATAGGCAGCAGGAAATACAGACAGAGGGAGACAGTTCCAGAGTTGATTTGTTGTATAAATGAAGGACTGGTAGTAACGGTTAACTCTTGCATTAGAGAGTTGGACAGAAAAAGGATGAGAGTTTGCTGTTAGATGGGTGCTACGCGCCCGTCGTGGAGGTGGAGGAATGCATGCAGACAGTTCAGAGAAGCAGTGACCATTAAAGTAGCGACAAAAAAGAGATAAAGATGCAACAGTGCTGCGAGGAGACAGAGGTTGAAGGGAGTCAGTAAGAGGAGGAGAGCCTTTGGCTGGTAGTATTAAACTACCTCTTCGCAGGAGCATGCTCTTCGTCGCGCCAACCGTAGTTCTAAAGCGAAGAGGTTCCTCGTACGGCGCGCAAGAGGTTTCTCGGAGTTGAAAGTACTGGAATATGAAGCAGGAGCATCACCCGCCTCTTCCCAAATATCTTCGGATCTTTTTTTATACTGATATCATATTCATGTTACTAGTTAGTACATTTACATTCACGAAATGCATTTGCAATTTTTTTAAATGTTTGTTATCATTTTTTTGTGTGTGATACTATCTTTATTTATAGATTTTTAGGAGACTGATGCTACCCATTTACGATCAAACTACTGCTACCACTATAGAGCTCAGTGACTGCTACATGCGCACAGCCCAGTCGTTTACTTCTATCATTCCCAAGTTACCAGTGTCTCATACAGTGGTGATCCAGGCAACTTCTCACCTTATTTCCGAGAGCACTTTATGTAATAGACTTGTAAACCATTCCACTTTTCACTACTGTCTTCAGAAAGGCAAGCACGTGGTATATTAAAGGCCGTGGTTAGATTACTGCCATCGCCGCTAAATTCTAGCCGCCGTAATCGTAATCACTGGGACTTTGATGAATGGTTGCGGAGAGTGCAGTCGTGTATTTGTTGCTCTCTCCTCTAGCGCTCTAGGGCTGCCTCACCGGCAATAGTTTTGTAAATAGGGGAGTAAAAGTTAGGTTAGATAGATCTCATTTTCCTCCCTGGCCTTAGTAGATATAGTAAGTGTCTATATCTGTTTCCTGAGATTGCCTTTGCTTACTCACCTCTGGAGTGTACCCCCCACTGATCGCTCTGGTGTGTGAGTGACACACAGGCGCGTCCTCCCGAGAGTGGTTTGAGAGGGTAATCTCAGACTAGGTGGGTCTTCCCCAGGTGCTCTGTCCCTTGCTCGTTTTTCTCTTTCTTCCCACTTCCCCCGCGAGGGGGAAGTGGTACCTATGGAGGACGCCCCTACTGCCTCCCCCCCTGGTGGTCCTGACGATAGTAGGCATGACAGGACTGACCACCCCCTGACTGACGGACGCCAGACTCGAGCGCCACTTGACATCCCTGTAGCTAATGCGATCTACGTCATCATTCATGCTCTAGGTTCCACTCCCCTGTCCAGTCTCAATCCCTTCCTTATCAAGAAGGTGATTGACCATTGTGTGGGAAAAGTTGAACAAGTTAAAAAAACTTGCTAATGGAGATCTCCTGGTCAAAACTGTAAACTCGGCACAGGTAAAGGATTTGTTGAAATTGAGCAAATTCCATTGTTGCGATGTCGAAGCCAAAATCCCAGTCTCCATGAATTCTTGCAAGGGTGTTGTCACTTACAGGGATCTCATGGTGATGAGCGAGGACGTGATCGTAAGTGAATTGGCGCACCAAGATGTCATCGAGGCTAAATTCATAACTCGCTACTCGGAAGGTATAAGGTTGAAGACAGCAACTATCATCTTGACGTTTGCCAAATCTTCTCTTCCTAGTGATATCAAAGTTGGTTACGAAATTATTCACGTTCGGCCGTACATCCCTAACCCTTTGCGTTGCCTGAAATGCCAGTTGTATGGGCATGGTACAAAGACTTGTCGGGCTTCCCAGCCAGTGTGTGGCAAATGTGCAAGCCAGGGTCATGATGCGGAAAGTTGCACATCAGAGACAGTACGTTGCTTTCACTGCAAAGGTACTCACTCCACTTCCTCTAGGGATTGTCCCAAGTGGAAGGAGGAGAAAGAAGTCTGCACAGTGAAGGCAACTGAGGGTATTTCCTACTACGAAGCTAGGAAAAAGGTTAAGGAGTTGCATGCAACTCTCACGCCGAATAGGTCCTATGCTTCGGCGGTAATATCCCGTCCTGTAATGTGCTCTGTCGAGACGCAGACTGACCCTGTCCTTCTCCCTCCTGCCACTCACAGTACATCTCTATCTCGACCTCCTGTCCGTTCCAACACTCTCACTGACATCTCTAAAGCTTCAACTTACTCTCAGGCTGCTCCTGCCTCTCCATCAGTACGGCCTAAAGCGAAGCCTGACAAGCCTACTAAGAATAACATGACCACCCTCACGAAACAGTCATGTCCTCATGTCCTTCCGGTTCCTACTCCAGCGAGGGAGAGAAAGGTTAGCTCTTCCTCGGAGGAGGCTGGGAACCTAGTTATTGATGAAAATATGGAGGTTTCCATCAACAAGCACCGGGATAGGTCCCCCGGTAGTCGCTCGCCTACTGGCGGGCGACAAAAAAAGACGAAGCACACTGGTCCCCAACGAAAATCTTAAACCGCCGCATTCACTCTATTACAGTGGAATTGTAGAGGTATTGGGAATAAGTTACAAGATATAGCAATGTTGCTGTCAATACACAGGCCAGACGTTGTTTGTTTACAGGAGACACGCCTGGAGGATCATCCTGATCCTCTGCAATTAAAACACAATCACTCGTATAGAAGATATGAAGGTCACGGAGTAGCCATTTACACACACAAATCACACCCACAAACTGAAGTGATTCTAAATCTACTCTGGAAGCGGTCGCGTGCAGAGTAAAATTTAATGACACGTATCTGTCTATTTGCTCTCTATACTGTCCTCCACATGACCCCATTGATAGTGATGCTTTAAATTCACTATTTGAACATCTGCCTGGAAATAAGTTAGTACTGGGTGATTTTAAAGCCCATCACTATCAATGGGGTAGCTTGAGGATTGATGGTCGTGGGGAGCAAGTAGCCGACCTAATACTACAGTCCAACCTCTGTCTTCTGAACGATGGTAGAGCGACTCGTGTAGATGATCGTACTGGTAACTTTTCGGCTATTGACTTATCTTTGGCCTCCCCTGGTATACATCAAGATCTCTCATGGGACCCTTATGACGACTCCTTGGGAAGTGATCATTTACCCATCTGTCTTTCTTATACATGCGACATCATTTCGGACCCTCCACCTCCAAAATTTAACTATAAGAAAGCAGATTGGGGATCCTTCTCAAGGATCGCCAATTTAGATATATCTGGGGAGACCATAGATGTTAAGGTCGAAAATATAACTACCTCCATATTACACGCAGCTGAGGCTGCTATTCCCAAGACTTCTACAGTTCATGCAAAGCATAGAGCACATTGGTGGACGCCGGATTGCTGACAAGCATTAAGAAAACGCAATAGGAGATACAGGATTTTTGATAGTCAGCCCACTGCGTAAAACTTTATTGCATACAAACAGGCACGGGCTGAGGCAAGGAGAATAATAAGAAGGACTAAATGTGACTCCTGGCGGTCATTTGTGTCCACGGTTACTTGTACAACACCATTACATAAAGTCTGGTCCACTATAAGATTATTAAATAATAAACGCCCATACTTCCCTGTGACCACCTTGCAGGTGAATAACACCACCTATGACGAGCCTGTGGACGTTGCTAACATCCTCGCCAGGAGTTTTTCTCATGTAAGTAGCTCAGCCAATTATGACCCGCGTTTTCAACATCATAAACGCATGGCTGAGCTACAGATATTAGACTTTGCCACAGAAGATGTAGACTCCCCGTACAACCCTGTAAGTGACAACACCCTTGCAAGATGAACTGCTCCTTGCCCTTAAATCCTGTAAAGACACCAGCCCTGGACCAGACACCATCACGTACGGTATGATCCAGCATCTTAATCAGGACAACCTGATTAAGATGTTAGCATTGTACAATGAGATTTGGGCGTCTCGAACGTTCCCAAACTCATGGCACTTTGCGCACGTCATACCGATACCCAAAGAGGCTGGTCGTCTTATGAATCCCACTTCATTTTGTCCTATTGTGTTGACTTCTTGTCTATGTAAGGTCATGGAACGTATGGTAAACAATAGGCTTCTTTTTGTTTTAGAGTCGAAGAATTTGTTAAATGATCAACAATGTGGCTTCCCTAAATACAGAAGTTCACTAGATCATTTAATGAATTTGGAGCATTGTATTGCAGAGGCATTTGCCAATAAAGAATTCAAGATATGGGTGTTCTTGGACATCCATAAAGCCTATGACATGACCTGGCGACACGGGGTACTAATGAAGCTCTATCCTTATGGTTTAAGAGGAAATTTGCCTGTTTTTATTTAAAATTTCTTAAGGGACAGAACTTTCTCTGTCAAATTGCCCCGTAACGTAACATCAGATATATTTATCCAGGAAAACGGGGTGCCACAGGGAAATGTGCTTAGTCCTACTTTATTTAGTATTATGATCAATGATATTCTGTAATCAGCTCCCATCCCGAGGAATCTTAAATACTCGCTCTACGCTAACGATTGTGCAATATGGCACTCTTCCCGTAATGCACAATTTTCTGCTGGGCGGATTCAAGCAGCCCTTGACTCCGTCCACCAATGGGCCTTGCAGTGGGGATTTAAGTTTTCCGTACGTAAGTGTGCCGCTATAGTCTTCACTAACCGTAACGTACCTAATTTGTGCTTAACTTTGGATAATCAGGTGGTACCTTTTCAAAATTCTGTAAAATTTTTAGGAATACATTTTGATCGTAGAATGAATTTTAAACTTCACGTTAATACTTTGCTTGCTCGTTGTGATAAACCATTAAATGTCCTCAAGTACCTAGCGGGTACTACCTGGGGTGCCGACAGAAAATCTTTATTAATGGTGTATAAGTCCCTGATTCGATCGAAGCTAGACTATGGTGCACAGGTGTATGGTTCGGCATCCGATGCCACGCTGAAAGGATTGGATGTGTTACAGATTAAATGTTTGCGAATGTGTCTTGGAGCTGTCCGGCGTACCCGTGTGGCTCGTATGGAAGTGGAGGCGAATGTGCCTCCCCTCCGTATTCGCCATGACCACCTGGCCTTGTCCTACGACGTAAGGACGTTTTGGAAAAGTAATATTGGCAATGTGGCCTGTACCCCCCTGCGTCAATACCACCACCTTCTGCGGGGGGTGCGTCGGCCACTTGCTGTTCGCCTCCACTTACTGACTCAGGAGCTTGGTGTGGACCCCAGTGACTGTGACAAGTTGGTGTTTAAAAAGATAGCGCCTTGGGAGCCACCCGGCTTTACAGTGGATGTCTCGTGGCTCCCAGCACCAAAGGCCAAGGCGCTGGAGGCGGAGGTCCACCACTTGTTTCGTAACAGCATTGTTCGTCACTTGGGGTCCCATCAATTGTACACCGACGACTCCATGTCGAGTGAATATGTGGGTGCAAGTGTGTGGTCGACTGAATGTGCCCTCAGGTATCGGTTGCCGACTCGTACATCTGTGTTTACCTCTAAACTTTTTGCTATTGACAAAGCCATAGACTAAGCTCTCAATTCTAGGCATGACTCATTTGTCATATTTTCAGATTCAAAATCAGCCTTTCAGGCAATTGCATCTTGTACTACGGACTCTCACGAGATCCAGGGCAGCATCGTTAATAAGTTGCAGTCATGCAACAAGTCATTCACGCTGATCTGGGTGCCTGGTCATTGTCGTATCTATGGCAATGGGCAGGCTGACTTACTTGCAAAGTCGGCTGTAGAGCTCGAGGAGACTTGGGACGTTCCTCGTGATCTACAGTCGAGTCTCTCTCTCGGAAAGAAATCAATAAATCTTCTGTGGCAAGGTCAGTGGACCAGACTAAATATTCCGACCTGTAAGCTGTACCTGGGCTACTGGGACACCGCCAACCGCCCCAGTCGCCTGGAAGAAAAAGTGTTGGCACGGTTACGGCTCAATGCCACCATTTTAACACATATGAAACCTTACATGGAAAGACGCTTCCCACCACACTGTGACATCTGTGATGCGGTGTTATCTATCAGTCATATCATCCTGCGCTGTCGGCGATTTATTCGTGAACGTGCTTCACTTATAAATTACTGTGGCGCAGCAGACGTCCCCTTCACCCTGTCCACCATCCTGGGTGATGGGGACATTGTTATGACTGATAACTTGATGGCTTTATTGAGAGAGACTGGACTGATCAGAGTGATGTGACTTTTTTACTGTGTGGTTATGGTTTTTATCAACGGTAAATATGTATATATTGTAATATTAATTAGGGTTGACAGTTGACATATTTTAAATAGTTCCTCTTCCCACTGATCTATTTCTAATATAGATGTCCCCTACATTAATCCAAGTTCCTCGCCTGACAGTCACCAGCTGATGAGTGCAAGTGTGCAATATAGGAAGGTATTGGGCACTTGCAGTCGATGGTGGTCTGCTGGGAGAGGTTCTTCACTTATTGTATAAATTATGTAAATACATTATACTATCCTGCTTAAGTTATTCTAATTAGGACCGACAGCTGACGTATATGGAAATGTTCCTGACTCGTCTGGTTCCCTTTCATATATTGATGTCCCCTATATTAGGTTGTGCCTTGACTGACAGTCACCAGGTGATGAGTGCAGGTATGTCATGTAGAAAGGCATAACATATCTGCAGTCGATGGTGCTCTGTTAGTCGAGGTATTTTTATCATTAGTTTAAGCCTAGCTATTTGTCTCTGTAGGATTTAGTATAGGTTAGCGATTTGTCTGTTAGGTGATTAGTTTTAGGGTCTTTAGATTAGTTTTTCTTTATAATATAAGGTATAAAAAATATAAAACCAAGAAAAAATTTTAAAAAATAAAAATAAAAAAAATAAATTAAAATTAAAATTATTATATATATATATATATATATATATATATATATATATATATATATATGTACGTTTGCATGAAAGTGTGTCTGTATGTATGCATGGAAGTGTGTGTGTGTGTGTGTGTGTGTGTTTGTGTATGTATGTATTTATATATGTTTGTATATATAAGTATATATGTTTAAATGTATATACATATATATATATCCGGCCTTAATAACCAGGGGTTTCGGCCCCAAGGGTTGATAGGCCAGGGAAAAAAAAAAAAATAAATAAAACGTAATCACTTCCTTTTTATGGTAGCCATAACTTAACCTAAATAACCAAACCTAACATATATAACAGCAGAAAAACCAAACATGATCACTAAATTCTAGCGGTTGAAGCTGATCCATAGCAGTATTAACCTAACCTAACTAAAACTGACCTGACCTGACCTAACCTAACCTATTTCTGACTTAACTGAACCACTAAACCACACAACTTAATTCTAGCTGCCGTAATCCTAACCGTGGTTAGGATTACGGAAATCGGCGCTAAATTCTAACTACCGTAATCCTAATCACGGCCTTAAATTATACCACGTGCTTATCTTTCTGAAGACAGTAATGAAAAGTGGAATGGTATGAAAGTTTGTTAGAAAATCTGACCTAATCTAAACTAACCTATTTCTAAACTAACTGAACCAACAAACAAAACCGCTAAATTCTAGTTGCCGTAATCCTAACCACCATTGTACCCCCTCTCAAGTATTAAAGTATCAAGTATTAAAACTATTTCCTACCATTGGACTGATTCGGAGATGTTGTTGATCAGATTTAGCATATTATTTTCGCAATATATCACACGAGAGAGTAAACATAAAACAGATGACGACAAACATGCGCTTCTCCGGCATACCAATCTCACGATTTCTCTCCCAGACAGCACCCCCGCAGCATACCAACCCTTCCATAGTCTCCTTCTGAGAAAAGGCTGTTCGGCCGGGGTTTACAGGTACCAAACTGGGAAAAGCCTCTTCACGAAGATGCTTCACGAAAAGGGGAAGAGGTTGTTTAAAACTACCAGCCTTTCACTCCACCCTATTGAGAAGAGCTGTATGTGGGGAGTCTCCCCACACATGAGAGTTGTACTCTACACAGGGGCGGATAAAACCCCTATATAGAGTCAACAATTGTGCAGGGGTAAAGAAAGAACGAAGTCGGCTTAGCACACCCAATCTCTTGGAAGCAGATTTTACAAGAGATGTAATCTGATCATTCCAAGATAAGTCCCGAGTAAATGAAACCTCAAGCATGTTCAAGGATGAGGCAGGATTAAGCTGAATATTATTAAACATTAGCGGGTATACCTGTGGAAGATTTTGACAGGTTGATAGGTGTAAGAACTGAGTCTTAGATGCATTAACCCGAGATGTCCTGTCGACATATAGGTATGTTGCAACATTTTGCATTTGCCAGTCCCGACGACGTACTGGTACGTTGTGCAATTCCAAGGTCCCTAATTTGCGCAATTTTCAATTTTCGCGCGTGATTTTTCATACGTATACACGGGACACCTTCCTCTATTCCTCTACAAGATGCCAAGCAGGGACAATGCCTTACACCGCATAACCTCCAACCCCCCATTGTCTCAGCAATTCACCTGTTACCAGTGACCTGGCCAATAAAGACATTCAGGGCCAGAGTGATTCCCCAATCGATGACAATGCGGAGGACAAAGTTTACATAGCATTAGAGGAAGAAACAGTCAGAAATGATGATCAGGTAATGTGGCAAAAGGTCAGGAATGGTGATGAGTTAGTGAGTGATACAATGCTTATAATGCCTATATTACTGTTTGAAAACCAATATACTCTCATACTACATATAAATTCGTACCAAATAAATAAATAAATACCGTCTATGGGTGGTTTGGAATAGTTATCCTCCCATAGAACTCGTTTTCTTTGCAGCCAGCCTGATAAAAAACCCTGTAAGGTAAGGAGGTACTCCTACCTGTATTGAGTATTTTAAACCTCAGGTGAGCGATTTCTCTATGAATTTTCAATGTTTCTCACCAAAAGTGGAGGTTTTAGCCAAAAAAAAAAATTCCAAAAATGGTCGGGACTGGGGGGTGTCTGAGGTGCAAAAGTGCTCGGGACGTGACAGGTTAAAAACAACAAGATTATTTTTACCCCAGTCAGAGATACGAGCCAAGTCAGACATTAGGTGTACCATAGCCTCATCCCTTGTTTGTTGAAGTAACTGCTGAGATGGGCGTTGCGGGAACCGATTGGAAAGGTGAAGGGTGGAGTCATCAGCCTATGAGTGGATAGGGTTAGATGTACAGCTTAGAAGGTCATTGATGAATAAAAGGAAGAGAGTTGGTGATAGGACAGAGCCCTGAGGAACACCACTGTTGATAGATCTAGGAGAAGAACGATGGCAGTCTACAACAGTGGCTATAGAATGACCAGAAAGGAAGCTAGCGATGAGGGAACAGATAGAAGGATAGAAACCATAAGAGGGCAGTTTGGAAATTAAAGATTTATGCCAGACTCGATCGAAAGCCTTTGAGATGTCAAGTGCAATGGCAAAGCTTTCGCCAAATTCCCGAAAGGAGGATGACCAGGAGTCTGAAAGGTAGGTGAGAAGATCGCCAGTGGAGCATCCCTGACGAAACCCGTACTGACGATCAGAAAGAAGGTTGTGACAGGAAAGATGCCTTAAAATTTTTCTATTGAGAATTGACTCGAAAACTTTTGAATTACAGGACGTTAAAGCAATTGGACGATAGTTGGAGGGTTGGGAGTGGTCACCCTTGTTTGGGACTGGCTGAATGAGGGCAAACTTCCAGCAAGAAGGAAAGGTACAAGTTGACAGACAAAGGCGAAAGAGTTTGCCTAGGCAGGGTGTAAGCACATAAGCACAGTTCTTGAGAACAGCAGGAGGGACTCCATCAGCCCCATCAGGCCCATATGCCTTGTTAGTATTGAGGCCAGTGATGGCAGAAAATACATCAGCTGAAGAAATTTTAATGTCAGCCATGAGGAAGTCAGAGGCAAGAAGTGATGGAGGAGCAGCACCGGAATCATCTAAGATGGAATTGGAGGAGAAAGTCTGTGCGAAGAGATCTGCTTTATCAGTAAAAGAAATAGCTACAGAACCATCAGAGTAGAAAAGAGGAGGGAAAGATGATGAGGTAAAGTTGTTAGAAAGGTTTTTGGCAAGGTGCCAAAAGGAGTGGGAAGAATTCGAGTTGGAGAGTTGAGAGCATTTAGTACAGATGAAATTATTTTTAGCAAAACGAAGAACACACTTAGCACGATTCCGGGCAGAAACGTGAAGATGGTGTGATTCAGGGGTGGGTTGGCTCCGGTACGTTTTGTAGGCCCTCTCCTTGTTGCGGACTGCAGTAGAACAAGCGTCATTAAACCAAGGCTTTCTTGTGTTAGTCAAAGGATATGAGAAAGGAATGTATGCTTCCGTGCCCGAGAGAATAACCTCCGTAATGCGCAAGGTACACTCAGATGGCTCCCGGCCATGGAAGGAATAATTATTCCAGGGAAAATCAATGAAGTACTGCCTGAAGGCCTTCCAATCCGCGGCTCCAAAATGCCACAGATGACTTTTCCCTGGAGGGTCCACAGGCCATACCAGAGTGATAGGACAGGTTAAGGTGATAAGGTTGTGATTGGAGGAGTGCAATGGAGAGAAAAGATTAACAGTGTAAGCAGAAGGATTAGTTGTAAGGAAGAGGTCAAGTATATTGGAGCTCTTTCCAAGGCAGTCAAGGATATGGGTAGGGTGCTGTACAAGCTGCTCTAGGTCATTAAGGATAGAAAAGATGTAGGCTTGTTCACCAGGTGGATCAGTGAAAGGAGAGGAGAGCCAAAGGTGGTGGTGAACATTGAAATCTCCTAGAATAGATATTTCAGAGAAAGGAGAAATGGAAAGAATGTGTTCCAACGTAGAAGTAAGATAGTCGAAGAATTTTGATAGAATTAGGGGATCAGTAAACAGCACAGATATATTTAGTCAGAGAATGACAGGAAAGCCGAAGCCAGAGTGTAGAGAATTAAGAAGAATCGAGTTCAGGAACACAAGAGCAAGATAAGTCGTTGCGTATATATACACAACAGCCACCTTTGGCTTTGAAATGGGTATAGAGAAAGTAGGCGGATACAGAAAAGGGTTTGCTGTCAGATGCCTCAGACAGCTGAGTCTCAGTTAGAAAAAGAAGGTGGGGTTTAGAGGAGGAGAGGTGGTGCTCAACAGAGTGAAAGATAGAGGAAAGGCCGCGAATGTTGCAGAAATGAAGAAGAGAGTCAGACACTGGTTCCAGGCACCTCGAGTTGTCACCGGGAGAGGGGCGGAAGGTGGGGGCATTTATGGTCCCCCCCCCCTGGGGTCTCCGAGGTTGGGTGATGAGACGCCATGATTTTTTTTTGAATTTTGGAAAAGGAAGTGTAGTGTGTTCTGTGCATGTAGTTTGGTGTAGATAGAGAAATTTGTGTTGGAGAGCATGCTGGCCTACCCTCTTTGTAACTGAGGCACTGAAAAAGTTCAGCAAAGGTGGATGGTCAGGAACTAGTCCTGAGGGCTGATGAAACGGGAGCTCCAGCACTCCCTGTCATCAGCTTTCCATCCACCTCGGGAGTACTGCCATGCTCGATTGGTGCTACAGTCTACTCCTACTAGCGTAGTAAGATTAATTATTATTCTGGTTTATTTTCCTACATTCCCTGTAGAGGCACTGCAAGGCAATACTATATCGAAGGAGTGGATGGTGTGCTCTGCACCTACTAAATACATATATAAAACATGAATGAAAAATGGTGTAACAACTATCCTATCCCACATAGCTTTATCAAACCCCCTGCTCCTCCCCTATACTCTCAACTTCCCGTACTCTCTCTCTCTCTCTCTCTCTCTCTCTCTCTCTCTCTCTCTCCTGACACCCATGAATCTCCCCTCCTCCTGCGTTCATCTCCACGTCATCGCACCCTCCTACCCCACCACGCCTTTATCATGAGGCAACACCAGCCGTCGTCATTCACATTCTTTCCTACATCGGTGCTGCGTCTAGCTACTCTTGATTTGTTCGTCAGTCCTAAATTATACTTTCATATCTGCACAACTCTTGTTCAGCCACACTCTTATATATATACATGTCTCCACATATAAACGGCAGTCTAAACCCATCCTTATAAACACAAACCGAATGGTACTATACGTGTGAGAACTCCACCCTACATTTCATCATAATGTTTGTGTGGCACACAGTGCAGTAAATGACGCATGTGAAATAATTAACTGTGCTGTGCTCGTTTCTTGCAGGGCAATGTGTCAGAGTTATACGTTTTGTTCTGACAGTGACTGTGCTCCCATTACATATGAAAGGTTTGTGACGTGGTGGTGCAATAAAGTGAGAGGACATTCTCGCCCAACACGGCAGAAAATTCAGGTATGGTGTGCAAAACCTTCATAAGAACAGAAAACATAATGGCGGAAAGAAAATGATGCGAGAGCATCTGGAGTTTTAGATTGCTAGAGTCATGATACATTTTTAACCTGAAATCTCGAAACACAAGTGTAACCTTTCTGAGAACAATCCTCTGCTCTCAGTAGTTTTGTAAAACATAACGTTGAGTGGGAGCAGAAGATATAGGCTTGTGGACTGATGTTGGTGTTATTATTTCTGTTTCATTTGAGATAGTATATTATTTGACCAAATCCTAAATTAACCAGAGAGAGAGAGAGAGAGAGAGAGAGAGAAATGAAATACTATCACCAAGCCATAATATGTCAATATGGCACAAAGGCCGAATGGAGAGGGGAAAATAATTATGTTTAACGTATGATATGAAGAACAGTAATATGCGAGATAATACTGGAAATAGAAATAGCGGGAGAATCACATAGTACATCAGCAAACTGTGGCGGTCGACATAGTAATGAAAGGAAGTAAGAAAATGACGTCAACATTGTTCTACAATAATAGTGTCACAGTATTCGACATACGGATTATTTATATATATTGTACAGTTGCGTTCAGGAAAAACGATACTCGTCTACTGGTTTACTGTTCCATGGTTTCCATTAGTGGTAAGATTTGGAACTAATTCCCTCACTTCTTGGCGCACTAATGATCAGTGCACCAGGCAGTACAGTAAGTGAAACGGTTCTACATCTCACTAATGGTAGACTCATCAGTACTGTAGATAATATGAGCAGATGTGTATCGTTTCTCTTGAACGCAACTGTACATGCATAAATAGCCTCCATACAAGCATTCATACAAACACAGGTAGGTGGACAGGTAGACATACAGTAAACAGAGAGACAGATGCTTGTTTGTCCAAAGGTGACAATAACACGCCACACCAAAGATGACGCATCTCTCTCTCTCTCTCTCTCTCTCTCTCTCTCTCTCTCTCTCTCTCTCTCTCTCTCTGTGCGTGTGCGTGTATGTGCGTGTCTTGGTGTGTGTATGTTTGTGTGTGTGTTTGTGCCTATGTTTATGCGTGTGTTTGCATGTGTATGTGTGCGTGCGTGTGTGTGTGAGTGCGTGCGTGCGTGCGTCCGTGCGTGTGTGCCTGTGTGCGTGCGTGAGTCCGTGCATGCGTGCCTGTGTGCGTGCGTGCGTCCGTGCGTGCGTGCCTGTGTGTGTGCGTGCGTCCGTCCGTGCGTCCCTGTGTGAGTGCGTGCGTCCGTGCGTGCGTGCGTGCGTGTGTGTGTGTGTGTGTGTGTGTGTGTGTGTGTGTGTGTGTGTGTGTGTGTGTGTGTGTGTGTCCAAGTTATATACTCGTTTTCATCATTTCTTAAAGTTTGTATCTGTTTTATTATTCTGGTACCGCAAAGATATCCACATGTAATCTTTATTCTCGAAGCTGAAAACAAAACTCAGACCAAATATAACGCAAATTTGCATACGGTATTCTGCCTTCGTTTCGGATTAATCTATTAAGTAGTAACTTTTTATGATACTCTCCTGTTGCTTACACACATTACCGTTTTAATCTATCCATCACATTTCGTAAGATACCTGTATACTTTTATCTGGCTTTTTATCGTTCAACCTTTTTTGTGCCATCAGTAGCGTAGAGGCCCGTGGCTAGACTTGTTTTCTCGACCTTTGAATCAGGGGATGCATTACATGAGCAATAAACCCCATCCACCTGACGTAAGTAAACCAAACGGGTCCTATCCAAACGGAGCACATTAACCCACTTTAACACGAGTCGCCATTTGCTTATGTGGTTACCATAATTTTTTTTATGCGAGGAAGAGGGAACCAAAGGCCATGAGCCCGCAATAACAATTTCCTCCAAGAGAAAAACAAATTACAAGAGAGAGCCAAATTCAAGATCCATTCATTTCGAGATGCCTGGACACACTGCGTTTGAAAGACTAGAGATCATAGGCAGCAGGAAATATAGACAGAGGGAGACAGTTCCAGAGCTGACCTGTTGCATAAATGAAGGACTGGGAGTAACGGTTAACTCTTGCATTAGAGAGTTGGACAGAAAAGGGATGAGAGTTTCCTGTTAGACGGGTGCTATGCGCCCGTCATAGAGATGGAGGAATGCATGCAGACAGTTCAGAGAAGCAGTGACCATTAAAGTAGCGAGAGAAAAGAGATAAAGATGCAACAGTGCGGCGAGGAGACAGAGGTTGAAGGGAGTCAGTAAGAGGAGGAGAGTTAATGAGACAAAAAGCCTTTGACTCCACGCTATTGAGAAGAGCTGTATGTGGGGAGCCTCCCCACACATGAGAGTTCTACTCCACACAGGGGCGGATAAAACCCCTGTATAGAGTCAACAATTGTGCAGGGATAAAGAAAGAACGGAGTTGGCACACTCAATCTCTTGGAAGCAGATTTTACAAGAGATGTAATATGATCATTCCAAGACAAGTCCCGAGTAAATGAAACCCCAAGCATGTTCAAGGATGATTTTTTTTTTTTTATGCGAGGAAGAAGGAACCAAAGGCCATGAGCCCGCAGTAACAGTTCCCTCCAAGAGAAAAACAAAATACAATATAGAGCCAAATTCAAGATCCGATCATTTTGAGATGCCTGGACACACTGTGTTTGAAAGACTGGAGATCATAGGCAGCAGGAAATACAGACAGAGGGAGACAGTTCCAGAGCTGACCTGTTGCATAAATGAAAGACTGGGAGTAACGGTTAACTCTTGCATTAGAGAGTTGGACAGAAAAAGGATGAGAGTTTGCTGCCAGACGGGTGCTACACGCCCGTCGTAGAGGTGGAGGAATGCAAGCAGACAGTTCAGAGGAGCAGTGACCATTAAAGTAGCGATAGAAAAGAGATAAAGATGCAACAGTGCGGCGAAGAGACAGAGGTTGAAGGGAGTCAGTAAGAGGAGGAGAGTTAATGAGACGAAAAGCCTTTGACTCCACCCTATTGAGAAGAGCTGTATGTGGGGAGCCTCCCCACACATGAGAGTTGTACTCCACACAGGGGCGGATAAAACCCCTGTATAGAGTCAACAATTGCGCAGGGGTAAAGAAAGAGCGGAGTCGGCTTAGCACACCCAATCTCTTGGAAGCAGATTTTACAAGAGATGTAATATGATCTTTCCAAGATAAGTCCCGAGTAAATGAAACCTCAAGCATGTTCAAGGATGAGGCAGGATTAAGCTGAATATTATTCAACATTAGCAGGTATACCTCTGGAAGATTTTGACAGGTTGATAGGTGTAAGAACTGAGTCTTAGATGCATTAACCCGAGACGTCCTGTCGACGTATGGGTACGTTGCAACATTTTGCATTTGCCAGTCCCGACAACGAACTGGTACGTTGTGCAATTGCAAGGTCCCTAATTTGCACAATTTTGAATTTTCGCGCATGATTTTTCATACGTATACGCGGGACAACTTCCTCTACTCCTCTTCAAGATGCCAAGCAGGGACAATACCTTACACTGCATAACTTCCCCCCCCCATTGTCTCAGCAATTCACCTGTTACCAGTGACCTGGCCAATAAAGACATTCAGGGCCAGAGTGATTCCCCAATCGATGACAATGTGGAGGACAAAGTTTACATAGCATTAGAGGAAGAACCAGTCAGAAATGATGATCAGGTAATGTGGGAAAAGAAGGTCAGGAATGGTGATGAGTTAGTGAGTGAAACAATGCTTATAATCCCTATATTACTGTTTGAAAACCAATATACTCTCGTACTACATATAAATTCGTACCAAATAAATAAATAAATACTGTTTATGAGTGGTGTGGAATAGTTATCCTCCCATAGAACTCGTTTTCTTTGCAGCCAGCCTGATAGAAAACCCTGTAAGGTAAGGAGGTACTCCTACCTGTACTGAGTATTTTAAAACTCCGGTGAGCGATTTCTCTATGAATTTTCGATGTTTCTCACCAAAAGCGGGGGTTTTAGCCAAAAAATTTTTTCCCAAAAATGGTCGGGACTGGGGATGTCGGAGGTGCAAAAGTGCTCGGGACGTGACGGGTTAAAAACAACAAGATTATTTTTACCCCAGTCAGAGATACGAGCCAAGTCAGACATTAGGTGTGGCATAGCCTCATCCCTTGTTCGTTGAAGTAACTGCTGAGAACCGATTGGAAAGGTGAAGGGTGGAGTCATCAGCCTATGAGTGGATAGGGTTAGATGTACAGCTTAGAAGGTCATTGATGAATAAAAGGAAGAGAGTTGGTGATAGGACAGAGCCCTGAGGAACACCACTGTTGATGGATCTAGGAGAAGAACGATGGCCATCTACAACAGTGGGTATAGAACGACCAGAAAGGAAGCTAGCGATGAGAGAACAGACAGAAGGATAGAAACCATAAGAGGGCAGTTTGGAAATTAAAGATTTATGCCAGACTCGATCGAAAGCCTTTGAGATGTCAAGTGCAATGGCAAAGCTTTCGCCAAAGTCCCGAAAGGAGAATGACCAGGAGTCAGAAAGGTAGGTGAGAAGATCGCCAGTGGAGTATCCCTGACGGAATCCGTCCTGACGATCAGAAAGAAGGTTGTGACAGGAAAGATGCCTTATAAATTTTCTATTAAGAATTGACTCGAAAACTTTTGAATTACAGGACGTTAAAGCAATTGGACGATAGTTGGAGGGTTGGGAGTGGTCACCCTTGTTTGGGACTGGCTGAATGAGAGCAATCTTCCAGCAAGAAGGAAAGGTACAAGTTGACAGACAAAGGCGAAAGAGTTTGCCTAGGCAGGGTGTAAGCACAGAAGCACAGTTCTTGAGAACAACAGGAGGGACTCCATCAGGCCCATATGCCTTGTTGGTATTGAGGCCAGTGATGGCAGAAAATACATCAGCTGAAGAAATTTTAATGTCAGCCATGAGGAAGTCAGAGGTGAGAAGTGATGGAGGAACAGCACCGGAATCGTCTAAGATAGAATTGGAGGAGAAAGTCTGTGCAAAGAGATCTGCTTTAACAGTAGAAGTAATAGTTACAGAACCATCAGAGTAGAAAAGAGGAGGAAAAGATGATGAGGTAAAGTTGTTAGAAAGGTTTTTGGCAAGGTGCCAAAAGGAGCGGGAAGAATTCGAGTTGGAGAGTTGAGAGCATTTAGTACAGATGAAATTATTTTTAGCAGAGTGAAGAACAGACTTAGCATGATTCCGGGCAGAAACGTATAGATGGTGTGATTCAGGGGTGGGTTGGCTCCGGTACGTTTTGTAGGCCCTCTCCTTGTTGCGGACTGCAGTAGAACAAGCGTCATTAAACCAAGGCTTTCTTGTGTTAGTCAAAGGATATGAGAAAGGAATGTATGCTTCCGTGCCCGAGAGAATAACCTCTGTAATGCGCAAGGTACACTCAGATGGCTCCTGGCCATGGAAGCAATAATGATTCCAAGGAAAATCAAAGAAGCACTGCCTGAAGGCCTCCCAATCCTATTTATCTATCTATCTATTGCCAGACCCCTCAATCCCGTTTGGGGTGGCCACAAACAAATCGCCTCCAAGTCGTCCTGTCCCCTGCCATTTCATTGCCCTGCTCCCAACTCACACCCCCGTTTCTCATATACCTCTCCACCCCATCCCTCCATCTCATCTTCGGCCTCCCCCTCCCTCTTCCTCCCTCCACCTCACTCACATGCACTCTCTTCGTCAGTCTTTCACCCTCCATCCTCTCCACATGGCCAAACCACCTCAGTGTGTTCCTCATAACGCTTCCTATCACATCCACATCAACACCACAACGCTCCTTTATATCCTCATTCGTCAGCCTGTCTCTCCATGTGACTCCACAGACTCCTCGTAAATAACTAATTTCCACTGCTCTCACACTTGACTTGTGTCCTTCCAACAACGTCCAAGCTTCACTTCCGTACGTTAGAGTTGGTGTCACAATACTGTCATGTAGTAACTTTTTCACTTCCATGCTCACTTCCCTGTTTCTTATCACTGCTTTCAAAGAAGCAGCAACCTTTCTTCCCTGCTCCCAATCCACGGCTCCAAAATGCCACAGATGACGTTTCCCTGGAGGGTCCACAGGCCATACCGGAGTGATAGGACAGGTTAAGGTGATAAGGTTGTGATCGGAGGAGCCCAACGGAGAGAAAAGATTAACAGTGTAAGCAGAAGGATTAGTTGTAAAGAAGAGGTCAAGTATGTTGGAGCTCTCTCCAAGGCGGTCTTGGATATAGGTAGGGTGCTGTACAAGCTGCCCTAGGTCATTAAGGATAGAAAAGATGTAGGCTTGCTCACCAGGTGGATCAGTGAAAGGAGAGGAGAGCCAAAGGTGGTGGTGAACATTGAAATCTCCTAGAATGGAGATTTCAGAGAAAGGAGAAATGGAAAGAATGTGTTCCATCATAGAAGTAAGATAGTCGAAGAATTTTTGATAGAATTAGGGGATCAGTAAACAGCACAGATATATTTAGTCAGAGAATGACAGGAAAGCCGAAGCCAGAGTGTAGAGAATTAAGAAGAATCGAGTTCAGGAGCACGAGAGCAAGATAAGTCGTTGCGTATATATACACAACAGCCACCTTTGGCTTTGAAATGAGTATAGAGAAAGTAGGCGGATACAGAAAAGGGTCTGCTGTCAGTTGCCTCAGACAGCTGAGTCTCAGTTAGAAAAAGAAGGTGGGGTTTAGAGGAGGAGAGGTGGTGCTCAACAGAGGAAAAGTTAGAGGAAAGGCCGCGAATGTTGCAGAAATGAAGAAGAAGAGTCAGACAGTGGTTCCAGGCACCTCGAGTTGTCACCGGGAGAGGGGCGGAAGGTGGGGGCATTTATGGTCCCCCCCCCCGGGGACTCCGAGGCTGGGTGATGAGACGCCATAATTTTTTTTTTTTTTTTTTGAATTTTGGAAAAGGAAGTGTAGTGTGTTCTGTGCATGTGGTTTGGTGTAGATAGAGAAATTTGTGTTGGAGAGCTTGCTGGCCTACTCTCTTTGTAACTGAGACATTGAAAAAGTTCAGCAAAGGGGGATGGTCAGGAACTAGTCCTGAGGGCTGATGAAACGGGAGCTCCAGCACTCCCTGTCATCAGCTTTCCATCCACCTCGGGAGTACTGCCATGCTCGATTGGTGCTACAGTCTACTCCTACTAGCGTAGTAAGATTAATTATTATTCTGGTTTATTTTTCTACATTCCCTGTAGAGGCACTGCAAGGCAATACTATATCGAAGGAGTGGATGGTGTGCTCTGCACCTACTAAATACATATATAAAACATGAATGAAAAATGGTGTAACAACTATCCTATCCCACATAGCTTTATCAAACCCCCTGCTCCTCCCCTATACTCTCCACTTCCGTACTCTCTCTCTCTCTCTTTCTCTCTCTCTCTCTCTCTCTCTCTCTCTCTCTCTCTCTCTCTCTCCTGACACCCATGAATCTCCCCTCCTCCCGCGTTCATCTCCACGTCATCGCACCCCCCTACCCCACCACGCCTTTATCATGAGGCAACACCAGCCGTCGTCATTCACATTCTTTCCTACATCGGTGCTGCGTCTAGCTACTCTTGATTTGTTCGTCAGTCCTAAATTATACTTTCATATCTGCACAACTCTTGTTCAGCCACACTCTTATATATATACATGTTTCCACATATAAACGGCAGTCTAAACCCATCCTTATAAACACAAACCGAATGGTACTATACGTGTGAGAACTCCACCCTACATTTCATCATAATGTTTGTGTGGCACACAGTGCAGTAAATGACGCATGTGAAATAATTAACTGTGCTGTGCTCGTTTCTTGCAGGGCAATGTGTCAGAGTTATACATTTTGTTCTGACAGTGACTGTGCTCCCATTACATATGAAAGGTTTGTGACGTGGTGGTGCAATAAAGTGAGAGGACATTCTCGCCCAACACGGCAGAAAATTCAGGTATGGTGAGCAAATCCTTCATAAGAACAGAAAACATAATGGCGGAAAGAAAATGATGCGGGAGCATCTGGAGTCATGATACATTTTTAACCTGAAATCTCAAAACACAAGTGTAATCTTTCTGAGAACAATCCTCTGCTCTCAGTAGTTTTGTAAAACATGACGTTGAGTAGGAGCAGAAGATATAGGCTTGTGGACTGATGTTGGTGAGTTATTATTTCTGTTTCATTTGAGATAGTATATTATTTGACCAAATCCTAAATTAACCAGAGAGAGAGAGAGAGAGAGAGAGAGAGAGAGAGAGAGAGAGAGAGAAATGAAATACTATCACCAAGCCATAATATGTCAATATGGCACAAAGGCCGAATGGAGAGGGGAAAATAATTATGTTTAACGTATGATATGAAGAACAGTAATATGCGAGATAATACTGGAAATAGAAATAGCGGGAGAATCACATAGTACATCAGCAAACTGTGGCGGTCGACATAGTAATGAAAGGAAGTAAGAAAATGACGTCAACATTGTTCTACAATAATAGTGTCACAGTATTCGACATACGGATTATTTATATATATTGTACAGTTGCGTTCAGGAAAAACGATACTCGTCTACTGGTTTACTGTTCCATGGTTTCCATTAGTGGTAAGATTTGGAACTAATTCCCTCACTTCTTGGCGCACTAATGATCAGTGCACCAGGCAGTACAGTAAGTGAAACGGTTCTACATCTCACTAATAGTAGACTCATCAGTACTGTAGATAATATGAGCAGATGTGTATCGTTTCTCTTGAACGCAACTGTACATGCATACATAGCCTCCATACAAGCATTCATACAAACACAGGTAGGTGGACAGGTAGACGTACAGTAAACAGAGAGACAGATGCTTGTTTGTCCAAAGGTGACAATAACACGCCACACCAAAGATGACGCATCTCTCTCTCTCTCTCTCTCTCTCTCTCTCTCTCTCTCTCTCTCTCTCTCTCTCTCTCTCTCTCTGTGCGTGTGCGTGTATGTGCGTGTCTTGGTGTGTGTATGTTTGTGTGTGTGTTTGTGCCTGTGTTTATGCGTGTGTTTGCATGTGTGTGTGTGCGTGCGCGCGTGCGTGTGTGTGCGTGCGTGCGTCCGTGCGTGCGTGCCTGTGTGCGTGCGTGTGTGTGTGTGTGTGTGTGTGTGTGTGTGTGTGTGTGTGTGTGTGTGTCTGTCTGTCTGTTTGTCTGTCTTAACCACATATCCAAGTCATAAACTCGTTCTCATCATTTCTTAGAGTTTGTATCTGTTTTATTATTCTGGTCTCTCTATCTATCTATAGCCCGACGCCCAAATCCCGCAAAGGGTGGCCGCAGACAAAACGCCTCCAAGTCGCTCTGTCACCCACGATTTGACTACCCTCCCCCCAACTCACCCCCCCTCCCTCATATACCTCTCAACTCCATCCCTCCACCTCATCCTCGGTCTACCTCTCCCTCTCCCTCTCTCCACCTCACCTACATACACCCTCTTAGTCAGTCTTTCATTCTCCATTCTCTTCACATGTCCAAACCACCTCAGTATATTTCTCCTAATCTTCTCAACCACATCCACATCCACCCCACAGCGTTCCTTCACTTCTTCATTCGTCAACCTGTCCCTCCACGTCACTCCACATGCTCCTCTCAAGTAACTCATTTCCACTGCTCTCACTCTTGACTTGTTCCCCTCTTGCAAGGTCCAAGCCATACTTCCATTATTCTGGTACAGCAAAGATATCCACATGAAATCTTTATTCTCGAAGCTGAAAACAAAACTCAGACGAAATATAACGCAATTTTGCATACGGTATTTGCCTTCGTTTCAGATTAATCTATAAGTAGTAACTTTTCGATACCCTCCTGTTGCTTACACACATTACCGTTTTAATCTGTCCATCACATTTCGTAAGATACCTGTATACTTTTATCTGGCTTTTTATCGTTCAGCCTTTTTTGTGCCATCAGTAGCGTAGAGGCCCGTGGCTAGACTTCTCTTCTCGACCTTTAAGTCAGGGGAGAGAACCTACCTTGCTTGCTCCTGAGATGCATTACGTGAGCAATAAACCCCATCCACCTCACGTACGTAAACCAAACGGGTCCTATCCAAACTGAGCACATTATCCTAGTTTTTCACCAGTCGCCATTTGGTTATGTGGTTACAATACAGCGTAGTAAGATTTTTTTTTTTTTCTGGTTTATGCTCCTCCATTCACTGTAAAGGCACTGCAAGGCATTACTATATCGAAGGAGTGGATGGTGGGCTCTGCACCTACTAAATACATATATAAAACATGAATGAAAAATGGTGTAACAACTATCCTATCCCTCATTGTTTTATCAAACCCCATGCTCCTCCCCTGTATTCTCCACTTTCCGTACTCTCTCTCTCTCTCTCTCTCTCTCTCTCTCTCTCGACGGCCATGGAACTTCCCCCTCCTCCTACGTTCATCTCCACGTCCTCACCCCCCACCACCACCACCACACCCTCAGCATGAGGCAACACCAGCCGTCATCATTCACATTCTTTCCCACATCGGTGCTGCGTCTAGCTACTCTCGATTTGTTCGTCAGTCCTAAATCAAACGTTCATATCTGCACAACTCTTGTTCAGCCACACTCTTTTAATTAAATACATGTCTCCACACGTAAACAGCAGTCTAAACCCATCCTTATAAATCCAGACAGAAAGGTACTATACGTGTAAGAACTCCACCCAACATTTCAACATAATATTTGTGTGGCACACAGTGCATAAATGTTGCATGTGAAATAATTAACCGTACTGTACTCGTTTCTTGCAGGGCAGTATTTGAGAGATTGTACATTTTGTTCTGACTGACTGTGTTCTCATTATTATAAAAATTGTGTGACGTGGTGGTGCAATAAAGTGAGAGGACGTGTCACGACGTGGTGGTGCAATGAAGTGAGAGGACGTGTCGCTTCAGTGAACTTCAGTTTGGCCCAACGTATGGTAAGCAAATCCTTCATAAGAACAGAAAACATAATGGCGGAAAGAAAATGACGCGGGAGCCTCTGGAGTTTTAGAATGCTTGAGTCATGTGGATCTAGTGATGCATATATAATATGAAATCTCGAAACACAAGTGTTACCTTTCGGAGAAAAATCCTCTACTCTCAGTAGGTAAAACACAAGCTTGAGTAGGCGCAGAAGATCTAGGCTTCTGAAATGATGTTGGTAAGTTATTATTATTTCTATTTCATTTGAGATAATATATTATTTGACCAAAACCTAAATTAACCAGAGAGAGAGAGAGAGAGAGAGAGAATAATGAGAACTATCACCAAGCCATAATATGGCAATGTGGCACTAAGGCAGAAGGGAAAGGGGGAAATAATTATGTCAAATGTATGATATGAAAAGCAGTAATATATGAGATAATATTGAAAATAGAAATAGCGGAAGAATCACATAGTACATCAGCAAACTGTTGGAGTCGAAGTAGTAAGGAAAGGAAGTAAGAGAATGATGTCAACATTGTTCTACAATAATAATGTCACACTTTTCGACATACAGATCATAGATATATATTGTACATGTATACATAGCCTCCATACATGCATACATACAAACACAGGAATGTGGATAGGTGGACATACAGTAAACAGTGAGACAGGTGCTTGGTTGTCTGAAAGTGACAATAACATGCCACACCAAGGATAATGCATCTCTCTCTCTCTCTCTCTCTCTCTCTCTCTCTCTCTCTCTCTCTCTCTCTCTCTCTCTTTGTATGTGTGGGTACAGTATTTGTATGTGTGTGTGTGTGTGTGTGTATGTGTGTGTGTGTGTGTCTGTCTGTCTGTCTGTCTGTCTGTCTGTCTGTCTGTCTGTCTGTGTGTGTCTGTCTTAACCACATATCCAAGTCATTACTCGTTTTCATCATTTCGTAAAGTTTGTATCTGTTTTATTATTCTGGTACAGCAAAGATATCCACATGTAATCTTTATACTCGAAGCTGAAAACAAAACTCAGACCAAATATAACGCAATTTTGCATACGGTAATTTGTCTTCGTTTCAGATTAATCTATTTAGTAACTTTTTATGATACTCTCCTGTTGCTTACACACATTACCGTTTTAATCTATCCATTACATTCCGTAAGATACCTGTATACAATTATCTGGCACTTTATCGTTCAGCCTTTTTTGCTTTACCAGAAGCGTGGAGGCCCGTGGCTAGACTTCTTTTCTCGACCTTTAAATCAGGGGAGAGAACCTGCCTTGCTTGCTCCTGAGATGCTACGTGAGCAATAAACCCCATCCACCTCACGTACGTAAACCAAACGGGTCCTATCCAAACGGAGCACATTAACTCACTTTTTCACCAGTCGCCATTTGGTTATGTGGTTACCATATAGCGTAGTAAGATTTTTTTTTTTCTGGTTTATGCTCCTCCATTCACTGTAAAGGCACTGCAAGGCATTACTATATCGAAGGAGTGGATGGTGGGCTCTGCACCTACTAAATACATATATAAAACATGAATGAAAAATGGTGTAACAACTATCCTATCCCTCATTGTTTTATCAAACCCCATGCTCCTCTCCTATACTATCCACTTCCCTTACTCTTTCTCTTTCTCCTGACGCCCATGGATTTCTCCCCTCCCACGTTTATCTTCACGTTCTCCCCCCCCCTCTCCCCACCACAACACCCTTATCATGAGTCAACCCCAGCCGTCGCCTCAGTGTCATTCACATCCTTTCCTACATCGGTGCTGCGTCTAACTACCCTCGTTTTGTTCCTCAGTCCTAAATTATACGTTCATATCTTCACGTCTTATTCAGCCACACACGTACATACATCTCCATACCTCAACAGCAATCTAAACCCATCCTTATAAATACAAACCGTCAAGTACTATACGCGTGTGAACTCCACCCTACATTTCAGCATAATGTTCATGTTGCACTGATTACAGTAAAGGAAGCATGTGATGTAAACTGTACTCGTTCATTTCAAAACAGTGTGTGAGAGGCTGCAAAATTTTTCGACAGTGACTGTGTTTACCAATACTGTGAAGGTGGTGTAATTGAGCTGAGAGGAGGTGCCTTTCAGTGAGCTTCGGTCTCGGCCAACGCAGCACAAGGTTTAGGTAAGCTAAACAAATGCTTCACGAGAATACGGCACATCATGCAACAAAGGAAAACAAGGAGGCTTAGAGTTTTGGATTCCTACAGATGTGCAGATCAAATGGTTTATATATTTATTTTTTATAATTCTGAAACAGTAGTGTAACATTTTAAGAATAATTCTCAACGCTCATTAGGTTAAACATGTTTACCTTTCATTTGAGTTCACATGTTATATTACCTGCCAAGCAAAAGAAACCAGAATTTCTATAATCTCCAGTGATTCTGACGCAAATTTTGCTGTTTGTGATGTCTCTCAGTAACATCTTTACTGTGATTGTCTTATTACAGCAGGCCCTTAACCATTGGGGTTAGCGGGAAAGGCGCCGCACCTGCCCTCACCCTTCCGAGTTCCACCTGGCTGAGGTAATCAGTATTGTTATAATGCAATGCTTTACGTAGTTTGGAAACCCCATTTTCTCTTGGAAATATTATACCTTCAGGTTTAAAAATATTGTGAATAATTTAGCTTCATATACTTGAATCTGTTATTAATTTGACAAAATATTCTACATTTTTCTTTTTTGCCTTGCAAAAACACATTTTAAAAACTAGTGGCAACACTAATTAAGTGGTATATTGACATAAGGATCAACACAACGATATTGCTCACACATTATTTGTAACAGCAACAAATTAGAAAAAAAAAAAGAATGTTTCAGCGTACCTAACAGCACCGCTGCAAATTGTAATTTAATACAAAATTCTTTTGTTTTTTTCACATTACAAAGATCGGAAATATATTTCTTATAAAAAATATTCTTAATTTTAAAACAATTTAGATATACTTACATGTACAGAATAGATAAGGGTCTCTCTAACGTATCTTATCGGGAAGGATTTCCTGTACCGACAGTGTGTGTGTGTGTGTGTGTGTGTGTGTGTAAAACACAAACGCATCTATACACGCGTACATACATACACACGTCTATCTATCTATATCTGTATATCTATCTATCTAATATATATATATATATATAATATATATATATTTATATATATATATATAATATATATATATTTATATTTATATTTGTATGTATGTACACACACACACACACACACACACACACACACATATATATAAATATATATAAATATATATATATATATATATATATATATATATATATAATGAGGTAGTAACTTAATTAATTCAGCTGATGCTTTACTAGGAGAAAAATTACTAATAGATAATAATACCTAATGGATTGTTTGTTCGAATCTATAGGTGGTTTTGGTTTGTTTGCTTCAGTTTGGGGGTATGAGTTTAGTGTTGGAACAGACACATGTTTCAGTTGGGGGTTTAAATAGGTTACTTTGGGTCTTCCCTGAGTGGTTCTTGGCATTTCGTTTTGAGCTTTTATACGGGGAGGAGGTTTTTTTTACTTTCTTTTCTTTATAGTTTCGATAAAGTGCTGGTTTCTTCTTTTCGTGAAGCCTTTAAGCTGACTGCATAGGACAATTATTATAGTATCTGATGATGGCCTGACGTGGTCCGAAAATTTGAATTTATTTTACCATATTCACTTTATTGCTGCTTTGGAAGTTGTGATGTCCAAGATCGCCTGCAGATCTCTTACTTGGTCGATATAAGAGGTACTCTGACATCCTATCGAACTTTAGAAAAACTCCACCTTAAAGTCAGCAAATTAAAACATAGTGTTCTCAGAAAAATTTTGAGCGAATGACATCCTTCCCAAATGTCTGAAATTTAAGGAAGATATTACAAACAATGACAATTTATATTGTTGAAAAGGGAAATTAAGTCATAAACTTGTAAATTAAGTAGTCATTTAGATTAACTTGAAAGAATCAAACTAGCATTCAAATCTCAGATTAGCTTTTTAGATCAGTGTGTATTTTTGCATAAACTCTAAGAATACATGGGTACTGCATCCCACAAAATTAATGCCAGGCATTCCAAAAACCTACAAAATTTAGGTATTAAAAATATTCATTATAATGCGCATAGTATCTATAATATTTCAAGCAGAGGAAATTATTAATGTTAGGCCTACATTTTTGTATTCCTTTTTATAAGACTGATTAGCTGAAACATTATATTTCTTTAAAGAAACTTTCTAATAATGATGTGGACTGTGCCAAAGGAGGTCTCATGCGTAATGGTTTAGATAAGAACAGAATCATTGACAAGATCAGAGATTAGGGTAACAGGAATTACAGAATAAGGAGGAGGAGTGTTAATGATGTTGTCAAAAATATTTATACAATCCTTTATCTAACGAGTGTTGGTCTAAATGCGACCAATAGTATAAACTTACATGAGCTTCATAGGAGATTAGGGTATAATTAATGCTCTAACTCGCCAATAATTATTCTCCTTATATCCTAGCTAGTTTCCCTCGATTTGGCCAAATCATAAAGGTTACATAGCTAGATAGAGTCGGAATAACAGATAACAGGGCTGAGTTCTCGGTCGGTTTGCCTGGGGCTTCCAAGCGTCCTTAGGTGCGTATTTTAGAATATGCAGCTTGAACGGGCTTTGGACACAGTCGTAGAAATGGCGAGTCTCTTCTCTCTCATAGGATTTCGAGATGCCAACTAGCTATTAATTACAATTGGCTTAATACAGCTAATAACTTCATGAAATACACAAAGTAAATCTAACTTAATTTAATCTTAGTTTTACTTGAACTAAAACCAAATATTCCGTTTACTTATATAAATATGTATTAAACCCTCATCTGCTTTCTACGGGAGGGCACGTCATCCCACCACGCAGGCGCAGTTAGGTTAATGGAAAATTCCTAAGTATTTGCAAGTATTTACAATATAGTTGTCCACAAGGGATACACACAGTAGCACGTAATTTGTTTATAATAAGAATTATTAACCGAACGTAATCTGTGGGTTTTATATATAAAACCACTTGATTATTAATCATTAACTCTATTCGCGTTTTCCTCTGCTATCAACAGGGACAACTATTTTAAAATGTAAAGAGTGCAACTGCTCTGGGAGAAAATATTTCCCACAGTTTTGGGGCCAGGCGAAAAATGATACTCTGTATCACGTAGTGTGACCCTTAACCAGGAGCTCTCTCCATAGTTCTCAAGAACCCTGTGCTGCGGCCCTTCTAGGTCACGCATTTTGACCAATTGCTCTCCACCATCCACTGTCTCCGCGGTAGCCATTAACACAAGGGGCACCAGTTTATCATTAGTTTTTGTACTGGTATGTCCCCTACATCTAATTTTTACAAGTCTCAACACCCCCTCCGATTCTGGAGGGGGTGTTGAGACTGGGATCATGATTTTTCTGTTTTTACTAAGACCACATCGCTTATGTTTATAACTGACTTGTTGCTGGCAGCCTGAGCCCCATAAAATCTTTCTCTTAGGCTCAAAAGATATTCTTCGCTCAAATGTCTATTCCAGGTGTCCAGTACCCTTTTCAGACATTGGTATCCATCACACAGATGTTGTCTTAAATCATTATTTTCTATTGTAAGATCATCTGCTTCCTCCTGGATAACCATACAAGGCGCCAGATAGAGCTTTCTGCCATACAGCATATGAGCCGGAGTCAGTGACCCAATTGAAACGCTTAGTGTCATCCAGATAGGTTACAGGTCTATCATTAATCCTATCCTCAGTTTCAGTTATCACTGTTCTCAGCTCCTCTCGGTGATCTTAGTTCTGTGTAAGGTGTTCCTAAGGCAGTTCTTTACAGTACTAATTATTTGTTCGGTAAATCCATTTTGGCATGGTGCTCTTGGAGCTATGACCTGGCAGGTACAATTTCGGATTCCCAGGACTGACTTAACCTTTGGGTCATTCATTATACTTAAAAGTAGAAGTGCTACTCCAACGAAATTGGTTCCTTTGTCGCTTATTAACTAGGACAAGACCTTCTAGCTGCAAATCTTCTAAATACGTTCAGGAATGTCTCTGAACTCGGATCTTCTGCCACTTCTAGATGGATTGCCCTTACGTAGGTGCACGTAAACCGAAATATATACACCTTATGGGAAGTTCCCTCACCCATAAGTTATAGCCCCTGTGTAATCAACTCCAGTTACTTTGAAGGGCCGAGTTACATTTACCCTGTCCTATGGTAAAGCAGGTGGTCGTGGATAGTTATATGGTCGTTGTTCATATCTCCAACATATAATGCAGCTCTTGAGATATTTCTTTACGACCTGTCTACCCTTAGAGATCCGATACCTTTCTCGGGTTCGGGCCAAAGTGTGCGGCACACCGTGAAGGGTTAATTCATGGGCTTCCTTAACAATTAACTGTACGAAATAATCATTCTTGGGTAAAAATATAGGATGTCTAGTTTGGAGAGGCAAATCAGCCTTTACTGTTCTGCAACGGCATCTAATTAGACCCTTTCCGTCTGAGAACAATCCTAAATCTTTTATCAGGTTATTATTGCTGCCAGTGCCTTGGCATAAACGGTCAAAAATCTATCCATAATATTTTTTGAAGCCTTTTCAGCCAATATTCCATAGGATCAAACTCATCAAACCCGACTTTCTTATTCAAAAATTATACATCCAATTTAGTAGTGTTAAGAAGTTGTCTTATTGATGAAAACCTACTAATGTCAATTACATCTGGCTGAAGTACTACAGGATCCAAGTTTACTACACCAGCCTCAGCAATACTGTACTGTTTCTGCTCAGACCAGTCTTTAGTGAGTAACCATTTAGGACCTTTAAACCACAAGTTATCTTTGACAAGTCTCATTACCCTCGAACCTCTCGAGATCAGATCAGCTGGGTTTTGTTTGGAGGATACATGCATAAATTTAAATTTGGAAGACAGTTCTTTAATAGTCTTCACTCTGTTATGGACGAAGGGAATTTTACTGTCTTCCTTCCCTATCCAGTAAAGACAAATCTCACTGTCAGTCCATATATTAATATCCTCAAACTGAGTACCAAGGGTAATGGTTATATACCTGGCCAATTTAGTTCCTGCTTCTACGGAAGTCAGTTCCATTTGATGTAAGGTTCTTCCCTTAATTGGTGCAACTCAGGCTTTGGACATAATAATCTTATTATCCTCTCCTGTTGCACAATAAGCTACTGCTCCATATACCTTTTGAGAAGCATCAAAAATTATATGTAAATGTGACTTCTCATTACTGTTTACTTTCCTGGCAATACATATGCTTGACTTTATTCCAAATTCCTTTCTAATCTGTTCCCATTGTTCCACATACAGTATGTCTCACCTAATTAAGTGTCCCAGTCTATCTTTTCTCGCCAAGCCTCTTTCACTAAACCTTTGCCCCTTACTACAGGACTGACCAATCCTAATGGGTCAAATAACATGGAGACCTGACTCAACAAGGACCTCTTGATGAGAGTGACATCAGAGAACTTAATCGGCTTTTAAACTTATTTCATCAGCCTTTGTATCCCAGTTATGACCCAACACATTTTGAGTTTGGGGAATGTCATTATTTGGGTAGTCCTGTTGTATTTTATTCCTCAAAAGCGGTGAATTTGTTTTCCAGCTCTGTAACGGCAAATTTGTCTTCCCACATTCGGAATTGGCTACTTCATAAGCCTTCAATGCTTCCGTCTCTATCAGCAACATCTTGCAAATTATCCATATAAAAAGCCTCCCCTATTCCTGGGCATTTGGCATTTCCAAAATGATGTTTCAAAGTGTTGCAAAGTAGGAAAGGACTAGCGCAAGAGCCAATGAGTACCGACCGGAAACAGTAAGTTTTCGATGCACTTTCCTAATTTTGAAGGTCTTGAGGCCAGAGGAATTTTGTAAATTTCTCATTCTCCTATCTCAATTCTTTTCTGAGAAAAGCCTTACTAATGTCTGCTGTATATGCATAAGGTTTCTATCTAATTCTTAATAATACATTCCCTAACTTCTCTGTTAATGTAGGTCCAGAGTATAGTCCATTTCTGAGAAAGCCTTACTAATGTCTGCTTTATATGCATAAGGCTTCTATCTAATTCTTAGTAATACATTCCCTAACTTCTCTGTTAATGTAGGTCCAAAGTATAGGCAATCGTTCAAGCTAGCTGATCCCTTGGATGCATTACTACTACAATTGAAAACTATCCTTATGGGAGTTGTCACTGAATCCTTGCTTATAGCATGATGTGGTAAGTACTGCCCTTCCTTATAGTTAACAGGGAATTCTACCTCTTCTATAAATTTATTCTTCAATCGATCTTTTATAAATCGTTTATAATAATATCATATATGGTTAGATGTTCTGGTGTCTCTCACCTTTCTTAGAAGAGAATTTAACTGAGACTTAGCTGCTTCGTAATTAGTTGGTAACTCCAAATGGTTTAGTTTCCATGGTAATCCTACCCAATACTGTCCATCTCTAAATTCCACAGACTGGTTATACAAATCCAAAGTTATTTTATTGTTTTTTCAGAGTGTATTCCTACCCTGTCTAGGTCCCACAATTTGTGTCCAGGTTCAATTTTTTTTCATCCATCAAGTAATTTATCTGAGTAGGTTCTAATTCTGCATCTATTCTAGCTACCATCAATGACTGTGTGGGAAAAGGTTACCTCCTGGAATCTTGAACAACTGTACTTATTCTTCTTGAAAGTCCCATGTAGGAATCTTCCACAGTAATCGGAACCATTATCATTTTTATGGGACCCACAGTATCTGATTTCATATTCCGTTTAGCTAACTTTATCCCTGAGCTTTGTAGATAATCAGAGGTTTCCTTCAGTCCTTTTATACGTATATATATATATATATATATATATATATATATATATATATATATATATATATATATATATATATATATATATATATATATATATATATATATATATATATATATATATATATATATGTATATATATATATATATATATATATATATATATATATATATATATATATATATATACTTGTTTCCATATTATGCAGTACAGCTGCTGTTATACGGCATTTATATCTGCCAAGTTGTATTACAGGGCTAACTAAATCAAAGAACTGAGCTTCCTTAGTAGTTAAACACCCTGTAATGGCAAGATTTACTTTGCCAAAAATAGGTAACTTTAATTTCTTCACAATGTCTGCAGAGATGGTTTTCTGTGTACCCGTATCACAAAGAGTACATGCTAATACGTTTCTATTCTCAATCACCACCTTCACATCTCCAATTGGAACTGCATCTGACATTATTACTGGATTATTAGCTTTCGCAACTGTAATATTGACACTTCCAGTTTTAGGAACCTCGTACTTCATCCTTGGCCACAAAGCACTGTGATGAATTTCTTTTTTACATATGTAATAAAGATTGAGGTAAATCTTGCAGTCCGTGGAAGTTTTTTCGGAATTCATGCAAATCATACAACATCCAAATTCCTGAAGCCTCACTATTCTAGAAGCGTAATCATGATAATGCTGACAAGATGCACTGGAATGTTGTTCACCACAAAACACACAGACCTTCCTGTTCTTTACCATGGAAATTTTTTCCTCCTTATTTTGATAAGCTTGTCTATTCCTTGTCTTTAATGTTTTAACCTCAGATATTAAAGAGCTAAGAAAAGTACCTATCTCATCTTTAGGTACAGACTTAGCCGTCCCTGACCTAGGTTTCCCAACCAATTGGTTAGTGGTTCTTTTCCTAATTTCAGCCTTCTGTTTAATTTCAGCAGGCTTTACTGTTCCTTGCAAATGTTTACAGACTCTCATCAAACCTTCCTCAATCTCAATCACAGGAGAAATCATCCTTTTGGTACCTACCATACAAGGCATCCTTGGTTCTAGGTAGAAGCTTTAAGGATACAATTCTAGAAAGCACCCAATCTGATGCTTTAACATCTTCGTAAGTACCTTATAACCTTTAAATTACAACTCATCGCAATCCGAAAATTTTGCAAGGAATCAAAATCATGTTTAGGTATGGGTAATTCAATTAGAGCCTTCAGTAATTGGATAATGACTTGCTCCCTGTCTTCATAATTTTGTCTAAGGATAGTCAAAGCCACCTCATAACAGTTTTCTTCCACAGGTAATTCCTTTATCAACTTGTAAGGCGTCCCATTAACCTGTCCTAACAGATATGAGAGTTTACACACATTGGGAAGCTCTGTTCTATCATGGACTCAACTGATCCCAAAAGGATTTCCAATTTTGCTCCCCATTAAACACTGGAAGCGTAATTTGTGGTAGTGTAGCTTTACTCCACTGTTCCACAACTTGTGTTTCTATGGTAGTATTAGCCAATTTAAACTCCTACAGCTTCACTATTGTTATATGTTTCTCTAATATACCTCAAATTTAGTAGTCTCCGACTCCAGAAGATCTTTTATCATCACCTTCCACTAGTGTTGCTTCTAAATTTACGTAACTTTCTTCATCTGTCCTTTAGTATATTCAAAAAATTACATAATTTCTCCCCAGACTGAGGTGTTTCATCTAATAACTGCCTACAATCATTTATGGCTCTCGTTACCCATCCTGCCTTGCCACTGGATGACCTCTGTAACAAGGAAGTAGACATTTTCACTGATTTCTAAGTTACATGTATTACAATTAAATTCAATTTTACAACCATAACTTTATCTGAGCTCAGTAGTTACTAATCATTTTAAATTTTAAATAGTGTAGGGATTGGGTTTAGGGTATTAAGCTTGTCTTCCTGGGCTGTTAAACATCTGGGTTATATCTTTATCCCCACACTCAGTTTCCAAATAACCCATATTTCCCTGAGCTCAGAACCAGCTAACATCTTAATATAACACAGGACCACCCAAAGCCTGTTCAGCGTAGAATCGTTCTTGCTTTAACTCTATATAATTTATAAATTTCTGCAGAACCGCTTCTCGGCCACTGTGATTCCAGTGTACAGTATACCATCGGTTTATGAATTGCCTAGAAGGGTTTTGCATCAATGTGGATAAAATCCTTCCCTTTCCTTTTCCTCTGCAACTTCCTAGGTATGGCCCTGCTAATTTATATGTACCGTAGCAACTGATGAACAGTACGGTAAGTTTCTAGGCTTAAGAAGGGTTATGGTTATCGAGGATTTACATGAACTTTCATTGGTTCCTACCATGGCTAAAATGTTTTCAACAATTTCATTAACTTCCACATCTTCTTAAATGTCATTTCCTCCCAGGAAAAGGATAGTATGATCATGCTCCCAGTCCAATCCGGCATTTAGCAGCTCATCATAATAAAAGGAACTTGCCCTTCCACCAGGAGCTCTGTAAATATGTATTTCCGTGTCCTCCACTACTGTGGAATGCAGAAGTAGACTGTGCGCCACAAACCTGACCTTGAACTTGTTCAGTGCCTCTGCACACTGGGGGCACCAAAATGTGTCAGAAATTTTTATACACTCCTTTATCTTACAAGTGTTAGTCTAAACACGACCAATAGTAAATTTACATAAGTCTCTTAGCAGATTAAGGTATAATTAATACTCTAGCTCACCAATAATTATTCCTCCTTATATCCTAGCTGGTTCCCCCCGATTTGGCCAAATCATAAAGGTTACCTAGCTAGACAGAGTCGGAATAACAGATAACAGGCCTGAGATCTCGGTTAGTTTGCCTGGGGCTTCCAAGCGTCCTTAAATGCGTATTATACAGCGTGCAGCTTGAACGGGCTTTGGAAACAGAGTTGTAGAAATGGCGAGTCTCTTCTCCCTCATAGGATTTCGAGATGCCAAGTATTTATTAATTACAGTTGGCTAATACTTCATGAAGTATACAAGGTAAATCTAACTTAGTTTAATTTTAGTTTTAATTAAACTAAAGCCAACTATTCCCTTTATCTATATAAATACGTATTAAACGCTCATCAGCTTTTCACGTGAGGGCACGTCATCCCACCACGCAGGCGCAGTTAGGTCGATGGAAAATTCCTAAGTATTTACATGTATTTACAATAAAGTTGCCCACAAGGTTAAACGCAGTAGCATTTAATTTATTAATAAAAAGAATTATTAACAAAACGTAATCTTTGGGTTATAAAACCTTTTACCTTTTACTGAAGTGCAGGTCATGTGACGTTAGCGGCCATGGAGCGCCATCTTCCTCTATCCTCAGCTATCCAGATTAACTCCACATTGCTGATTCTTTCTTGTAAATCGCTTCTTATACAATCCATATACTTTAATCGTTGTCTTCCTCTTGCTCTTTTTCCCTCAATTCTTCCAAGTAAACAGTCATTTTCAAGTTCTTTTACTCTTATAACTTGTCTCAAAAATTCAATCTGTCTTTTCCTTATAGTCTCTTTCCACTTTTGTCCTTCTCAGAACTTCTCTTTCCACTCCTGCCCTTCTCATAACTTCTTCATTTATTACTTTTTCTATCCATGATATTCGCATCATTCTTTCTCAAAAACCATACCTCATCTGCTTGTAATCTCTCTCTCATTTTCTTCTTTACTGTCCACGTGTCGCACCCGTATAATACCGTTGACCAGACAAAACATTTCAACACTCTTATTCGTGTCCTCATATCCATAGTTATGTTAGTTAGAATTTTTCTTATTCGTCCGAAAGATCCTTTAGCAATCCAGTTCTTCTGACAATTTCCTTCTCACTCCTCCATCATGTGATATAACAGCACCCAAGTATTTGAAGCTTCTCACCTGCTCTATATAGCTTCCATGGATATTAAGTTGGATATTTATCGCTTTTCTCAGTTTTGTTAGTACCATTCCCTTCGTTTTCCTGATGTTGATCTTCATCCCTTTCTGTTGACATGCTTCCACTAATCTATCCACCAGTTCTTGCAGTTTCTCTTCCGGATCCTCTACCAGTACCGTGTCATTAGCATACCTTAGATTATTAATGTTCTTACCACCAACCTTGACTCCTTCCAATTCCTTCAGTTCCTCCATTACAACTTGTCCGTATAAAGAAAACAAGTCTGGCGACAGAACACATCCTTGTCATACTCCTCTTTTTATAGTCACCCACTCCGTCTTCTCCTCTCCGACTCTAACAGCAGCTTTTTTATTCCAGTACAGGTTTACAGTTATTCTTACTGTATCTACCCCAACCATTCGCAACATTCTCACAATCGTCATCTCCCACAGTGTCAAAGGCCTTGTCAAAATCCACAAAACACAAGTATAAATTCACTGTACTTCCAGAGATCTTTCTATCAACATTCGCAATGCAAAAATAGCATTTCTAGTGCCTTTGCTCCTTCGAAATCCATACTGCTCCATTGCCACATAGCTATTTATGTTTCGTCTTATTCTTTCCCCTATCACTCTTAACAATATTTTCCCCATTTGACTCATTACACTTGTTCTGTTCTTATCACATTCCAGTGCTCCATTTTCTTTTCTTTTTTTTCCTTTTTTTTTTGGGGGGGGGTATGGCCTCAAAGACACTTTCTTTCATTGCTTCTGGGATGTATCCAGCATCATATATTCTGTTTGCCAAAGTGGTAATTTTTTTCTAATCCAAATTCTCTGGCTGCCTCCATCATCTCAACCACTATTCCACCCTCTCCTTCTGCTTTATTCTTACCCATGTTTCTCATAGCTTTCTGAATTTCCTCTTTTAAAATGGCTGGTCCGCTCATTTCATCGTCAGTCTCGGGGGTGACTCCTCTCTCATCATCATAAAGCTCATGAATATATTCCTCCCATCTCTTTAATACTTCTTGTTTATCCATTAACATGTTTCCATTTTTATCTTTAATTACTGAACTTCTAACATTTCTTTTTCTTCCGCTTATCTCTTCAATAACTTTATACATCTTCCTAGTGTTAGTTTTCTCTAATATTTCTACTTGTTGACATTTTTCATTCAACCATTCCTCTTTCTTCTCTTTGCATTCTCTTTTTATTTCAAATCTAGTTCTCTATATCTGCTTTCATTATGTTTTTCTCTTCTTTCCTCCATCATTGCTAAAATATCATCAGTAATCCACTGTTGTCTTCTTTCCTGTTTCTTTTCTGGTACGATTTCCTCCACTTCCTGCAAAATAGCCGTCTGCAAGTGCTTCCACTCCTGTTCAATCCCACCTTCATTCAGCTCTTCTTCGCACAGTATATCATACATATTTCTTAACTCGAGTTGAAACTCATTTCTTCTCTCCTTCATTCCAAGATAACTCCACTCTTTTCTTTTGCGCCTCATTTTTTTTCTGACTTTCTTGAGTTGAACTTTAAAGGTTGCTACCACAAGAACATGATCACATCCAATACCACAATCTGCTATCAACAGGGACAATTATTTTAAAATGTAAAGAGCGCAGCCGCTCTGGGGGAAAGTAATTTCCACAGTTGTGTACCTAAGAGAGAGGATATTGATTTACTTAAACAATTAGGACAAGATGAGACTCTATCATTATTGTGAAACAAGATAGGGGAGGGGGGTGGTTATAATGGATAAAGTAGATTATCTTGCATCCTTGCAGATTACTCAAAATTTAGACCACTGGAAGGAGATATTTTCAGTAACATTATTAGAATAGGAGATGAATTAAAATGAATGTTAAAAACAAAACTGGAAGAGAATTTTAAATCACTGTATGCATCAGGTTCAGTACCAGGAATAATGTATGGTAATCCAAAGATTAACTTAGGCCTATTGTTTCCTCTATAAAAACCGCTGGATAAAGTTTAGCCAAATTCTTGCTTCCTACTGTCTCCCCTGATTACTAATGAGTAGACAATTCCTAATTCAAAAGCATTTGTGGATGAAATTTTATCTTTAATACTTCCTAGCATAATCTTATGACCAGCTATAATATAGAGTCCCTATTTACTAATGTTCCTTTGGCTGAAACCATACTGTAGACATAATTCTTGATAAATATAAACCAATCAGTTTTTATGGATTAGGTGCAACCCACGTTGGACAATTATTAGACTTTGCCACATCAGAATCATGTTTCCTATTTAACATAGACTTTGCCACATCAGAATCATGTTTCCTATTTAACAATGTTCTTTAAAATCAAGTAAATGGTATAAGTATGGGCTTGTGTCTTGGATCTGTTTCTGCCAATGCTTTTTTGTGCAATAGGGGTTTTTCATGGTTGAATATTTGTCCCAGTGAATTTAGAATAATTTATTTTAGAAGATGTGTAGATGATTTGTTTCTAATTTTCAGTAATGAATAGGCTTATCATAAGTTTTTTGATGATATTAACGAGCAACAAAAATATAGGATTCACATGTGAATTAGAAAATAATGAAAGTATATCAATGTAAGATATAAAAATTGCCAACAGTAATGCAGGACTAGTAACAAGGGTACATAGAAAACCAACTTTTACAGGTCAAGGCTTCTTTGTCCGATGATAAACAAAATTAAATCAGTTAGAACTTTACTATAGAGCATACAATGTTTGTTCGAATTATGCAACTTTGCATGAAGAATTTCTTAAACTTAGGGATTATTTTCTGAACGATAATTATCAGATACACATATATGGTAAGTATTTAAAGTCTTTCCTCTATACTAAACTAAAATTAAATCTGTGTTTTGAGGTGAAAAAAATTGGTTAAATGTTAAAATGCCTTTCTGTGTGAAAATCGGTTATCAGTTTCGTAATTTGGTACTTAAAGAATTAAAAAAGTTTTCCATCTGTAAATTTTAGGATTATACTTACTAATAACTTTCATCCATCCATCCATCATCCAATTCTATATAGCCCCATGAGGAGCGTAGAAGCCCGAGGCTAGGCAAGCTGGTCCTGACATTTAAGATGACAGTGACAAGCCTCACTCATCTCTGAGTGGCATTACGTGAGCAATAAACCCCAACTACCCCTTGGATATAAACCTTCACCTGCTCAATCCGATCGGAGCGTCTTAATTACCCACTAAACCACCAGGTGTCAAAATGTGGTTATATGGTTACCACCCAGCGTAGTAAATGGTTTCATGGTGTACAGGAAACCATTTGGCTTGTCACTGTGTAGAGTCACCCACAGGCAGAACGAAGAGGAAAGAAGAAGAGAAAGACAGAAGAGAGAGTGTAAAGTCACCCGTAGGCAGAGGACAAGGAAAGAATGAAGGAAAGAAAGACAGAAGAGGATGGAAGGCAAGAAGAATGAAGGAAAGGAAAGGGCAGACACCTGAGAACAACACTGCATAAAGTGAGTGGATGGTGAGCGTCCCCACCTAACACAACTAATGACTTTCAGATAAAGATTTTTTTTAGTCACAAAGACAGGGTGCCTACTCACTATGTTCAGATGTTGTTTACAATTTACAAGTTCTAGTTGTAAGGCTGGGTATATTGGATGAACAAGTCGATCATTCAAGATAAGAATATCTGAACATACGGGAAAGAGCTACAGAACAGAACAATATTTACACCAGATGGCATTTTCAGCTATTAGCATTCATTAACCCACGATCACCAGTTCTCTAATGATTTTCACGTAGTAACTAAATTCAGTAATTCAGCTGATTCATTACTAGGAGAAAAATTACTAACAGAAAAGTATAGATCTGAAATTAATGTTGTTAATAGCACTTAATGGATTCTTTGTTCGAAACTATAGGTGGCTTTGATTTGTTCGTTTCAGTTTGGGGGTATGAGTTTAGTGTTGGAACTGACAAATGTTGTTTCAGTTGGGGGTTTAAATAAGTTTCTTTGGGTCTTCCGTGAGTAGTTCTTGCCATTTCCTTTTGAGCTTTTATACGGGGAGGAGGAGGTTTTTACTCTCTTTTCTTTAGTTTTATAGACTCGATAAAGTGCTGGTTTCTTCTTTTCATCAAGTCTGTGTGGTCTAATTGGACAATTGTAATACCTGATGATGGCCTGAGGTGGGCCGAAAATTCTAAATGATTGTTTAATAGAGTATCACATTAATTTCAATATATATATATATATATATATATATATATATATATATATATTTATATTTGTCACCCTTATAAATAAACTGCCTAAGTCATTTTTCGGCGATTTCTGGATTTTTGCCCAAACCAATTTATCACGTGGCGCACCTATTGGTACAGCTGCCTTTACCAGGTCTAGGGTGTGAGTTGTCTAAAATGCGCCTCAAGTTTCTGCCTAAGTCATTGAAAATTAAGAAAATGATACAGGTTTTTTTTCGACTTCCCGAAAAGTAGAAAAAATGACTTGGGCAGCTTCTTTATAAGGTTGACTCTCTCTCTCTCTCTCTCTCTCTCTCTCTCTCTCTAAATATATATATATATATATATATATATATATATATATATATATATATATATATAAATATATAAATATATCTATATTTTTTATGCGAAGAAGAAGGAACCAAAGGCCATGAGCCCGCAGTAACAGTTCCCTCCAAGAGAAAAACAAAATACAATAGAGAGCCAAATTCAAGATCCGATCATTTTGAGATGCCTGGACACACTACGTTTGAAAGACTGGAGATCATAGGCAGCAGGAAATACAGACAGAGGGAGACAGTTCCAGAGCTGACCTGTTGCATAAATGAAAGACTGGGAGTAACGGTTAACTCTTGCATTAGAGAGCTGGACAGAAAAGGGATGAGAGTTTGCTGCCAGACGGGTGCTACGCGCCCGTCGTAGAGGTGGAGGAATGCAAGCAGACAGTTCAGAGGAGCAGTGACCATTAAAGTAGCGATAGAAGAGATAAAGATGCAACAGTGCGGCGAAGAGACAGAGGTTGAAGGGAGTCAGTAAGAGGAGGAGAGTTAATGAGACGGAAAGCCTTTGACTCCACCCTATTGAGAAGAGCTGTATGTGGGGAGCCTCCCCACACATGAGAGTTGTACTCCACACAAGGGCGGATAAAACCCCTGTATAGAGTCAACAATTGTGCAGGGGTAAAGAAAGAGCGGAGTCGACTTAGCACACCCAATCTCTTGGAAGCAGATTTTACAAGAGATGTAATATGATCTTTCCAAGATAAGTCCCGAGTAAATGAAACCCCAGGCATGTTCAAGGATGATGCAGGATTAAGCTGAATATTATTAAACATTAGTGGGTATACCTGTGGAAGATTTTGTCGGGTTGATAGGTGTAAGAACTGCGTCTTAGATGCATTAAAGACAACCATACTATTTTTACCCCAGTCAGAGATATGAGCCAAGTCAGACATTAGGTGTGCCATAGCCTCATCCCTTGTTTCTTGAAGTAACTGTTGAGATAGGCGTTGCGGGAACCGAATGGAAAGGTGAAGGGTGGAGTCATCAGCGTATGAGTGGATAGGGTTAGATGTACAGCTTAGAAGATCACTGATGAATAAAAGGAAGATATATATATATATATATATATATATATATATATATATATATATACATATATATAGATAGATAGATAGATAGATACATAGATATAGATAGATATAGATATATATAGATAGACAGATATATATATAGATAGATAGATATAGATATATATAGATAGATAGATATAGATATATATAGATAGACAGATATATATATATATATATATATATATATATATATATATATATATATATATATATATATTTCTCAGATTGCAACCAGACCAAAGGATCCAGGGCAGTAACCACAAGCCCGTGATACAAGGCTCACACCACAACTTTTTCTCCACACTGACAATGGTGAGCACAGAAAGGAGAGAATCCTGTTATATTGTTTGTTTTCCCCTAAGTCGCCAGTATTGAAGAACATATTTATGTTTAATTAGATCTTCCATTCCATTTATATTTTTGTGTGCAAAGAGCCGAGTTAAAGTAACATCCTGTATGAAGTACGAAATCCATTTGGAAAAACAGTACTATATGTCGTATTTTTCAATGTCCTTCATTGTCAGGTGAAGCCTGAGGAATGCAGTGTGTGCTACACTGCATATGATGACAGTGGGCGTCGACCACGCACTCTGCCATGTGGCCACACTTTCTGTTCGGAATGTGTTGGTGGTGTAATCCAGGATGGCGATTTGTCCTGCCCCACCTGCCACGCCCACCACACGGCTACATCCGTCACTCAGTTTCCAATCAACTACGCCGTGGAGGCTTTGGTGAAGGAGCTGAACAGAGTGCAGCAGAACCTGGAGGACACATCAGCAGAACGTGGTATGACAGTGGCAGCAAGAAGCGTCCGACGCCAGATGCAATCCTCAGCCGCCAGTAGGGAGTTACCAGACCACCAGCAGGAACAAATGAACAGCTTGAGCGTTTTGCTTGATGACTGTCAAAAACCCCTTCGTCATCTGTATCAGTACCAGGGATATGTTGAGGCCTGCAGATCACCACACATTAGCCTTAACGACGAACTCGCTAAACTGCTCAAACTGAACCAGGAAGCACTGCACATTCTGGATGAGGAGAAATACAAAGTCCTGGCAATGGTAAAAGAAGGAGAAGAAAAACAACAGCACATAGTTAATGCTTTGGAAGGCTTGAACACATTCGACTCAACACAAGAGGGCAGCACAGTCATCGAGGCAGTGGAACGTCAAAAAGAGGATATTGAAACCTGGACACAGAAATGCCAGGAACAGTTTCCAGATGTCACCACTCTTACCTCCTACAGAAAGGTACGTAGTCTCCTGAATGACCACATTCTCACATTTGTTCATGAGGAATATTTAAAATTTTCACTATGACTGTCATATATATATATATATATATATATATATATATATATATATATACAGGGTGTAACGCGACGTATGACAAAAACTTACACCAATGATCTATCATGTAATTTTGAGTATATTTTGTTCTATAAACATATGCTCTCTGCGACCCCAGTTCAGTACCCAGCATTCGGCTTTGTGTAAAAGCTTCGTTCCTTGCATGTGCCATTGGGTGAGAGCTTCGCAGGGCGACGGGAGACGAGTATTATTAGCTTATACTGTATTGTACATGAATATCCCATATCCTATCGGTACACACGAGTTTTAAGAAGAAACTTTACGTAGTCTATTGATTCTTTAACATCATGTCATGCATTCATGCAAAACTTTTGCACGAATCGACTGTAATTAAGGATTAAATTCAAATTTTATGGCTTGGAAGGGAGTAGGGAGGAGAGGCTGGTGTGTTGTTGCCAGTTATGTAATATTCGGTTTGTAGGATGATGCTACCAGCATTATCATAACACCCACTGCTCATTCAGTGAAAAAACGTTATTCTAATGGGAGATTAGCCTCACTTTAAGTCAGGAAGAATTTTATTTATCACAACTATTCTGCTGCAAGTAAACATGGCGCCATTGGGTATCTTCACCTGTATTCCTCTCTGCAGCACTGGCATTATCATCTCAGAATCCGGTTAAAAAAATACACGATATCTGCATATTCTTCATTGCTGTACGTACGTGGCATGCTGTTTCATGAACATGTGAAGCTAAACCCGGTGAACAACAGAACGCGGAGAACAATATTTGAAGCGTGTGCCTCCCCTGCAAATGTTCCGTTCAAATGACAGTGGACGCAAGGTTGCCAAGTCATTATCATCAATCTAGCTAATTTAGTCCTGAAAACTTGCTAGAATGTCGCTAGATAATAAACACTGCAAAACATCGCTAGAAAATACGATAAAATCTCTAGAATATCATCTCAAAATGGCAAAAATATCCAGAATGTAGCTAGATATCATGTTGCCAGATGTTAGTGCCGCAAGTAGAAGCAAAAAATAGGTCTAGCTACATAGCCGTCACATTGGCAATCCTGTATCACTGTTCTCACGTCAACATCATATGAAAAAAATGGTGCCACGTTTACTTGCAGCGGAAAAATTGTAATGAATAATAATATTACTCCTGCCTTTAAGTGATGCTAGTCACTCAGAACAGTAATGTTCTTTCACTGAATGAGCTGTGGGTGTTATGATAATGCTGGTAGCAACATCCTACAAACCGAATATTACATAACTGACACAACACACCAGCCTCTCCTCCCTTCCTCCCCTCTCCCTCGCAAGCCATAAAATTTGAATTTAATCCTTAATTACAGTCGATTCGTGCAAAAGAATTGCATGAATGCATGACGATGTTAAAGAATCAATAGACTACGTAAAGTTTCTTCTTAAAACTCGTGTGTACCGATAGGATATGGGATATTCATGTACAATACAGTATAAGCTAATAATACTCGTCTCCCGTCGCCCTGCGAAGCTCTCACCCGATGGCACATGCAAGGAACGAAGCTTTTACACAAAACAGCCGAATGCTGGGTACTGAACTGAGGTCGCAGAGAGCATATGTTTATAGAACAAAATATACTCAAAATTACATGATAGATCATTGGTGTAAGTTTTTGTCATACGTCGCGATACACCCTGTATATATATATATCTATCTATCTATCTATCTATATATATATATATATATATATATATATATATATATATATATATATATATATATATATATATATATATATATAAAATATGGTGGTGGGTGGGGGTGCCCATCATCTGCTCACTTAGTGTAGTGGTACTCTGTTTTTAAGGTAGCTTTACATTGAGTGGCAAGCTAAATGATTTCCTGTAAACCAGAAAGGTATTTACAGTGCTGGGTGGTAACCTTATAACCAACCAACGTGTGTTCCTTACGTGACAGTAAGTGGGATGGCGGTGGATTAGTGCCCCTCCCCAGAAAACAACTAACTAAAACTACGACCAAAGAAGCCTCGGACCAGGACTGACCTAAAGGTGAGGACTAAGGAACGAACAAAGGACATGGTGCGGATAGCTAGTTGGAATGTAAGGGGTGCAAATGATGAGGTGACAGAAAGAGAGATTATCCAGGTGCTTGAGGGTGCGACAGTGGATATATGTGGATTAACTGAAACTAAATGAAGGGTGAGAGAATGGGAGTATAGATGGGGCATATGCACGGGAGTAGGTGAGAATGAGAGGGCAAGAGAAGGAGTGTGTATTGTTGTGAGTAATAGATGGAAGGAGAACATAACCGAGTATGGATCGGTTAGCTCAAGGATTGTGTGGGTAAGATAGAAACTTGGACTACAAATGTGGGCAACTGTGTGCGTGTATGCACCAATGCAGGATCGTGCAAGCAGAGTGAGAGGAGAGTTCTGGACAAAGGTGGAAGCGTGCATGGAAAAGTTTGAAAGGAATGAGAGAGTGTTTTTGACTGAAGATGAGAATGAAAAAGTAGAGAATGTGAAGGTGGATGGAGTAGTTAGCGAGTTCGGTGTGCCTGCAGAGGTGGCTGAAAATGACAGTGCTTTCGTGGATATTTGTGCCGGGAGAGGGTTGGTGATAGCTTATACCCTCTTCAAGCGCAAATGATCCATAGGTATATGTAGCAAGTGATGAGAAGGGTGGGTGGTGAACTGAATGAACGGAAGGCAGTGATTGATTATGTGCATGTGGATGAAAGGATGACAAGGAGTGTAGCGGATGCAAGAGTATATAGAAGCTGGGAGAGTGGACTTTCTGACCACCACTTGCTGGTGGTCAGAATCAAGGTCCAAAGGAAATGGAGAAGTAGAAGAAGGGAAGGACAGCAGGAAGTAGTTCATGCAAGGAGAGTGGATGGGTTGCAAGAGGATGGAAAAAAGGCAGAAAATAAGAGGAAGTGGAGAAGCAATTAGGTAAAATGGATTGGAGCAGATGGGGGACGTGGAAGGTGTGTGCAAGATATTCACAGAAGAAATCCGTGCAACATGTGAGGTGGTGGGCAGGTTGAAGGGAAGACGAAAGGGGATGCAGGGAACAACATAGTGGAATGAAGAGGTGAGAGAGGCTGTGGCACAAAAAAAGAAAGCATATATTTAGTGGATGAGAAACAGCGGTGTGGAAGAAGTTGAGAGACGGAAGAGAGAGTTATATAGAGAGAGGAAGAGAGAGGTGAAAAGATTAGTAAGAGTAGGAAGAGAGTGATGAGGATTTTGAAAGGAATTTGATGTAAAGTGGACGGACTGTAAGAAAATGTTCTGGAAAGAGGTAAAGAAAGTTAGACTGTGCCAAAGAAGTTAGTTGGGTAGTGTAAGATAAAAATGGTAGATTACTAGCAGAGCAGGGAGAAAAAGTGAGCTGATGGAGAGAACATTTTAAAGAATCGTTGAACATAGAGAATGAAAGTAATGCAAGTATAAGTGGGTGGGAAATGGCTGGAAGACGCAGGGATGTGAGAAGAGAGGAAGAAATCATTAAGATGGAAGTTGTGGAAGCAATGAAGAAAGTTAAAGTGGGGAAAGCCCCAGGAATTGATGGGGTGTGTGCTGAAATGCTGAAGCATGGGGGAGAGATAGTAGTAGAATGGATGTGGAAGGTGTGCAGATTGGCCTAGGAGGAAGGTAGAGTCCCGGAGGATTGGAAGTCAGGTATAATTATTTTCCTGTACAAAGGAAAAGGGGAAAAAGATGTATGTGGTAATCTTAGGGGCATTTGTCTTCTTAGTGTAATAGGAAAAGTATATGGTAAGATACTTATTGACAGAGTTAGGGAAATAACAGCGGAATTAGTTGGAGATGAACAGGGAGGTTTTAGGAAGGGAAGAGGTTGTGTTGATCAGATATTCATTCTTAGATCTTTAGTGGAAAGTTTCTCAAGAAGGGAAAGATGTTGCATGCGGCCTTCATGGATTTGGAGAAACCATATGACAGGATGGAAGGACAAGGATTGTGGAAATTATTAAGAATATATGGAGTAGATGGGAAGTTGTTGAATGCTTTGAACAGTGTGCTAAGGCTGCGGTGCATGTGGATCGTGAACTGAGTGAATTCTATTTGAAGGTTGCATTGAAATAGGGATATCATGTCTCCATGGTTGTTCAGTCTGTATATGGATGGGGTTATAAATGAAATACAAGGTAGGGCAATGGATGTCGAGGCAGCCCTAGTGAGAGAGGGCAGTGTTTGGAAACTCCCTGTACCGTTGTTTGCAGATGATACTGTGTTGTTAAGTGAAGACGAAGGGGAGCTGCAAGGCTTGGTGGATGATTTTGAGTGTGTGTGTAAGAAACGGAATCTAAAAGTGAATGTAGGGAAGAGTAAAGTTATGGTCTTCGAGAGAAATGAAGTCAGTGAATGTACTGTACAGTCGCCAAACTTTCCACCTGGGCCACCTAGCCGCGAGAGGTGGGTAACGGATGCTGGCAACAGTGTATTTGTTTGTTCGTTTGTACATGCTCGACGAAAGTTCGGATCAACAACTCTCGTTTTCCGTAGTGAACCTCAGTCAGAGTTCATCCCAATATTCGGTCGACAATTTTTAGCCGGAAGAATTTCAAAGGAACTTCTTGAAAGTATTGGATAATGCGAGTATTGAAAACAGTAAGTAAAATAATCTAAAAAAATCGCATCTTTACATATATTACATATTTATAAACGTATTCATTTACATTATTATATGATAAACCCATGGCTCATCACTTAATCATTACGTGGATCACTGTGCTTGCAATGCAAACACGGCTATTGTTTTAACAGTTGATATATATTAAACATGTGAAACAGTACTGTGGATGACGTGGTAATTAACGCTTCCGCCAGCCGATCCGTGTGACGTGGTTCCACCCCAGTTAGAAGAGATGGGTTTCTCCTATTAAATACCAAGCCCTTATCTTATGACCTAGTCTTAGTAGCAGGCAGTCAGCAACCAAAATCACATATCCTCGCACCCCGGGCCTCGGTGACGGGCGCTAAAGCGCCTAGGGTCATGGGATTTAAAAAAAAAAAAAAAAAAAAAAAGTGTTCCAGCCTGTAGTGATAATTTTATGTTCGTTATGTTGCATTTACCAATCACATAAGTAAGATGACAGGCAATGGTGATATAAATGTCCCAGCTATTCATGAATCAGTAGCAATTGTGCTTCAAATGACTGGAAGCTTTTGCATACTGTGATGTAACGGTGGTGTCTTCATCTTGCTATAATGTGAGATAATGTTGTTTGGTGAAGACTCGATGAGCGTGTAAATGTGTGACCTCACACAAAAGCGGCACTGCTCACAATCAATTTTCCGTGTAATGTGTAATTCAGTCATGTGAAATGACTATAAATGTGTGCTGTTATGACCCTGGGCATATGAAATATGATACGGTAAGTCATTTCATAGCTGATATAATAGCCACATTCCGCAGCAGTATACATAAACTCTTTGCCTGTTGAGGTGACGCTGTTTTAACATACCTCTTCGTGGTGCACCACAGAACACATAAAAACATCTCCCTAAAGTACTACCAACGAGGAAATAAGCAACCGTTAACAGTATCTGAACATCATTCTAACGTATACTGGTCAGTGTCATTCATGATGTGAATATGGAAGGTATCTTACTTGTAACTTGACATAGATGTTAGGTAACTGCATTCCTCTTCAACCTATACTGATAGTGGTATCAAGTGATAACTCTGTGAAATGGAATTACTGATATAAGGAGAGAGTGAGAGAGAGAGAGGCTTGAAGCGATTCCAGTATATAGTGCATTAACATGTTATGGTAACAAAGTAAAAACAACATAGAAAATAAAATTTTTAGTGTTGTTAAGAATGCAATAATTAGTAGAATGCTAATGGATCTCAAAGACTAGTTCGGCAATTATTATCACTGGCGGTATGAATAACGTAACCCCCCTCCCCCCGTCCGGCGCCTGCCCTGGCCTTCACTATGCCAAGCTCCTCCCTTGAGCAACTCTCTCACCAGCTCGACCAGTTGCAGGAAACCGGTCGCATGGAATTGTTCCGTGCCATAGGTTGCACGGACCAAGGCCAAATAAGTATAGTATAATATATATTATTGTATTATATAGAAGAGTATATATCTATATCATATTATATATATTACCTTATATAATTAATAATCATATTTATTTGGCCTTGGTCAGCGCGACCTATGGCACACAGTTTTCCGTGCGACCAGTTTCATGCAACTGGCTGAGCCGATGGGAGAGCCGCCTTACTCATGAGACATTTTTCTCTCCACCCAACAACGTACCCAGCCATCTATGGGATGAACTCTGACTGAGGTTCACTACAGACGAAGAGAGTTGATGATCCGAGCTTTCGTCGAGCATGTACGCAAGAACAAACATACACTGTTGCCAGCACCCGTTACCCACCTCTCGCGGCTGGGTGGCCCAGGTGGAAAGTTTGGCGACTGTACAGTGAGGTTAGATGAGAAGGAAATGGAAAATGTGAGTGCGTTTCAGTACTTGGGTACTGGGATGAGTAAGGATGGAAGCTTAGAGGGTGAAGTGCTTGAAAGGGTACAACAAGGGAGAAAGGTTGCTGGTTCTTTGAAAGCAGTGATAAGGAACAGGGAAGTGAGCATGGAAGTGAAAAAGTTACTTCATGACAGTATTGTGATCCCGGCTCTAACGAATGGAAGTGAAGTTTGGACCTTGTTGGAGGGACAGAAGTCAAGAGTGAGAGCAGTGGAAATGAATTATTTGAGAGGAGCATGTGGAGTCACATGGAGAGACAGACTGACAAATAAGGAAGTGAAGAAGCATTGTGGTGTGGATGTGGATGTGATAGGAAGCGTTCAGAGAAACACACTGAGGTGGTTTGGCCATGTGGAGATGATGGAGAGTGAGGGACTGACGAGGACAGTGTATGTGAGTGAGGTGGAGGGGGGGAGAGAGAGGGGGAGTCCGAGGATGAGATGGAGGATGGTGTGTGGAGGGATGGAGTGGAGAGGTATATGAGAGAGGGGGGGGGTCTGAGCAGGGAGCAGGGCAGTGAAATGGCGGGCGATAGGATGACGTGAAGGCAATTTGTTTGTGGCCACCCCTTAGGGGATTAAGGCGTCTGGCTATATATATATATATATATATATATATATATATATATATATATATATATATATATAAAGAGAGAGAGAGAGAGAGAGAGGGAGAATTTTACTTGACAACAAAGGTCAGGCTAACCTTAAAATTTTTATTGGTTTTAAAGTAAATATTTTAAACAGTCATCTTCCAGTATTAGTGGAAGTTTTTTTTTCAGTTTTAAATTATTCGGATCTTGCATGATGCTCAGTATACTATCCGGTGATAGGAAGTGAAAGATTAAGTCATTGTACCAATGCGATCCTTTGTTTCTGTGCCCCTCTGGCTCGAGGGAAGTCGAAGCCAGGCCTGAAGAAAAGCCAGGCGAGCGGACACTATTAGTCTATCAGTATGAAAATGGTTAACGATGGTGAACCGGCACACACATCAAGCCCAATATTGTCAATGACGCCTATAACATAAGTACACACATGGAACAGGAAAATTTGTCATGAAATGTAATTGAAAAAGGAAAATATATCACTTCATGCATACTTTGAGTGTTTCTCGGTTTCCCATGCATCATGTAAAAAGTATTCCTGTACTATACCTCATACCAATTAATCTGGCCAGGCATGTATGGCAACACTGTTCCTGCCGGGATTCTGATTGGCTGGAGATGTTTGTTCGATTTCGTTGTTGCTAAAACTGATACTCTTTTTATTATCAGATATGATACTGAGTTTATCGAAAATACAATCGTCAAAAGCAATAAGAAATCCGTCATATATTTAAAAATAATGAAATTTCCGTACGAAGATAGAAATATGAGTCAACAAAGTATTATAACAGTCCACGTCAAGGTCAGCATTCGAACAGTTCTTTTAAATCTCCGACACTCGATAATATAACAGAAAATTAAGGAAACCTGCTTAATCTAAGCGTTGGTGTAACACACATTTAAATTTTAAGATCAGTCCGTACTGTGATAATAGAGGAGATATAATGAAATAGTTTTCTTTTAGCCTACTTTGATTTTCGCAATTTTTTCAAACCTCCCTTCCCGCACAACTCGTCTTTTCATTAGAATTTTTCATTATTCAGAGTTGTGGCACGATTTAAGGGTACGGACTGATCTTAAAATTTAAATGTGTGTTACACCAACGCTTAGATTAAGCAGGTTTCCTTAATTTTCTGTTATATTATCAAGTGTCGGAGATTTAAAGGAATTGTTCGAATGCTGACCTTCACTTGGACTGTTATAATACTTTGTTGACTCATATTTCTATCTTCCTACGGAAATTTCATTATTGTTAAGTATATGACGGATTTCTTATTGCTTTTGACGATTGTATTTTCGATAAACTCAGTATCATATCTGATAATAGAGTATCAGTTTCAGCAACAACGAAATCGAACAAATATCTCCAGCCAATCAGAATCTCGGCAGGAACAGTGTTGCCATACATGCCTGGCCAGATTAATTGGTATGAGGTATAGCTATCTTTTTGAGGGGTTCAAAATACTCTTGAAGCCGCTTCAGATTCTGTGATTATTGTAGCGGTGGTTCAACTAATTCATGTAATATCATGGTTTTTCATTATACAGATATCTATTTTGTACACACATTCTTCATGCTGCTTTCAGTTCCTTCTCATTGGTCCTGACTAGTCGCTTCTTTGAAATTAGCTTGATGTTTCGAAAGAAATGTGAACACGCTGAAAAAGATCATTCAGACGGGAACCATGTTCATACGATGCCGGGAAGCTGAGAAGCATTAAAGAGTGCATTAAATGATATGAATGCCGTTCTTTTCCAGTTGTTTTTCGTGACAAATTTTTCAGTAAAATTTCAGGACTGTTTATTAGGTAGGCGTCAGTGACAATGCTGGCCCTGACGTGTGTGGCCCAGTCCTCCATCTTAAACCACTATCAAATCGCCAGACTAACCATCTTCGGTCGCATGGCACTTCTGCCCTGGCTTCGACTTCCTTCGAGTCAGGGGGGTAAAGAAACTTGGGATCGCGATAGTACAGTGTTGGCGAGTGTGTGCGTATGTGCGCCAACGGAAGACCGTGCACGCAGAGTTAAAAGAAGAGTTCTGGGCAATTGTGGAAGTGCGCATGGAGAACTTTGAGAGGAGTGAGAGAATGTTTTTGATTAGAGATGTGAATGGAAAAGTAAGAAATGTGAAGGTGGATGTAATAGTTGGTGAGTGGGATGTTCCTGAATAAGTGGATAAGAATCGCAGTGCTCTAGTGGACATTTGTGCGGAAAGAGGGTTGGTGATAGCTAATACCCTTTTTAAGCACAAAAATGATCCTATGGTATACATAGCGAGTGATGAGAAGGGTGGGTGATGTGCTGAATGAATGGAAGGCAATGATTGATTATGAGTGTGCGTGGATTAGAGAATAAGGAATATAGTTGAAGAGCATATAGGGGTTGGGGGAGTGAACTGTCTGACCACCACTTGGTGGTGGTGAAGTCAAGGTACAAATGGAGTGGATGAATAGGAGAGAAGTGCAGGGAACAGTAGTCCATCCAAGGAGGGTAGAAAGGTTGCAAGAGGAAGAAAAAAGGCAGAATATAAGAGACGTCGACGAGCGGTTTGGTAAATATGACTTGGAGTAGATGGGGGAGGTGGAAGGTGTGTGCAAGATATTCACGGAAGAAATTTGTGCAGCATGTAAGATGGTGTGCAGGGTAAAGAGATGACTAAAGAGGAACAGCATGGTGAAATGAAGAGGTGAGACAAGCAGGGGCGCAAAAAAAGATGGCATATATTGAGTGGATAAGAAGCAGAGGCATGGAGGAAGTTGAGACACAAAATAGAGTCATATATAGAGAGGAAGAAAAAGGTGGCAAGATTATCAAGAAAGAGTAAGAAGAGAGTGGATGACGAATTTGTAAGGAATTTGAGTGTTAAGTGGAGGGAATGTAAGAAAACGTTCGGGAAGGAGGTAAAGAGATTTTTGCGGTGTGATAAAGAAGGTCGTAGGGGAGTGAAAAATAAAAATGGTAGATTGATAGTGAAGAAGGGAGAAAAAGTGAGCAGATGGAGATAACATTTCAAGGAATTGTTAAACATAGAAAATGAAAGTAATGCGAGTATTGTAGGTTGGGGAATGGCTGGGACTGGGGGAAGGAGGCGGACGAGAAGGGAGCAAGAGATCAGTAGGATGGAAGTAGTGGAAGCAATGAAGAAAGTCAAAATGGAGAAAGCCCAAGGAACTGATAGTGTGTGGGGCAAATGTTGAAGCATGGGGGAGACAGTGTAGTAGAATGGATACGGAACATGTAAGATTGGCCTGCGAGGTGGGTAGAGTCCCAGAGAATTGGAAATCTGGTGTAATTATTCCCCTCTACAAAGGAAAATGGGAAAACGAAGTATGTCGTAATAACAGGGGCATTTGCCTTCTTAGTGTAATAGGAAAAGTATTTGGTAGGATACTTATTGACAGTTAGAGAAATAACAGAGGAACTAGTTGGCGAAGAACAGGGAGGTTTCGGCAAAGGAAGAGGTTGTGTAGATCATATATTCATCCTAAGGTTTTCAGTGGAAAAGTTTCTTGAGAAAAAGAAGTTATTTGTGGCCGTCATGGATTTGGAGAAAGCATATAACAGAGTTGATGGACAAGGAATGTGTAAAATGTTAAGAATATATGGAGCAAATGGGAAGCTGTTGAATGCCGTGAAGAGTATGAATGAGGACGTTAAGGCTGCAGTGCGTGTGGATGGTGACCTGAGTGAATTTTTTTCTCTGAATATTGGTTGGAAACAAGGATGTGTCATGTCTTCGGAGATGTTCAGCCTGTATTTGGATGGAGTTATGAAAGACAAAGAAGGTTAGTGGATGTTGAAGCGACCCTAATGAGGGAGGGCAGAGTTTGGAAACTTCCTATTCTGTTGTTCGTAGATGATACTGTATTCTTTAGTGAAGACGAAGAGGAACTGGAAGGCTTGGCGAATGCATTTGGAAGAGTGGGTAAGAAACAGAATCGAAAGGTGAATGAAGGGAATAGTAAAGTTGTGGTCTTCAAGAGAAATGAAATCACTGAATGTACAGTGAGGTTGGATGATGAGGAAATGGAAAATATGAGTGCCTTTAAGTACTTTGGTAGTGTGATGAGTAAGGATGGAAGGTTAGAGGATGAAGTGCTTAAAAGGGTACAGCAGGGAAGAATATTGCTGTTTCTTTGAAAGCAGCGATACGAAATATGTAAATGAGCATGAAAGTAAAGAAGTCGCTGCATTATAGTATTGTGATAGTCACACTAACGTATGGAAGCCAAATTTGGACTTTGTTGGAAGGAACATGTAAAGAGTGAGAGCGATGGCAATGAATGATCTGAGAGGAGCATGTGGAGTTACCTAGAGAAACAGACAGACAAATGAGGAAGCGAAGGAACGTTGTGGTGTGGATGTGATAGAATGCGTTAGGAGAAATTCACTGAGGTGGTTTGACCATGTGGAGAGGATGGAGCAAGAGACTAATTAAGAGAGTGTATGAGTGAGGCTGAGGGGGCGAGAGGAAGTGGGAGACCAAGGATGAGATGGATGGATGGAATGGAGAGAGATATATGAGAGAGGGGACTGTGAGCTGGGGGGAGGGCAGCGAAATGGCGGGGACTGGGCGACATGGAGACAATTTGTTTGTGGCCACCTCTTACAAGATTAAGGCGTCTGGCTATAGAGAGAAAGATAGACATTATGTAATATGATAAGTTCTATGAATACTCAGTTCTCGAAAACATATAAATATATTGGCCATGATATTTTTTTCCTATGGTTGACAGAAAGGTCGGAGCTACACTTGTTGTTAAATAAGTAGATTCATGAGAGACGATGAGATATTGTGTGTAAACCCGAGATGCAGCAAATGTTGGCATGTCGCAAGTCCAGAAGCATTTACTGATATTACAGAGCCACTAAGGGAACATGTGCTATCACTATAAGCTAGTTGGTTGTCCGTTGTGAACAGCAAGTGTTGTGTGGGATCTCCTGGTGACCATTAATGCCACTGTTTGTGATGGCAGATGTGTGCGGCAATTAGGACGGGCTTGGATACCGTGACTGCAGAGGCTGGTGCAGCAGGAGCCCCCATCCCCACTCTCCTGCCAAATCAAGCCTCCACCATCATGAAGACTGTTCAGAACATTATGGTGTCAGGGCTGTCTCTCAGCGTAAGTCAATATCATTATTTATTTCATGTTGTGGATATGCAGACTATCTCATTGTTCAGGATGTGTGTGTGTGTGTGTGTGTGTGTGTGTGTGTGTTCGTGTGTGTGTTCGTGTGTGTTCGTGTGTGTTCGTGTTCATGTTCGTGTTCGTGTTCGTGTTCTTACCTAATTGTTCTAACCTAATTGTATCTTAACAGGAATGAGTCAAGCTCGTTGTCCCGTGTATTAAATCACCTTTATCATAAATATCCTTAAATTTATGAATTGTTTTGGCACACACTGTTTCATTCGGTAGTGCATTCCACTGATCATTAGCCCTATTACGGAAACTGAATTTTCTTAAGTCTTTATCACCTCTCTTTTTATGCAGTTTTTTGCAGTGTCCTCTTGCTGATGCATCCCCATAGGTTATATACTCGTTTATGTCTATTTTCTCTTTCCCTGAAACACATTTACATAGCATAATCATGTTTCCTCTTTTCCTTCTCTCCCGTAGTGTTGGCAGATTCAGTTTTTCTAGTCTTGATTCGTAGCTTAGATCCCATAAGCTTGGTACCCATCTTGTAGTGGTCCTTTGAAAATTTCAGTCTTATCTATGTGTTTCTTGAGATGAGGATTCCAAATTACTGATGCATACCCCAGGGTTGGTCTGATGAATGATGTTATCTTTCTCAGCATGTCTTCATTTTTGTATGTGAATGCTATTCTCATATTGGCAAGCAGTGTATATATGTTCGGTACCTTCTCAATGATGTGGTCATCCGGAGATAGTCTGTTACTGATAGAATCACTCCTAGGACCTTTTCTCTTTCTGATATGTGTAGTGTTTTACTTCCTAACTTATACTCCCAAACTTAATTGCATGACATTTGTCCACATTGAATTCCAGTTACCATTTATCATTCCAGTCATGAAATTTACTTAATTCTTCTTGTAGCTTTCTACAAGAGTCTGTGTTAGTAATTCTCCTTTGTATTTTTGCATCATCAGCAAACATATTTAGATAGTTTTCATTTCCAGTGTTACTGTGTCAGTTATATACACTAAAAACATAATTGGTGTCAGCACTGAGCACTGTGGAACACCGCTGGTCACTTCCCTTCATGAGTAATTTCCCCTTAGTACTGTTCTTATTTCCCTTTTTCTGACAAAATCTTGCATCCAACAGTACAGGTTACCTTGGACTCCTCCTGGATGGTACAGTTTCCATAAAAGTCTTTGGTGTGTATTCTGTCAAATGCTTTCTTGAAATCTAGATATACTGTCCACCCATCCTTCGCTTTTCTGCAATGTTTCTGCAACTTTATCATAGTAGCTTAATAGATTAGTAACACATGAAATTCCCTTTCTAAAACCATACCTCTTTTCTGTTATCATATTGTGTTCTTCTAGATGGTTTACCCAAACTTTTCTTATCAACTTTTCTAATATCTTACTTACAACACTGGTTAGCGATACTGGTCGGTGGTTGAGTGGATTTTGTTTAATATCTTTCTTGAATAGGGGAACAATGTTTGCTTTCATTCAAATATCAGGTAGTTTCCCTTGACCCGAGGATTCCTTGAATATTAAATATGCTGGTCTACTTAACTCTTTTGCACATTCATATACAGTAGCACCCAACATGAGATCTCGTCAGGACTATTTGCTCTTCCTTTGTCCAATTTACTTAACTCCTCATGTAGTTCTTTTTCTGATATTTGTACATCTGGTAATATGTGTGGGCATGCTTGTTCCGTATTATCTCTCGAAATTATTTTTTCACCTGTAAAAATTGGAGATTTTTATTTAGTGCTTCACAAATATCTTCCTCTTGTGCATAGATGATCCCTTCGTGTGTAATGGACTGTATTTTATCTTTAACTTTGGTTTGATTTCGGATGTAGCTCTAAAACAGCTTCGGCTGAACACTACTTACAATGTTTTCCTCAAACTGTATTTGGGCTTCTCTCCTGATCCTTGTATAATCGTTTCTTGCCTGTTTATAGTCATTATATGCCCTCTCATATTATGTCTTCTGTATCTATTCCAAAACAAATTTCTTTCTTCTTTTGCTTTTGTTTACATTCTGTACTAAGCCACTTCTTTATTTTCTTTTCTGTTTCTTTTGCTGTGGGATGTAATTTTGGACTCCTAGTTCATAAAGTTCGCAGAAGTTTCTGTATACAGCATTTAAATCTTGTCCTCTAAGCTTTTTTTCCCAATCTATTTCGAGGAAGTACATCTTCAGGTCATGGTAGTTTCCTTTTTTGTAGTTTAGGCTCTTTTTGTAACTCTCATTACTGTTAACTATGTCATATGCAATCCTGAAGTTGCAGTTTACTACTGCATGGTCGCTTTTGCCGAATGGAGGGCGATACATTATTTGGTCAATATTATTTCCTTGTCTAGTAAATATAAGATCTAGTACTGATGGATCATCAAGTCCTCTTTTTCTGGTGTTTTCCTTTACATGTTGTGTTAGAAAAACTCCTGCACGAGGTCCAGGAGCTTTTGATCCCAACAGCTTTCATGGTTTCTTACATCTAGAGTATTCCAGTTTTATTTGTATTGAAATCTTCAGTTAGTATAATTCTCTCAGATTTCTCTTCCTTTCTATGTAGTAATGTTCTTAAACCTTGAATTGTCGTCTCTGCCAGGTCTTCAGGTTCTCGTCTTACCCAAGTGCTTGTTCTGGATGGCATGTATAAAATTGCCACAATTAATTTCCCTTCAGACATAGTAATCTCTACTGCAATCAGTTCTACTTGTGAGGGTATATATTGTATATCTGTTTCTATTTCTTTGACTCGTAGAGTTAATATCATAATTCCTCATCCTTTCTTTTTTTAATTCCTATCTCTTCTCCATATATTGTATTCCTCAAAGTTTAGGGTATCGTTTGATATCCTTGGAGTTACTTTTGTTTCAGTTAGGCAAATTATATGTGGTTCCTTTTTTTTGGTATAAACTTTCATCTCTAATAATTTAGATACCATTCCATCTACGTTTGAGTACATCAACTTAATCATCTCGTTTACATACTTGCCATAGCTTGAGTCTATTACCTTCCTTTCATTTATTCCCTTTCGGTTAAGTACCACTTTCGTACCTGCTGTCCAGTTACTTTGTAAAAGAAAATTTACGCTTCTCTTTCTCTGAATCTTTCCTCATTTTTTGTTTTTGCTTCCTCCCTCTTCTCCTTTAGTGTACCAAATTCCTCTTAAGTTAGGCATCTTTTTATCCATACTTTTTTGAATTCCTCCTTTTCCATGTGTTTTTTTGGCATTTTTAAATATTTCCTCTACAGTGTTTGCACTCTGGAAGTTACTTTCAGAGGCTTTGACTTGCTTCTCTCATATATCCCTAGCCTTTTATGGTCTTCTATATCTTTCTCACAGATATCATCTGATACTTGTTGCAGTATGTTCACTATGTTTTCCATTTCCATTTTGTCCCTTGAGATTCCGTTTTTTTATTTCTTCACCTATGCCACTGATTACTATGGATTTGTTAATCTCTACAGTTTCCCTGACTAGTTTTCGGTTATTCTTTATAATTTGTTTCACTTTCTTTCTAACGCTTTTTTCTTCTACCCTTGTATCTAAATCATTTTTTATTTTCACCATTTCAGCATACGTAGTTTGTACCTCATCTTGGTAATTTCTCACCATTTCATTTACCTGTGTTATTTTCTCTTCATTGTTACTTCTTTGGTCTATCAGACTGCTTGCTTGCCTGATTTTCTCCGTATCATTTCTGAAATCATCCATAATTTTCTCATGGCTAAGAACTGTACAGTACATCCCATTTCACTAGCCTTTGTTCTCAGTGAATTTACCTCAGCTGATAGTTCGTTGAAAAGATTAGGAGAAATACACTGAGGTGGTTTGGACATGTGGAGAGGATGGAGAATGAAAGACTGACTAAGAGGGTGTATGTAGGTGAGGTGGAGGGAGGGAGAGGGAGAGGTAGACCGAGGATGAGGTGGAGGGATGGAGTTGAGAGGTATATGAGGGAGGGGGGGGTGAGTTGGGGGGAGGGGAGTCAAATGGTGGGTGACAGAGTGACTTGGAGGCGTTTTGTCTGCGGCCACCCTTTGCGGGATTAGGGCGTCGGGCTATAGATAGATAGATAGAGACATCTTCAACTTTAGGATGCTTCATATTACAACTAAGCTGTAAGACATCATAGTTAATATCAGGTCTGGTCTGATTACTCATCCAGTCAAGTTTACCTATCAGACTTCTTAGTTCCTCTGTTTCGTTTTCATTTAAACTGTCATTCCTGTTGCCACATTTAGCTGTAATTGGCTTTACTTCATTCATATAAACCTTCTGATCAAGAGAAATGCCCTGTTCACTTTGTTTGAAGTCTAGTCCAAAGTACCTGAAAGCCTTCACTGACTGCTGTCCTATCTTGAACCTTTCCTTGATTCTGTTGATCACAACATTCTCAAATAATTGTGTTCCTCCCCAGATAAAATCATCCACATGCATAAGTAGGAGACCTGATAGTTTATTGTTATCATACCAGTAAAAACATGCAGAGTCAGCCTTGACTTGAACACAACCCAGAGTATGAAGCAACTTTTTAACAGTAAGATACCACTCTCTCGAGGCATCATTCAGACCATAAACACATTTCTTTAATTTCCATAAAATCTGGCCTGATGAGTCTACTTCTTTAGGCGGTTTTAAATAAACCTCACAATGGAAATCTTTACTCTGCAAAAAAACTGCCTTCACATCAATGGAATTACATTGCCACTGATTAGATGCCATAATTGCTAAGAATATCCTTAGAACCTCTTTACTGACTATGGGAGAATCGGTTCTAATGCACCCAAAATCTTCAAATCCTCTTGCAACTAACCTGGCTTTAGTTACAGGTTTACCATGACAGTCTTGTTTTTCAGTACACACCCACCTTACAGACACACTACTTTGTCCTGTATTAGGAACTTCTTCATAAACATCAAAATTTTTCCAGATTTCTATTTCTCTCTCCTTGGCCTCTGCGATTTTTCACTCATTACAATCATTAGAAGTTATCATACATTCTCTTTCACTCAAAGCCTCCTTTTGGACAATATCAACATCACATGGTATAGAGGTCCAGTCATCTATTGCCCTAGACCAATCTAGAGAATAAGGATCACCATCATCAGGTTTGGACATGTGGAGAGGATGGAGAATGAAAGACTGACTAAGAGGGTGTATGTAGGTGAGGTGGAGGGAGGGAGAGGGAGGGGTAGACCGAGGATGAGGTGGAGGGATGGAGTTGAGAGGTATATGAGGGAGGGGGGGGTGAGTTGGGGGGAGGGGAGTCAAATGGTGGGTGACAGAGTGACTTGGAGGCGTTTTGTCTGCGGCCACCCTTTGCGGGATTAGGGCGTCGGGCTATAGATAGATAGATAGATGATAGTTCGTCTATTGTTGTGACATTTCTGTATATTTCCGTTATTAATTCCTCAGTATTTCTCTTCTGTCTGCGTAGCTCATTCTTGACTTCTTCAGTTTCCATGTGAAAAGATCTTTCTATCCTACTTACTCTTTCAACCAGTTTAACCCAAGTTTCCTCTTCAACCAAGGCTGGGTAGAAGTCATCATCTTGTTTTTTACCTTTGTCTCTTTTCTTAACAAATTTTACAGGCATCTCTCCAAAATAAGCCATTTTAAAGAGAAGGTGTGTGTGTTTGTGTGTTTGTGTGTGTACAGTGTGTGTGTGTGGGTACAGTGTGTGTGTGTGTGTGTGTGTGTGTGTGTGTGTGTACAGTGTGTGTGTGTGGGTACAGTGTGTGTGTGTGTGTGTGTGTGTGTGTGTGTGTTGGCGGCAGCTCTGTTTTGAGAATCTGTGTTTCTGTAGCATATTGATGCATAGTACAGTGGTTTATTAGATTGTCTGCTTGTTTCTTCTTCATGGAAATTGGTCCATCGTTATTTTGTTAGGCTGAGTTGATGAGAGGGATGTTTTGGATGTGTGGATATTTTTTATTTTTTTTCCAAAATTTGCTGCCGATCACTCTATAATCAAGGCTGTCCATTTTTTTTCAATTGTTCTTGGTATGTGTATTTATAAGTTCATTTATAGGGTTGTTTAGATTGTACAAGGTTCAAGTTCTGCCGTTGTGGGATAAGTCTTTGTCTTTAGTTTGTTTCTCTCCTTGATAAGCTGTTATATTTAGGGGGAAAATTGGGGGCCCCATTATATGGGGTTCATACTAAGGAAATTAGTTCTGCTGGCTATTGTAATGATTTTGTTAAAGGAGGCAAGTGCTTTGCCAATGTTATCGAAAGAATCGATGGTAAGTTTTTCTAATGCTTCCTGTATGTCTTGAGTGAAATGTGTCGAATTTCCTTTCTTATTGGTGAAGGTTTTCCTCTCTATCTGAATGACTGAGGTGCATAAGGTGAAGTCGGGAACCGTCTCTGCATCTGTGTCGAGGCTGTATTGATGTGGTAGTTGTTTAGACTGTTTAAATGATGTAGCTGTTCTAAAACAAGGTCAGCTCTGTTGTTTCAGGTATGTTCGTTTAGCCTTGATGGGTCTTTTTCATTTTAATCATCAGTAATTATTAAGATGAGTTTGGGAGAGTGTGCAAGAAAGTGAATCTAAAGGTGAATGTAGGGAAGAGTAAAGTTATGGTCTTCCAGAGAAGTGAAGTCAGTGAATGTACAGTGAGGTTTCATGAGGAGGAAACGGAAAATGTGAGTGCGTTTAAGTACTTAGGTAGTGTGATGAGTAAGGATGGACGTTTAGAGGGTGAAGTACTTAAAAGGTTACAACAAGAAAGAATGATTGCTGGCTCCTTGAAAGCAGTGATAAGAAACAGGGAAATGAGCATGGAAGTGAAAAAGTTTCTACATGACAGTATTATGATATGAACTCTAACGTATGGAAGTGAAGCTTGGATCTTGTTGGAGGGACAGAAGTCAAGAATGAGAGCAGTGGAAATGAGTTATTTGAGAGGAGCATGTGGAGTCACATGGAGAGACATTGAAAAATGAAGTGAAGGAGCGTTGTGGTGTGGATGTAGATGTGATAGGAAGCGTTAGGAGAAACACATTGAGGTGGTTTGGCCATGTAGAGAGGATGGGGAGTGAGAGACTGACGATGAGAGAGTGTGTGTGTGAGTGAGGTGGAGACGGGGAGAGGGAGAGGGAGGTCAAGGATGAGATGGAGGAATGGATTGGAGAGGTATATGAGAGAGGGGGGTGTAAGCTGGGAGCAGGGCAATGAAATGGCTGGGGAGAGGGCGACATGCAGGCGATTTGTTTGTGGCCACCCCCTACGGGATTAAGGCGGCTGGCAATAGATAGATAGATAAATTACTGAGATTTTCTGTGGTGGAGTGAAGGGTGGGGCGCATCCTAGGGGGTATCATGTGGGTGGTGGTACGTAAATGTTAACAGTGTTGCATTTATCATTGCGTGTTTTGATTTGTGTTGATGTTATAAAAGTGCAGATGTATCTTGGCGTGTTTGTTGTGCTGTGCTATTGATTGGGATGTCTTTGCATACAAGGAATACGAGGCCACTTTCCTCCCTGTTGTTTGTTGTCTTGTCTAATTATAGTGTAGTTTATAAAATGTAAAGTGTTGGACCCGTTTGTGAGCTCATTCTCTTGCATTAATGTTATGTCAGTGTTGTGTGTGAAGAAGTAGTGTCGTTCAGTGATCATTGTGTTGATGTCGCGTGTAAATGTATATTTTATCGCATGTTTCTTGTGTCTACGCATATGTGGTCCTTTGTTTTGTGAATTATGTGTGAAGGGTGTGTGTGTGTGTGTTTGTTGTTGCAGCCACTTGCCCATTGTATGATGTGGTGTTTGTGTGATGGGTGGCCTAAGGAACATATGCATTCATCTTGTACAAGGATTGCACTAAACTTGTGCCTGTGGTTTCCTGTACGCATTTGTGGATTGTTCTTCTGTGCGGGCCAGGGTAGAATTCGGTGTCTCCGACTAGAGGAGTAAGAGGCACTGACAGACCAGAGAAGCTGCAGGCCCTGTAGAATAAAAAAGCTGAAGAAAGTATCTCTGGGACGGTGGCTTTGTTCCGACGCTGCAGTCAACCATCGTCCCATTGGGAAGGATGGGGAAAGGTGAGGGCCGTTTGCGGCGCTTCTGCTCTTCACTCGGGTTGGGATGTGTCAGCTTCCGGGTAATGTCCTCCATACAGGCTCATCGACGTCATCATGGGAAGGCAACCCTTTCCATGCATCCATGCAGTATAAATAGGATGTGAAGAACTTGAAGGTGTCATTAAGTATGTATATCTAAAGAACGCAGTTCAGGCAGACCCAGTAAACGACAGTGAAATCAAGAACTGGAATGGAATGGAGAGCTTTTGGGAAACTGTACAAATGCATGAAAGATAAACAATTACCACCGTGCCGTAAAAGGTAGTTACTGTATATAACCAATGTGTCCTTCATGCTCTGATTTATGAATTGGAAACGTGGACTCTAACAAAATCTATGGAACAGAAGTGCCCATAGAAGATCACATGAACAGGTAAAAAGCCAGCTTCATGAACGAGAGAACAGACGATAGCAGAGGATACTTTCACTACAATAATGAAGCAAAGACAGAAATGGAAGTGGGCAAGCAATATCCTTCATAGGATTGATAACAGTTTGACAACCCGGGTAAATGAGTGTCAGCCCAGAGATACAGTGATGGAAAAGGGCAGAGAGAGGACGAGGTTGTGTGATGGGATTCGGCGATTTGTAAAGACTGGATGGAACAGGCTAGAAACTAATAGATCAGAGTGAAAAAGATGACGGAAGCCTTTTTCTTGCGGAGGGCTCCTCAGGATGATGAGGATGATGAATACAGCATATTAGGCCAATTGGTGCTCGTTCAAGTGTAGTCAGGCCAGTTTGGATACAGACAAGTGAATATGGATCCTATTAGGCAAACAGGGTGGTGGATCCCGGCACTGATGAACTGATTTATAATAAGCAGGGCAGTTAGGAACAGTAGTGGTGCTAGGTGCTATTAGTAACATGTGCCACTAAATGTTCCATCAGTATCTCGTACATGGTAGTAGTTACGTTTGCAGTTGTTTAGTATGTTTGCAGTTGTTTAGTATAACACATTGCATTAAAAAGGTCCCATTCGGTAAGCTTAACCTCTGGTATACGACAAGATACTCGTATAAACGAATAACAAGAGACTTTGGTATCAATGACATTTACTTTATTACGTTGCTACATAACATTCTGGGACTAAAATTAGCACTTTCCTGGTCTCCCTCGATGAGCGAAAACAATAAAGTTGAGTGTGACTGATTGGCTTATCAGGGCAGCTAATGAACGAAAATTCTACTACCTGGTTGACCTCCTGCGTGTCTTCTTCGTCCCTGCTCCTAAAGAGCCACCTCCACTTTTGCTGTCTGAGGTTCTGGCTCAAGAGGGTCTTGGGAGAGGTCGGAATGAGGTGTTCTTGCCATCCTCCTCTTCACCGTCCTCCATGTCCCCGAAGACCTACCACTTTTCCGGCTGGAGCTCTAAGTCTGGAGGTTTTCCAGAAACGTAATGGAATGGTCAAAGTCTGACTTTTGATACTAGGTAATTTTAAGTATGGCTGCACTTATCTAGTCTAGTCCTACCAGGTCGACGCACCACTAAAGAATGCTTACCACTGCAGTGCAAGGTCGCATTATTCATATATATATATATATATATATATATATATATATATATATATACACACATATATATATATATATATATATCACACACACACACATACACACACACACACTGGCCAAAGATAAAATGCACCAACACTGGCCACAGGTACTAATGCAGTTACACTGACCACAGGTTAGCGATGTGTGCAGAATGAGCCCGCCGGCAAAGAGCTTGATGGAAGCTGGCCTGGTTCTGGCGGTGCAGCAAGAGAAAAGGTCTCTCTGCTCCTCCCGAGTAACCCTGGAAAATGGCCGTGTTTATCTACACTGCCTCTTGGAGCGACCTCCGCCAGCCAACGCCTGCACACTCAAGGTTCGATCACATGTCATTTTCTTAAACCCTAGATACGTAAGCTGGGGTAGTAGATTCCCACTAAATATATATTTGATTGCCATTTACGATCATATGGGCTGGAAAGCTCTAAATTCCTCTGCATTTTATTTAACTCGGACTTTGGTCGAAGGCGGATGTGAGTGGAGTTGATCTCTCTTGATTCTGAGTTTAAACTTCTTTGTTTGTGCATCGAGTGTGGCATATACCCCAGGCTCCCAATGCAGAGTGCAAATTTAATGACAGTGACATCCACACCTTGTGTGCCGCTTATGTGAATATTTTCAAGACCTTTTAATCATGGAAAGGTACTGTACATGAGTGAGAGTGGTATGCTTTGGTGAAAGGACAGACCGATGGCGGAGAACAGGGTGATATGGAGGCGACTCGATTGTAACCACAACTTCCAAATTAAAACAGATACATAGATGGATATTAATCCAAGATAGTGCTTAAGTGGATTAATATTCAGTGAATATGGATTCACATACAGTGACTGGAGGACCATGTGGACTTTTACCCAAATTGTATCTTTTTAAATTTTTCCTCTTCGTTGATTCATGTGCGTCTTTGAGAAATGAGCTGCTGCCTGCTAAAGGACCACATTCCATCTCACAGGGATACGCCTAGGAACTAAGTTTCTCATTTTCTTCGCGGTACAGTGGTGCATACAAAATAATGGTTTTATATACAAACTGAGTTTGCACTTCTTAAACTTACTTGGAAGGTGGTTAACACGTAAGTTAGCTTCAGTCTGAAAACAAAGTACAGTAGTTCAGAGCCTTCCTTTTATTTTTGTAAATATTTGCAATTATTTCTGCAATAGTTTTCTTTTTTCTGTTTTGAGGTATGCCCAACCTTGGGTTAACTACACTACTAAAAATCGATAGCTTATCAGTCTGGGATTAAACAAGAAAATAATTATCCGACAATTCACAAATGTCTGTTGCTGCTGATTCCGACTGTGCTAGTGAGTTATGACTCATTCATTAGCACAATCTAACTGTCACTTCCTTCTTCACTTTTATGTTTCTTTTACCTAATGTTCTCGTTCAGAATAGATATTGCCTTCCATTCATGCGTGTGTGTGTGCAGGGTCGTAATTTCTGGAGGGGGGGCTAGGGAGGCTATAGCCCCCAATATTTTCTGTATATTAATTTTTTCAAACCTTCAGCTAATATTGTGGGCTTATAAAGCCGAACTTATAGGGTTAGGCATATGAGAGAGGAGCTAGTTGGAGAAGAACAAGGGGGATTTAGGAAGTAAAAGGGTGTGTAGATCAGATATTTGTTCTAAGATGTTTAGTGGAGAAGTATCTAGAGAAGGGAAAGAAAGTGTATGCTGCCTTCATGGACTTGGAGAAAGCTTATGACAGAATAGATAGGCAAGCTATGTGGAAGGTATTAAGAACATATCGAGTGGATGGGAAATTGTTGAATGCTGTGAAGAGTATGTACGAAGGAGCTTGGGCTACGGTGCTAGTGGATGGTGAGCTGAGTGAGTTCTTTGACCTCAGTGTGGGACTGAAACAGGGTTGTGTGATGTCTCCATGGCTGTTTAATATATACATGGATGGGGTTGTAAAGGAGGTGCAGGGTAGGGCAGTGGATGTGGGGGTGGCTCTAATGAATAAGGGTGAGATTTGGAAGATTCCGGTGTTGCTGTTTGCTGATGATACAGTACTGTTGAGTGAAGATGAATGGGAGTTGCAAGGTTTGGTGAATGAATTTGGGACAGTGTGTAGGAGAAGGAAGCTGAAAGTTAATGTAAACAAAAGTAAAGTTATGGTGTTTGAGAGGAATGAAGTCACAGTATGTACAGTGAGGTTGGATGGTGAGGATATGGAGAGTGTGAGTGCTTTCAAGTACTTGGGTAGTGTGATGAGTAAGGATGGAACTTTGGGGGATGAAGTGCGTGAAAGGGTACAGCAGGGAAGGAAGGATGTTGGTTCACTGAAAGCAGTGATGAGAAATAGGGAGGTGAGTATGGAAGTTAAGAAGTCACTGCATGATAGTATTGTGATCCCTACCCTGACGTATGGAAGCGAGGCGTGGACCTTGCAAGAGGGGAACAAGTCAAGAGTGAGAGCAGTGGAAATGAGTTACTTGAGAGGAGCATGTGGAGTGACATGGAGGGACAGGTTGACGAATGAAGATGTGAAGGAACGTTGTGGGGTGGATGTGGATGTGGATGTGGTTGAGAAGATTAGGAGAAATACACTGAGGTGGTTTGGACATGTGGAGAGAATGGAGAATGAAAGACTGACTAAGAGGGTGTATGTAGGTGAGGTGGAGGGAGGGAGAGGGAGGGGTAGACCGAGGATGAGGTGGAGGGATGGAGTTGAGAGGTATATGAGGGAGGGGGGGGTGAGTTGGTGGGAGGGTAGTCAAATGGTGGGTGACAGGGCGATTTGGAGGAGTTTTGTCTGCGGCCACCCTTTGCGGGATTAGGGCGCCGAGCTATAGATAGATAGATAGATAGAAAAATAAAAAGGAAGAAATACTTGGAGTAGTTTTGTTGAAAATTCAAACAATTCTGCTCGTGCTTGAGTGAATATTTCTAAATTTGATCCAAATTGATCATAAACTAAATCATAATACTGTAGTGTTTACACTTTGATTATAATATTATTACCAAAAAAAAAAATAAAATAGTCAGTGTGGTATATTCCAGTCTGTATCCTACTGCGGGTGTGTAGGAATAATCTTGATAAGGGTGTAGCGTAGTGCAACAACAAAGTAAAATGGCCAAATTTATTAAACTTAGTCACATCTTTAGTTAAAAGTTCAGACTGACAGAAAGTGAAGTCTTTAATCTAAACACCCACTTCCATCACTAAACATATATGCCTCATTAAAACAGCTTTCAGGTAGAATCAAGCTGAAAAATATCGGATGCTCAGCAAACTTAAGCGCTTCGATTTAATTTTAAGTTTGTAGTACGGAGGTATATACATTTGGCATAGCCCCCCAAAAATTTTGCTGAAAATTATCGGCTTTGTGTGTGTGTGTGTGTGTGTGTGTGTGTGTGTGTGTGTGTGTGTGTGTGTGTGTGTGTGTGTGTGTGTGTGTGTGTGTGTGTGTGTGTGTGTGTGTCTGTCTGTCTGTCTGTGTGTGTGTGTGTGTGTGTGTGTGTGTGTGTGTGTGTGTGTGTGTGTGTGTGTGTGTGTGTGTGTGTATGTGTGTGTGTGCGTGCTTGCAAAAAACCTTGTACTCTATTATAAATCACTTACAGTTCCCAGCATTTCCGAGCTTCAGCAACCATTAAGTTTAGAGCAAGAAGGCAGCGGTGTTTTTTTGCTTAATTTCAACTGAATGAACACCATTATAAATATATGCTAAAGAATGTAGGTAACTAAAACTCGCTAAATAAATTTTCTAACTGAAAAATACTGCTCAAACCTTGTAACTTGCCTGTGAACTTGGTTGGTGAGGTCTCTCTCTCTCTCTCTCTCTCTCTCTCTCTCTCTCTCTCTCTCTCTCCTGAAGTTAAAGATCGCTTTTCCAGCTGAGTGACGTGATGAAGTGCCTGGACCCCTTCTCAACTCTGGCCTTCCTTGACCTGTCCTGGGGCGGCCTCACAAGAGGGCGGGTCCACATACGGCTGAGCCCCGACACTCCTCTGGCTAGACAGTTTGCTCAGCTGTGTACCGGTCAGCGTGGTGCCTCCTACCTGAACACAACACTGTTCCACGTGGCAAACAAGGGCTGCCAGAGTGAGATTGTGGTGGGAGGCGACTACCAGTACAACAGTGGTGAGGGCGGAGCGATGATATTGCCTCACACCCGGGACGGGTACTGGAGATCAGGCCGGGTTGGGGTTGTATTTTCACCTGTAATTTCTGGAGGAGACGCTCAGCTAAGACCAGATGATTACAAGGGCGCCCAGTTCGCCTTTTGTACCAGGGAATGTCGTGACGGTGGTTTCCTTGGACCAGTCTTTGGTGAGGTGGAAAGTGGGTTGGAGGTGGTAAGGGCAGCAGTCAAACACACCGACATTAAGCAGGTGACTGTGGTGGACTGCGGTGTTATCCTGCCTCGTTGTCAGAGTAACGCATCTGATCTTCAGTGAAAGCGCATTTTTTAATAATATCACCGTTTTAGAGGCAAACTTAGGATCATCATCATCACTATAACCTCCATCACAACCCTCAAAATTACATATAAGATGGAGTAAGACAGATTCCAGAAATAAACTTCCAGAAAGGATGAAACTTCGAGAATAACAGGAAGCATATCCAGTTAAATGACCCACATACATCACGGAAACATCACCCAACTCCATCTGACAAGCAAAACTGTGTAAAAAGAATCCTCATAGAGTCCCCTCACACATGGTTGTGGAAGAGAAATATTTCGTCAACTACCAATTCAGAAGTGATGTGCTCCCCCAGAACATGTTTTGTGCCTTCAGTACGATTTCTTATATATCCCTTGAAAGCTTTAAAAACTCGTTTTTTTTTTCACAACATTATACCAGACAAATCCACTATTTTTTTTTTTTTTTTTTTTTTTTGGGTGGGGTCAAACATACATCCACCCTCCTTCAGTCTGAGTAACAAGTATCCTGATAACCATCCTATATATATATATACATATATATATATATATATATATATATATATATATATATATATATATATATATATAATATTTACCTTTACCGAAGTGCAGGTCATGTGACGTTAGCGGCCATGGAGCGCCATCTTCCTCTATCCTCAGCTATCCTGATTAACTCCACATTGCTGATTCTTTCTTGTAAATCGCTTCTTATACAATACATATAATTTAATCGTTGTCTTCCTCTTGCTCTTCTTCCCTCTATTCTTCCAAGTTAAGTAATTTTCAAGTTCTTTTACTCTTATATCATGTCCCAAAAATTCCATCTGTCTTTTCATTATAGTCTTCATCATTTCACACACACACTCACACACACACACACACACACACACACACACACACACAGACACACACACACACACACACACAGACACAGACACACACACACACACACACACACACACACACACACACACACACACACACACACACACACACACACACACAAACACACACACACACACACACACACACACACACACACACACACATATATATATATATATATATATATATATATATATATATATATATATATATATATATATATATAATCTTAGCATATATTGTATCTGTTCTTTATATTACCAAGTATTTTAAATTCACTTCCTTTTACCTTTGATCAGCAGATATCTATATAACGTCATTACTGAAGCACTGTTCATTAGATTTTCCAGTACTACTCTGCACAACCCATGCACATTACTTAAGAATTCCATTCCCTATATTCTTACTTTTGCGTTCATGCCTAACAAAAGCCCTTTCATGCGGGCACCTACACACCATCATATTCATTCACATCCCTGTCCAGTCCTTTACTTGTATCACGACTTTCATTGCACCGCCCTCCTCCCTCTGTTGACCCAATCGACTCTCCAGTTCCTCTGCATTATACTCTAATTTTATTTTACTATTATTATTATTTTTTTTTTTTGCACCAATGTACTTAGTCTTTCACACCTCAGATAACATTCCTCTAAGCAATATATCACTCTGTGAGTCGTCTCTCTGAAAACTCCATTTACTTTGAAGACACATCTCTAACATGTGGTTAAAAATTATCATTATCACCATTTTAAGTACTTAGACATGTTCTCTAGCGTCACCGTCATAACTCTGAATGCCATCATCAAACTGTATATGGGCTCCTGAATTGTATTAAATCTTAATTGTTTAACTGCACTGGGACAGTTTGGTTATTCCATTTCGTCTGTAACCAAGAACCTTTATATATAGGTGAAAGAATCACCATATAGACAAAATATTGATTTTTACTTATAACTTTATTAAATCAAATAAATCGTTCTTATATGTATTCACGACGATGGTCTGTTCAAGTCAGTGTACCATTTATTTATTCCATCATTAAAAACATAGTAATAATAGTTTCTACCAGGGAGATTCACGAGTTTAATAAATTGCCTGCTAGACAGTTCCCTCATTCTTGATCTGTTTACTGAAATGAAGGGCGATTGCAGACTTTCGTATTACTGATAAAGCAATTACTCCCTTATTGCAAGCAGCATTAACCCTATGACATGGCATCGTCTCTT
>NC_137032.1:15704130-15714646 GCF_032717465.1 Coenobita brevimanus
CACCTCCCCACAAAGAAAAAAGAAATTTACAAAGGAAATTTCTTATTACTCTAAAAAATCTGTATATGGCATTACAGACCATGCAAAGGTCTTTCCTAATGTTACAAAAAATGAGATCTCCCTAGCACGTTCAGTCATAGGTACTTGCCAGTATCCCTTTAACAAATCAAACTTACTTATGTACCTAGCCTTTCCGATCTTGTCTATGCAATCTTCCACACGAGGGAGAGGGTAAGTGTCTGTTTTTAGTTATCTGATTAACACGTCTGTAGTCGATGCAAAGCCTCTGTGACCCACCTGGCTTAGGGACCAGAGTGACAGGAGAACTCCACTCGCTCTGACAGGGCTCAATCATCTTGTGGTCCAACAGGTAGCCAAGCTCCTTCTGGATGAGAGGAACTTTCACTGGGTTCACACGGTAAGGAGGCAATTTAATTGGCTTTGCGTCTCCAACATCGACATCATGCATCAACACAGTGGTTCTTCCTGGAGTAGCACGGAACACTTGCGGGTACTCCTGCAGTAATGCCGAAAACTCCTGCCTTTCCTTGGGTGGTAGATGAGAAAGCTTAGTCTGGAGATCATTCATGATATCAGGATTCTTCCCCAAACTATCACTCAGGCTCATACTGCATGGGAGAACTTCACTTGTAGACTCGGGTGGAACAGCTACAGTGCAGACTGGATTATTTTCGTCCCGCCTGTGATATAACTTTAGCATGTTGATGTGACATAGTTGCTTGCTCTTTCTACGATCTGGCATGGCGATGACATAGTTGACATCACTGAGTTTCTTCTCCACGAAATAAGGGCCACTAAACTTGGCTTGAAGAGGTTGCCCATGAACTGGTAGCAGAATCAAAACCTGATCTCCTGGCTGAAAGTGGCGTAACCTGGACTTCTTATCATACCAAGTCTTCATCTTCTCCTGAGCAGCTCCTAAATTCTCTCTCGCCAGTTGTAAAGCAGTGGACAGCCGTTCTTTGAACTTCATCACATACTCCAGCAGGTTGACGTCATCTTCCTCCGACAGCCAGCATTCCTTGAGTAACTTAAGGGGTCCTCTTACTTCATGGCCAAACAGTAGTTCAAAAGGTGAGAAGCCCAGTGATTCATTTGGAGATTCTCTTGCGGCAAACACAACGAATGGAAGACCTTTATCCCAGTCTTTCTGATGTTCCAAAACAGTATTTCTTGAGCATCGATTTGAGTGTTTGATGATATCTCTCCAACGCTCCTTGGGTCTGGGGATGGTAAGCTGAAGACGTGATCTGGGTGATGCCCAACTCTTTCCAGAGACTGCTTGAAAACGTTTGACATGAAGTTACTTCCCGGTCTGACTGTACCTCCCTTGGGCAGACCAAACTTTGTGAAGAACCCCAGCATTTCCTTAACCACGTTCTTTGCTGAGATGTTTCTAAGTGGAATGGCTTCAGGATAACGAGTAGCCATGTCAATCATGGTCAACACATAAGAAAATCCTGAAGAAGTCTTAGGAAGAGGGCCCACAATATCCACCAACACACGGGTGAAAGGCGCCTCAAAAGGAGGAATGGGAACTAGAGGTGCAACCTTTTCGGTCTGATTACACTTCCCCACAACTTGACAGGTGTGACAAGACTTACAATACCAGGAAACATCCCTGAAGATACCTGGCGAGTAGAAGTGTTTCAAAATGCGTGCCACAGTCTTCCTCACTCCAAGGTGTCCTGCCAAATTGGAATCATGAGCCACTCTAATGATATCCTGCCTACAAACACGAGGGATGACAACTTGATGTACAACCTCCCATTCACAGTCGGCTGATGCTGTTGGGGGTCTCCACTTCCTCATAAGTACTCCTGACTTTACATAATAACAAGTAGAAGCACCGGCTGACTCTTCTTCACTGTAAGCAGAGTTAGCTAGACCTTTCAACTCAGGGTCAGCAACCTGCAACTCAACCAACTCTTGACGAGACAAATTATCAACACTACGGGGTACTGCCTCATCTGGTGAGTGGTCCAAATTAGCAAGAAAAGTGTCAGCTAGGATAACATCATCATCATCATTATCCTCTAAATCACCAGTAACTTTAGACTTAGCCCTAGTGACAGCACATGCAGAGAACACATCAGGGACATCACAATCCTGGGTCGCAGCCACTGGCTCACTAGACAACTGAGGAGCTGGACACACTTGACTTCCACCAATATCATTTCCAAGTAAGAAAGTTACACCTGACATTGGGAGTGTCTCAACCAACCCAACCATAACGGAACCATTAACAAAACCAGACTCTAAATTCACTCTGCACAGAGGAACAGAGAAGTAATTATTCCCTACACCTTGTAAGATTACAGTTTCATCAGAGGAATTAACATTAGAGCCTAGAACACTGGTCAGCATAAGGGATTGGCAAGCACCTGTATCACGATATATTTGAACTGATTTCCTGTCATTACTGTCCAGAGGACTGACAAAACCATCAGACAGGAAATTAGCACATGAACTCTTGAGAGTGTCACCCACGTTACTGTTCAAAAGAGGAGCTCCATCATGAGAATTTAAGTTACCCCTCAAAGCAGGTTCAGTTAACTCAGTTAAAGAATTCTGGGAACTCTCAAGAGTGGACACTAGACCAATTGACTGAATATTTAAAGACTCCTTTTTGTTCACATCACGCTGTCTCCTGAAACATCTCTCCGTAGTATGACCAAGCTTACTACAATAAGTACATTTACTTTTCTGAAATCTAGAGGTGGAGCTGGTATTTACTTCCTGAGAAACATCATCCTTATTCTCTTTCCTGTTACCTGTACTCTGAGTAGAGGCAACGTACTTACTCTCAGCTTTCCCTTTTTCTCTAGAATATCTCTTGTGAGTGAGAACATACTCATCAGCTAAAACTGCAGCATCAGACAAATTATCTATTCTTTTCTCATCAAGATATAGGCTTACATCTTTACTAATACACCTCTTGAAATCCTCCAGCAAAATCATCTGCTTAAATTTACCAAAATCAGAATCCACATTCTTAGAATTTAACCACTGCTCTAACAAATCTTCTTTGATTTTTGCATACTCAACATGGGATTGCTTATCTTGCTTGTAAGTTGTCCTAAATTTTACTCTATAAGCTTCAGGAACAAGCTCATAGGCCTTAAGAATCAAGCTCTTTACTACATCATAATTATCAGACTGATCCTGAGGAAAAGATGCATAAGTTACTTGAGCTTTACCGGTGAGAACAGTTTGAAGGAGTACTGGCCAATACTCCTTAGGCCAATTAAAACCTGTAGCTACCCTCTCAAACAACTGAAAATACTTTGTTAAATCAGATTCATTAAAAGGAGGGACAAGTTTAACATTTTTAGCCACATCAAAATCATCAGAGCTAGATGATCCAGTTCCACCTTGTTTCATGCGATACTCATGGTCTGCCTGAATCCTGGCAAGTTCAACTTGTGCCTGTATCTGTGCCTCCTGAATCCGAGCCTGAGATTCCGCCTCCTTAGCCTGAGACTCAGCCTGCTTAGCATTAGCCTGAAATTCAGCTTCTTTAGCACGAGCCTCCTGCAGAGCTAGCTGTAACTTAGCTAATTCAATCTGCGTTTGCTCATTTGGAGGATTTACATTAAACAAGCTTTTATTAATCATGCCAACAATTTGATCTTTAGAATGATGAGAGTGAACTGCAATTCCCAATTGTTGAGCAACGAGCTTAAGTTCATTCTTTGTTCTGTTTTCTATATCACACACTGTTTGCACATTTGACAAAAAATCTTTGGCTTCATCAAGTGTAGAAATAGTAGCCATCATGAATATATCACAGTCACAAAATATCAAACAATATCCTTATGATAATATCCTGAATATCCTGATATGAGGTCGCCAAATTTATGTTACGGAACAGAGAAAGATAACATACACTTTAAGTGAGAATGCTAAGAGTCACTACTGTCCCGTAAAGTTCCAGGTTCAAAACAAAAGAGTTAGGTAAAATTACAAGTTAAAGTTTAATGCACAAACTAACAACAAAACATTCAGGTCTCATAAGGATAATGTAATGGCAAAAACAGAGTTAAATATATGGTTAACTGCAATAGCTCTCTATTAAATGACGAAATTAAGGGGGCAAGAGTAAATTTTATCTAAGTCAGCCCTGGATAAAATGAGATACCAGATAATACTCCAGTGAATGCCAGATAAATTATTACAGTATACAAACTATTATCAAAAATGACTGACAAAGAACCCATACATGACATTACAAAAACTTTCCACTAGGCCTACAAATTAAACTTACTGCTATACAGTACACAAGAAAAAATGCAGTAACAGTTATACTCAAATTACACACAGCTGCTAGATGGTTGGAGACTTCTTGAGCACTCACAATAATAATATCTGTACAGAGGAGGACAGAGATGTGAAGACAAAATGAGGAGCAGGATCTAAGTGGCAATGATGCAGAGACTGAGCTCATTATATAGATTGGCCAGCAGAGGCCTGAGGCCACAACTTGTAAGAGGACGCGCAAATGAAAGCCATGGGGAAATAGAGTTCACAATCCCGCTCTGGACAACAGAGAACGACTTTACTCTACTATAACGGTAGGAAGGGGGGGACTGAGGCAGAACACGCTCGTGATCAAACATGCAGCAACTGTGCAAGTTAAAATTACACAAAGGATGATGAAACTCATAGGCTATGTAACAATATATATATATATCTATATATCTATATCTATATATATATATCTATATATATCTATATATATATATATATATATATATATATATATTTATAGATATATATATAGATATATATATATATATATATATATATATATATTTATTTATATATATCTATATATATCTATATATCTATATATATATCTATATATATATATCTATATATATATATATATATATGATCTATATAAGGACTATATATATCATAATATATATAGCCTACCTATATATCTAGCCTACTATATCTATATATATATATATCAGCCCGAGACAGTATATATATCTATATATATATACTTATATATATATATCTATATATATATATATATATATATATATATATATATATCTGCAAGTTTGCAATTATAAAAGTATATATATAGGGGTTAGGGGTGTGTGTATATGTACGTGTGTGGGATGAGGAACGTTATATTAAGGCAGCGAGAGACTACGGTGAGCTAGACTGGCCCTCAAAGACAACAAGGTCACAAAAACAAATAAAATATCTACTTCCTCAGTCAGCAACAAAAAGAATAAAATAAACTTATTTAAAACGCATATTTTCGGCATAGAAAATAACTTTAGGAGAGAGTGTACAAACACCGATACTAAAGCTGGCTGGGGATGTTGTATCACCCTCATGCCAAGGCCAAACACGATGCATGAATGATGATATATATATATATATATATATATATATATATATATCCCTCTCTCTCTCGTTTAATCTCTCAATGAATTGGTACTTCAAATGCAAGCAAAACATTATTAAATATACTGGTAGCTCACACAAGACAATCAAAATAATCAAATGCATTCTCAGCATGGTATTATAATAAAATTGCCCTCAGTGGCAGGAAAGAAATTCTAAACCTCCACTCGCTAATGTAAACTATGCAACATATTCCATATATAACCTGCCTATGGCAGCATATAACCTGAAAGGCGGACAGCGTATAACTAAACCCAAAGGAAAATTTTGAGCCCTGGATCAAAATGTATCATAACAAACCTGACCCCTAAATGGATAAACAATTCAGTTCAATTACGTTATACCCTTTAATATGCCTAACTTCTAAATTGTACTCTTGCAAAGCAAACTCCAGCGGGTCAAACGCTGGTTCTTAGTATAAATTTAAACATGTGCATGCAAAAGGATATCGATGATATGAATAAATCTTGATCACAGGGCCAAAAGGGGCAGGTAGACAGCAAAGTGTTGTAGGGCCAGGATAATCGCTAATAACTATATAGCGAATAGTTCTTCTGAGATATTTTAAACTTCAAAATTTGCCAAGATGATCTTCGCAAAAGGGTGGTGGCATCAGCTGGTCCTGATACTTTGAGTGGTTTACTGTATATAATCTATATATATACATATATATATATATATACATATATATATATAAATATATATATATATATATATATATATATATATATATATATATACAGATATATATATATATATATATATTGTTACACAGGTAGCGCCAGCCCACAATACAAGATGTACTGACTTAGATGATCGGCCTCCACTGCGTTGCAAAAATAACGCAGACCCGGCACTGACACCCACATAGAGAAAAATACCCAACGGAAAGGCCACTTGCCATGTAAACGCAACACTCTGTACTTTGACTATCAAACGGAACAGCCTACCTATAGATCTAGCCTACTATCGTCACTACCGGAAATAATACCGCCCGAGACAGTTTAGAGGAACACCTCCCACTTACTTCCGGTGGTGACGAATTTCTACTTAACCCGTGTCCAAGGGGGAACGCAGTAAATAGCTCACGATGGTTCTCACTAGCCTCGTGCAAAGAGATGGGATTAACTGTGTAGGGGTTAGGGGTGTTTATGTATGTACGTGTGTTGGGGAACGTTAACAAAGGCAGCGAGAGGACCACGGTGAGCCAAACTGACCCTCCAAAGACAACACAGTTACAAAAACAAAATAAAATAACTACTTTCCTCAGTCAGCAACGAAAGAATAAAATAAACTTAAATGAAAACGCCAACTCGGCATAAAAAATGACTGGGGAGAGAGAGAGAGTGTACAACACCCGATACTGAAGCTGGTTGGGAAGACACTGCACAAAGGCTGGCTCGTGTGCAGCCAAGCGCGAACACATGAATCAGATTAATTAACAAGGAACTTAAATTCATGCCCCTCTCTCTCTCTCTCTACAATGAATTGATACTTCTGATGCAAGCAAAACATTATTAAATATACTGGTAGCTCACATAAGACAATCAAAATAATCAAATGCATACTCAGGATGGTATGAAATAAAATTGCCCTCAGTGGCGGGAACGAAAGAAACAAAAGAACTTGTAACACTCGCTAATTTTAACTCCACGAATGACACGGATACTGAATACTCCCCTAGCCCAGCTGTAACAGCTGCACCCGTGGGAACGGAAAGGCGGACAGCGTAACACGCCCTTCCCCAAGGGAAAATTTTGAGCCCTGGATCAAAATTTTCGAATCAAGACCCTGACCCCTCCCTGGATAAACAATCAGCAATTACGTTATCAGTCCCTTTAATATGCCTAACTTCTAAATTGTACTCTTGCAAAAGCAAACTCCAGCGGGTCAAACGCTGGTTCTTAAATTTAAACTTGTTCAAAAACTGCAGGGGATGATGGTCTGAATAAATCTTGATCACAGGGCCAAAAGGGGGCAGGTAGACAGCAAAGTGTTGCAGGGCCAGGATAATCGCTAATAACTCCTGCTCTATGACGGAATAGTTCTTCTGGGCTCTATTAAACTTCTTTGAGAAGTATGATATGGGATGTTCAACCTGGCCCTCATCCGGCTGCATCAACACTGCTCCTACCCCTACTCGGCTAGCATCAACTGCCAGCACAAAAGATTTGTCAAAATCTGGTGCACGCAATATAGGGTGGTGGCACAGCAGAGACTTAACAGTAGTAAAAGCTTGCTCACACTCGGCTGTCCACTGCCACTTCTTATCCTTGCGCACTAAGTCAGTAAGAGGGGCAAGCACGGTGGAGCAATTCCCAATAAATCTTCTGTAATAGCCGATCATGCCCAAAAATCCCTGGAGGGCACGGCAACACTGGGGTGCTGCAAAGTTGGAAATGGCATCCACCTTAGCCCGAGGTGGAGCCACTTGCCCATGTCCTACAACAAATCCAAGGTACTGGACCTTAGCACGTACGAACTCGCACTTGTCCAAGTTGACTACTAAGCCAGCTTCCTCCAACCGCTTAATGAGCATTTCCACATGATCAAGGTGCTCCTCCCACTTGGTGTCATACACAATGACATCATCGATGTAAACGACACAATTAGGTATGCCATCCACCACTTTATCCATAAGCCTCTGGAAAGTGGCTGGAGCATTCTTCAATCCATAAGGCATCACCTGGCACTGATATACTGCACCACTGACAACAAAGCTAGCCACTTGTTTAGCCCGTTCCGTCAGCGGGACCTGCCAGTATCCTTTTACTAAGTCAAGTTTGGTGATATAAGTGGCATTTCCCACCTTGTCCACGGAGTCATCGACCCGAGGCAAGGGATAAGCATCGGTCTTAGACAGTGAGTTAACCTTCCGGAAGTCCACACACAACCTAACCTTCCCATCTGGCTTCGGCTGCAAGGTAACTGGTGAACTCCACTCACTGAAACTCCTCTTGATCAATCCATGGTCCAACATATACTTGATCTCATTATCGAGAGCTTTCTGTCTGATAGGGTTGATGCGGTAGGGAGCTAATTTTACAGGCTTACTATCCCCAACATCAATGTCATGAGTAGCCCAAGTTGTCAATCCCGGTGAATCTCCAAAAACTTTCGGATGTTTCCATAATCTGTTGCACAGCTCTTCTCGCTTTACTGGATCAAGGTGTCGCAATTTCTCCACCAGAGCTGCATAACCATTGCCCTCCCATAGGTCAGCTGGTAACATCTCACCACGACTAAGCACTTCCTCCTGCTCCTCCAACTCACTACCAACCGCCAAAACTACAGGAGCGCTCTTATCCCTGGTTCCCTCAACGTCCACTCCAAAGTCACCTTCTAGGGACTGTGGCTGTAACCCTGGTCCACTACTCACATCACCGGCACCAACAGCTCCCTCCACAGCACGTTCCTTTGATGCCACGTCCTCCCTTCCCCGTCCTTCACATCCCAGGTGAGAGACATCAGCAGTCATCCCACAATGAGAATCAACTGGGCGGTAGTATGGCTTCAACATATTAATGTGGCACAACTGAGTACTCTTCCGCCTATCTGGGGTAACAATTAGATAGTCAAGTTCCCCAACTCTCTTCTTCACAATATAAGGACCACTGAATCTAGCTGCCAGAGGTTTTCCTTGCATGGGCAGCAGTGCCAAAACTTCATCTCCTTGCTTAAACTCACGACTTCTGACCTTCTTATCGTAATGAGCCTTCATTTTCGCTTGAGCCCCGATTAGATGGTCACGGGCAAGCTCTAAAGCCAATGCAGTCTCTCCCGAGTGCGGCAGACATAGTCAAGCATGGATTCCTGGTTGCCAGAATTGTTGTTAATCCAGGACTCTCGCACCACATACAAGGGACCACGAAATCTGAGCCCAAACAATAACTAATTGTGTGAAAACAACGACTCAGTTGGTACCCTCTCTCACTGCAAACATAACAAAAGGTCCCAATCCTTTCCACTATCATAGCAGAAGGTGCGCAGCATTGTCTTTAAGGTCATGATGCCTCTCAGGGCACCTTGTGAATGGTAGGCACTGGACAAAATGTGTTTGATGCCCAACTCTGTCATTGTCTGCTTAAACAAATTAGATGTAAAATTTACTCCACGGTCTGACAATCATCACCTCTACCCTCAACAGAGGCACTCTGTTCCTCAGGCGCGTTTGACGGTGGTCCTGCATCCCCGCAGTCGACCCCAGCGTCCTGAAATTCTTCTAATTCAGTCGGTGGGCTGGGTTCAGTCTCCACACAGACACACTCAGCACCACCTCTAGTGTCCTGAGTGGGAAGTGGGGCGGCACCCATGCACGCATTCCCACTCTCCTCACCCACCACAGCAACACTCTGCTCACTAGGTTCCTCCATTGGTGGCCCTGCCTCATCACAGTCGACCCCAAGAACCTGTGACTTCACCAGTTCTTCCTCCCGGGCTGCAACCTGTGCCATAGATCGTGTAATTGCACAGACCGGGAACATGGCTTCCACTTCTGCATCAACTTCAATACCAATTTCTGGGGCGTCAAAACACTTCTCTGCCACAACAACTGGTGGGGGAAGAGATGGAAATACTTTCTCCCCAGCCAGGTCGTTCCCCAGCAGAAAATCAACCCCCTCTACTGGCATTACATCAGCAACAGCTACTTGAGCTGCAGCCTGAACAATGGGGCAATCGAGTTCCACATGAACATAATCATAGTATTCATCTGAGTTCATGCCTCTACACAGCACATACTTCCCTGAGTTTACAGGCCCTCCAGTCACGTTTCTGCACACAGACTGTTGTGCACAGGTATCACGAGCCACAGTAACTGGATAACTGATCCCATGAACTTTCACTGTGCCGTGACATATAAAAGGTTTACACCAGTCTAGGGACGATTTCTGAGGCAGTTCATCCGGAGGTGGCGTAGCATGTTGGGTAACCTTTTCAGCCTGAGCTGGCAGCGAGCACAGCCGGCTGCACTCCAGCTTTCCACAGACTTCTCCCTCACCGTTACCACTCTCCCAACTCCTCTCGTTCACCTGACTCGAACCTATAACTAGTGCCACTGGTTTGGCAT
>NC_137032.1:15714746-15717246 GCF_032717465.1 Coenobita brevimanus
TTTAACTTGTATTTTACCTAACTCTTTTGTTTGAACCTGGAACTTTACGGGACAGTAGTGATTTTTAAGCATTCTCACTTAAAGTGTACATTATCTTTCTCTGTTCCGTAACAGAAATTTGGCGACCTCTTTATCAGGATATTCAGGATATTATCATAAGGATATTGCTTGATGTTTTGTGACTATTACTTATTCATGATGGTCTACTATTTACTACACTTGATGAAGCCAAAGGATTTTTTGTCAAATGTGCATACAGTGTGTGATGTAGAAAACAGAACAAAGAATGAACTTAAACTTGTTGCTCAACAATTGGGAATTTTGAAGTTTCACTCTCATCATTCTAAAGATCAAATTGTTGGCATGATTAATAAGAGCTTGTTTAATGTAACTCCTCCAATTGAGCAAACGCAGATTGAAATAGCTAAGTTACAGCTAGCCCTGCAGGAGGCTCGTGCTAAGGAGGCGGAGTCTCGTGTTAAGGAGGCTGAATTTCAAGCACGTGCTAAGGAGGCTGAGTCTCAGGCTAAGGAGGCGGAATCTCAGGTTCGGATTCAGGAGGCACAGATACAGGCTCAGGCACAAGTTGAACTTGCCAGGATTCAGACAGACCATGAGTATCGCATGAAACAAGGTTGAACTGGATCATCTGGCTCTGATGATTTTGATGTGGCTAAAAATGTTAAACTTGTCCCTCCTTTTAATGAATCTGATTTAACAAAGTATTTTCAGCTGTTTGAGAGGGTAGCTACAGGTTTTAATTGGCCTAAAAAGTATTGGCCAGTACTCCTTCAAACTGTTCTCACCGGTAAAGCTCAAGTAACTTATGCATCTTTGCCTCAGGATCAATCTGATAATTATGATGTAGTTAAGAGCTTGATTCTTAAGGCCTATGAGCTTGTTCCTGAAGCCTATGGAGTAAAATTTAGGACAACTTACAAGCAAGATAAGCAATCCCATGTTGAGTATGCAAAAATCAAAGAAGATCTGTTAGAGCAGTGGTTAAATTCTAAGAATGTGGATTCTGATTTTGACAGATTTAAGCAGATGATTTTGCTGGAGGACTCCAAAGAGGTGTATTTATAAAGAATGTAAGCCTATATCTCCCGATGAGAGAAAAGAATAGATAATTTGTCTGATGCTGCAGTTTTAGCTGATGAATATGTTCTCACTCACAAGAGATATTCTAAAGAAAAAAGGGAAAGCTGAGAGTAAAGTACGTTGCCTCTGCTCAGAGTACAGGTAACAGGAAAGAGAATAAGGATGATTGTTTCTCAGGGAAGTAAATACCAGCTTCACCTCTAGATTTCAGAAGAGTAAATGTATTTATTGTAGTAAGCTTGGTCATACTACGGAGAGATGTTCAAGGAGACAGCGTGATGTGAACAAAAAGGAGTCTTTAAATATTCAGTCAATTGGTCTGATGTCCACTCTTGAGAGTTCCCAGAATTCTTTAACTGAGTTAACTGAACCTGCTTTGAGGGGTAACGTAAATTCTCATGATGGAGCTCCTCTTTTGAGCAGTAACGTGGAGTGACACTCTCAAGAGTTCATGTGCTAATTTCCTGTCTGATGGTTTTGTCAGTCCTCTGAAACGGTAATGACAGGAAATCAGTTAAAATATATCGTGATACAGATGCTTGTACAATCCCTTATGCTGACCAGTGTTCTAGGCTCTAATGTTAATTCCTCTGATGAAACTGCTTAATCTTACAAGGTGTAGGAAATAATTGCCTCCCTGACTCCTCTGTGCAGAGTGAATTTAGGAAGTCTGGTTTTGTTAATGGGACCGTTATGGTTGGGTTGGTTGGAACACTCCCAATGTCAGGTGTAGTTTTTCTTACTTGGAAATGATATTGGTGGAAGTCAGAGATGTGTCCAGCTCCTCAGTTGTCTAGTGAGCCGAGGTGGCTGTGTCCCAGGACTGTAATGTCCCTGATGTGTTTCCCTGCATGTGCTGTCACTAGGGCTAAAGTCTAAAGTTACTGGTGATTTAGAGGATAATGATGATGATGATGTTATCCTAGCTGGACACTTTTCTTGCTAATTTGGACCACTCACCAGATGAGGCAGTACCCCGTAGTGTTGTTAATTTGTCTCGTCAAGAGAGTTGGTTGAGTTGCAGGTTGCTGACCCTGAGTTGAAAGGTCTAACTAACTCTGCTTACAGTGAAGAAGAGTCAGCCGGTCATTCTAACATTGTTATTATGTAAAGTCAGGAGTACTTATGAGGAAGTGGGAGACCCCCAACAGCATCAGCCGACTGTGAATGGGAGGTTGTACATCCAGTTGTCATCACATATTGTTTGTAGGCAGGATATCATTCGAGTGGCTCATGATTCCAGTTTGGCCAGGACACCTTGGAGTGAGGAAGACTGTGGCACGCATTTTGAAACACTTCAACTGGCCAGGTATCTTCAGGGATGTTTCCTGGTAGTATTGTAAGTCTTGTCACACCTGTCAAGTTGTGGGGAAGTGTAATCAGACTGAAAAGGTTGCAC
>NC_137032.1:15722246-15764746 GCF_032717465.1 Coenobita brevimanus
ATATATATATATATATATATATATATATATATATATATATATATAGATAGATAGATAGATAGATAGATAAAGCTCTGTGTTTTCACTGCATTACTGTAAGTAATACCTTACTCTTTAGTGTCACTATGTAACATAAAAAGCTTTGTGCATACTGTATTTTATTTATTTACAATGTTGTTATAATGACTTTTATATATTACACATAATTTAAAAGAATATTGCTTATGTTTTTTTACTACATACTAAAACACAAGTTGCCAGATATAAAAATATCAGCCTTTGCATGTCATTCTGTTTTGAGAATATGTCACCTTCTAAAAACACCATGTTGAACATCTTGAAACAGTTACAGTATACACACAAAACTTAATCACTGTATCAATAACTAGTCTGATGATTTTGGTAAAGTGCCCTTTTATTGGTTTAGTGAAATCAAAACATGTTAATTGTTTACATTTTGGATCGCTTGCAAACAATAATATCATCTTCTATAAATTCCAGTCAGCATACTTTTTGAGCAATTATGGTTATGGAAGCGTGATAAGGATTCTTTTTAAATATAGCTGTCATCTAATTACCACAGAATAACGAAATTGAGATATGACTACACTGTATGCTATAAATATTGTGATATTGTTTAGGATTAATCACAAATCATCTTGATGTCAATGATGTGCCCATGTTTACACTAGAGATATCTTTACAATGGATAATTAACTTATTACTCATAAGCTCCATTCAGATGAATTAAAGTTACGATCTGTAAGTGCAGCCAAATTAGAAGTGTGGAAAACATTTGTTATAGTGACTGATAGTGAAAATTGTTATTTAGGTTTCTCTGTATGCATGAACTGTTTTCCAGTGTTCAGATAAAAAGGCAGATCTACAAGTACACCAAGTATTGGGGAAGCATAAGTGCAAGATTACCACTGGATAAACCATGCTATTCGCTGTATCCAAATCTAAGAAACAAGTTCTATTATCAAAAAGAAGTTTGCTATGATTCAAGGATGCGTCAAGTTTATTTGTTGGGACAATAGGTCCTTCGACACCTGCTGAGAAGGCTTTAAAGAGCTCATTCAAAAGGTAAGTCTAACTTAAAGTATTGCCTTGCCATGCCGGGTAGAGGATGCTTGCATGCTTAAAATCGAGTGCGTTTTGCTGTGTAATCAAAAAGTGTTTCCTTTTACTTAAGTTTCAGTCCGTGGATGAGCCATTAAGGCTACAAGAATTTCACACGTCTGTCTACAGAAGTTTCACTGAAGCTTTTTGGTAGCTTACTTTGCAGACATGCAGATGATGTGCTATTGCTTTATTTTCTAAGACTTAGAATAAGTAGGATATGACTGAATGAAGGTGACAATTGAAAAAAAAAAAAGCTTTAGTGTAGTTCTTTCTGCATTAATGTAATCTTCATTCTAAAGGAAATAGTTATCATGCTGTATGTGATAAAAAAGATTAAGTTCATGAATAAAAAGCATTACTAAAGCACTTTTATTTTTAATTTTCAGGTATTTGAACTCCAACATAAAATTTTGAGCTACTGGATGCCAATAACTGTTTGCCTCATCCAACAACTGTCATTCGTCAACAGCAGCAACTGTAGAACCTTCGAAGTTGGAGTCAGCAGCTGGGCTAAACGAGGCCTTGCAATCTGGGGCTTTTGGCTTCACTACAGAAATGTGGATTTACAGCTTTTGCCAGCAATCATATTCCACCATTACAGCCCACGTCATCACATAGGACTTTGTTTTAAAAAGCAGAGTCATCTGTACTGACCACTATAACTCGTCAAAACCAAAGACAGGCCTCAATGTACAAGACCATCTGGTGGAGTTTTTTGCCAAGTTTGGGATAAGTTCTTCACTGCCAGAGAATGCTGTTTTCACAACTGAGTAAGGTACCGGTAACAACATTGTTTATGCCCTACGTGATGGAGAAGACTGAACTGCGTCGAGCATGTTTTAAACCGTGTCCTCACACAGTCTTTTGAACAAATGAATGGCCCAGCAACGATATTTCAAGAGTTTGTGTCTACTAAAGATCTGGTCAGGTATGCGAAGAAAGCTGGCCTTCATGGAGTCCTAGATGCCTCCCTAAAGGAAACCTGCGACATTCACTGTAATTCCAGCTGTAAGATAATACAGTCGATTCCAGATAATTATTGTTTCGTCCTCGTCCCACACTGCCATAGGCTCCAACAGCAGTAGTTCTGTGTAGGAAAGACGTCTCTCAGTGAATCGTCCCTCATAGGGTCAGCCTTCAAGATCATCTCAGGTGTAATAACACAAACCTCTTGCGTTCGAAGTCTTCATTTCCAGTTAATTACAATCTCTGCTTGCCAACTAAACTTAATTACTTTCACAAGTGCCAGAGCTACACTATCTTTACATGGGTCACAGTGAACTGACTCCTCCACTCTCTCCCCCATCCTTTTTATAACCTTTCTTGCTACTCAAACGTTTTAGGTACTCCTTGCAGCAAAAAAGTTCTAAGTCGGAGACATCTAAAATATTCCAGAGCATTCCTACATTACGTAGCACTCTAAATGCTTTACCATACAAACTGAAATTAAATCTGAGCACTGCACAATTTAACAGTCGTCCAAGTAAAAAGTTATGGAGACAAAAATCTAATGCATAACTTTGCAAAATACCTCAGTCTACATCAGTAGGCTACCAGGCAACTCCGACTAGTAACAAAAAATTAGAGAATTATCAGGAATTTTCCATTATCACCTAGCTAGCATTCCTGCTTCTTAACACTACCCCCTCCCAAGTTCTTTTGTCATCCCGAGAAAACTTCACAATATTTACAAACATAATCCTTAATCCTGACAAAACATTTAATTATACGCAGAATAGTCCTTCAATTTATCAGATCTTCTCCTAAGCCCCTTCCAGTGACTTCCCTGTTCCTCTACACAGTCTACTCTTCCTGAAGTGACTTGGTTATCCTGCTGATCCGCTTCTTCCCTAGGGAAATTGTCACCACCCTCTAGGGCACCGGTTAATTCAACAAGGTCAGATTTGAATCCAGAAAGGTCACGAGTGGTCGCTACACCAAATAACCCACTTAAAATTTCTCCCCCAAGATCAAAGAGTCCACGCTTCACTCGCTCGTGAACGACCTACATGTGTTTGGTTAGAGAAAGTGTCATGTAAATGGGAGAACTGCATCCTAACATACTCTAGCTTCCAAAAGATAGGTAGGTAAAGTGGGTACCAAAAGGCATCCTTGTTATGTTGTTTCATGATGGCAGACAGAAAGGTCTGTATATACTCTAGCTGGTGTGTAAAAGACGGGCAGGGTGATGGCCGCGGCGTCATCGGCTCTAGGTCATAGCACAAGGAGACTACATCTTTCACCACTGTTACCTCACCTCTTGCGCCAACCAAGGCCTCGGGCCATACGGCACCATCGTCCTCACCCAGCCCAGACCCTACTAGGATCAGCATTGCCATCACGTGGACCCACAACATCTTTCCTATAAAATAAGTTGAAATTAGAGGGTCTAAAATGACAATTTTATGTAAGAGACTTGTTGGCAGAGCACAACTTTGCACGATAGTTATTAACGGCTGGGGAAGGTGGCATTGTTCCAGAAGGAGAATAGGAACCTGAATAAGTGTAAAAAAAAAAAAAAGGGAATGGGGGAAGGAGGAGCATTTCTGGGTTGAGAAGATGAGGCATCTCCCAGTGGTTCCCCCAATATTATGCCCCTCGGTGCATGTTTGAGGTCATCGGCATGCACCCATTTGGTCTCTGCTTTAGACAGATCTTTTATTTCAAATTTATGGCCTATACGAGAGATACCACAGAAAGGACCCAGGAATTTTCTATCAAGTTTTGATCCACGCTTGTGATCCAGGGCAAAAACTAAATCACCTACTTGGATTGTAATTTCTGAGACAGCTGTGTTGCTTGCATACCACATCTGCGTTTGAGAGGACCAAATGATCCTGAATGTACTAATGAATTTTCTGGAAATCTGAAAAGTGGACTTTGCCAAAATCGTCATGACTGTAGACTGGATCAGGCTTAAACTGCAATAAGAAATAAGGGAGTCTCTTGTCGAAGCCATAGATAACAAAGAATAGAGTTTCACCAACTGACTTATTAAGTGATCCATTAACTGATGCAGCCACCTGCAGAATTCACTCATCCCAAGTGGAACTCTGATCTCCCACCAAGTGACAATGACTCTCCAGTATCTTCCTATTCGGCGCTCTACGAGGCCATTAGAGGCTGGATGATGGGCAATAATACTGTACTTACTAATTCCAGAGTGACGACAAATTTCTTCCAGCACTGAATTGATGGACTCTGTCCCATTATCGGTTGAAATTACTTCTGGAGTTGTGAAAGGACAAATGACTGAATTAACAAAAGCATGAGCAACTGCATTAGCAGATTTGTCATGCAATGGAGCCAATATCACGAATCTGGGAAAATGATGGACTGATATTAATAGATAAACTAAGGCAGCTTCTCTATGTGGTAATATCAGATCAATGGAGAAAGTTTACCAAGGCCTTGACGGTAACATGCATTGCAGTGAGTTTCTACATCCTTTCGCATAGTGGGTCAGTAATATGAAAGACACTCCTGTCGTAAGCTTTTGTCTTTACCAGGGTGTGATGCATGAAAGGTGTCATGAATTAAATGGAGGGCACAGGAATGAAGTCTGTTGGAATGACTACTTGTCTAACTTTGCAATGAGGCACATCGTTATCTGTGAGTATCGTCTTTTTGTAGAGTATGTCATTAAAGAGGAAGGAATCAGACACAGAAACTGGTAACTTTAGCAATGAAGACTCATCATCTGACAAGAAAGTATATGACCTGAGACTACTGAGGGTCAACACGCTGGAAACCATGGAGTGTGTCATAACTGCACGCCAAATTTACGTTACAACCAGTCAAGACTGTGGGAACATAATGAGAGAGAGCATCGACTTTCCTGGGACATATTTAAACGTTGGATTATAGTCATGAACAATAACTGCCCAACATGCAATGACCAGTAATATTATGTCCTCAGAATAGGTCACACACAGGAAGATGATGTCTGGATATAAACAGGGTAACCGAAGACGATGTCAGATAAATATTTTAGGGACCAGATCACGGCGAGGGTTTCCCAGTGAGTTACACTGTAATTCTTTTCTGTGGAGTTCAACACACAGCTGGCATAGGCAATGACACGTTTCTTTCCCTCTGATTCATCTTGCATGAGAACAGCACCGAGGCCCACTCCAGAAGCATCAGTACATAGTATGAATGGTTTGAATATTCAAGGAATACCATGACCGGGGCTTGTTCGAAAGCAGTTTTCAGGGTGGTAAATGCATAGCTGGTTCATTTCACCACATAAAAGATTTGTCATTCTTCAACAGTTTCGTCAATGGCACAGCAGTTTAAGCATACCCGTTGATGAAACAACGATAGTAGCCACTAAGACCGAGGAAACTATGTACTGCATCTCTGATGGTGAGAGTAGCCAAGTCTGTTGCTGCATTTACATTTTTGTCCGATGTATGAATGCCGTTAGCTTCGACGACATGTCCTAGGAGCTGCAGCTTGTTACGTTAGAAATGACACTTTGAAAGCTTGATTTTATGTCCAGCTTGTTTGAGCCCAATGAATACCACAGCCAATCTCGCTGAGTTCCTCTACAGAGCGACTAGCAATAATGACATCATCAAGATAAGCAAAAGACTGAGTGACCTATTGTGCCAGTGAAGACTGTATGAATTAACCACATGAATGCCAAAGGTGCATTTCTTAAACCAAATGGGAGTCTACGCAATTGATAATGACCAGACAAGGTGCTGATGTCAGTGACTGGGCAAGACAATTCCTCCATTTCTACCTGTCAGTAGCCACTCAAGAGATCCAGGGAGGAGAAAACACAACTGTTTTCTCCCAAGTATTCCAATAAATCGGTGAGTACAGGAACTGGGAATCTAACCAGAACAGTCAGTGCATTTACGAGACAGTAGTCTATGACTGGCCACAGTACACCACCTTTCTTTGGAACAAGAAATAAAGGACTGTTCCACCGATTGTCAGAGCGTTCGATGACGTCGAATTCCAACATTTCCAGAATGAGATGATCAGCCTGTTGATGTTGACTATGAGATAAGCGATAGGCAGGGACATAGACTGGCTGAGCTTCAGGCTGTTATGTAATGGAGTATTTTACAAGACTAGTTTTGTCTATGTTCTCACCAGGTAGGACTACTACTTCACAATAGTCTTGCAAAAGATCAAGCAAATGACAATGTACTCAGAATAATTGCCCCGTTTCATATGAGATTCAAGATTAGATGAGGTGGTAATTTCAGTAGAGTGAACAACTGAGCACGGATCTGCAACAGAGTGGGAAGTCTTGGCACTCACGTTGGGATGCTGGGTACACCAAAAAATCACCAATCTGTGTCCCAGTATGCAGCTTAAGTGGGGCATTTTTAGTGTTGGCTAAGTACAAATAGGATAAGCCATCATCTGACACCGAGCACATCGCAGACTTGTAACTCAAGCCCTTAGCACATCATGTCTCAGACTGAGAAATGGCAGTGACACCACTAGCGGACCCAACAATCTTCAGAGCAACTTAATTATATAGATTGGGGAGCTAAACCATGCACTGTTATACCACCACCAAGTTTGCTGTTGATAACTGCAATAAGTCTGCTAGGGGTAATGAGGTAGGTAAGGATGAGTTCAATGACGGCTCAGTGCCACAGGATGGCTCTCCAATATCAAGCATGGATGAGTACAGTTCTTCATTAAGGGGATCAGAGAAATCAGTAACTGGATCAGGCAGATCAAAGGAGGATGGATCTGATGATGGATCATTAGGAGGGATTGTAATGTATCTACTAGTGTGTGTGAAGCATGGTCTGTTATATTTGGTGCACAGAAACCTTGAATAGAGACTCCCCTTTTTTTTTTTTTTTTTTTTTTTTTTTTTTTTTTATGCGAGGAAGAAGGAACCAAAGGCCATGAGCCCGCAGTAACAGTTCCCTCCAAGAGAAAAACAAAATACAATAGAGAGCCAAATTCAAGATCCGATCATTCTGAGATGCCTGGACACACTGCGTTTGAAAGACTGGAGATCATAGGCAGGAGGAAATACAGACAGAGGGAGACAGTTCCAGAGCTGACCTGTTGCATGAATGAAAGACTGGGAGTAACGGTTAACTCTTGCATTAGAGAGTTGGACAGAAAAGGGATGAGAGTTTGCTGCCAGACGGGTGCTACGCGCCCGTCGTAGAGGTGGAGGAATGCAAGCAGACAGTTCAGAGGAGCAGTGACCATTAAAGTAGCGATAGAAAAGAGATAAAGATGCAACAGTGCGGCGAAGAGACAGAGGTTGAAGGGAGTCAGTAAGAGGAGGAGAGTTAATGAGACGAAAAGCCTTTGACTCCACCCTATTGAGAAGAGCTGGTAACACATTGATATTCTCATCTGCCATGGTTTGAACACCTATTAATACATCGGCAGGGCAGCTAATCCAGGGTGTAACATAAAAATCAGCAATGAATGGGTCAGCCGAATCATGTAAAGAAATTCTAAACTGGGTTTTACAATTAATGTCTAAATATGATCCATGCACCATGCATAGATTTCGATCAAGGGGCTCAAAGAAGCTAACTCACTTTGATGTGTTACACTGAATTCTTGCTAACAACCTCTTCAGATAGTAAGTTGATGGCGGAACCTGAACCCACAAAAAGTGAGACATCTACCTGACCCGCACAACTACCCCTAAGTAGTGTAATACACGAACAATATCTTCTACGTAGGGTGTTTTTGAATGTTGTGCTGATCTTCCCAGAAGAATAACGTGCAAGGTAACGACACGAATCTGTAGTATGAGTGGTGGAATCTTTATGATACCTACAGTAAGGACAACGCAGTCTGGAAGGTGTACGCCGAAGCGGATCCTAACGATTTCATCCATGTTTGTGAGGAGAGCTCAATTCACAGTGACCAGGGAAACCACAATGCCAGCATATGATCGAGGACTGTTGGCCATGACACATAAGTGGATCAGACTGTCTTGCCCGATGTACACTTGACTGATCACAGTTATCAGCAGGTGAGCAGTGTCATGAGAGGGAAGGGACATTGTTAGTGGGACTTCTGGTGGTCAGCCGCGAACGTGAAAAGTCAGGTGAGACCTTGGTTGTTGGTACAGCCCTTGTAGCAGCATTTGTAAAGTGAGTCAATGTAATGTGAGTACTTGCTTGATTAGTGACTGGTGACCCCACTTTTTCGGTAATCTCCTATGAAAACTCTGGCAACTCATCTCCTCGTGCACATCCTACTTGTAATACAGTTTCCAACTGTTTGGGGTTTATCCAATTTTGAAACTTAAGGTATCCCATCAAACGACTGAAGTGTTTTAATTTGATGACCTCATTTTCACAGATGTCAGTGACCTAAGGTGTTTGTCTCAATAGGTGGCTTATCTCAGAAAAGGTTGCGTTTGCTACTGCGGCTACCTCATATATGTTTGCCTCTTTAGGTTGTATGAGCAGGCCATCACGCATGTTTCTTAAGAGAGTAGAGAAGACAATTAGAGAACCCTCTTTTGAAGAAGCACAACAGAATTTAATTAACTTCTTGCAAAAATCAGCAAATGTGGTGCAATTGTCAAAGTACCCTGATTGCAACCCGGAACCCATGTGCTATTTGCCTTGACCTGACCTGCCTTTAAGACAGTTGTTTCCAACTTGTGGGGCGTGCCCCCCTAGGGGGACACAAAGGGCTGCCTGGGGGGGGGGTGAAGGTTTGATAAAGAGGGTAATTATATTGGAAAACAATGAATTATGATGGAATTCAGTAATTTCTAAGTATGGAGAAAATATTTCAAATATGAATAAGAAATCTAGTTATCTGAACATAAAACAAATTCAGAGATTAAGAATCTGTGATGTTTATTGACATGTGCCAACTATGCCAGTAAAATACAGTATTTGAGGAAGGGGGGTGCACAGAATGTGTCATTCAGTGAAGGGGAACGAGAGTTAGAAAAGGTTGGAAACCACTGCTTTAAGATAAGAGATCTTCAGTGATTCGTCTCTGTACTGTCTGTTTGTGATGTTGGTTTCGACTTCACTGAGGAAGTCATATGCAGAAAGAGAAGAATCCTCAACAGTGAATGTTGGGTGGTTAACATCTGAGAAAACTGACTGTGGAGGGGGGACTTGAGTTGCCATGAAGGCATGAAGTTGAGGTAGCAAGGGTATGGGAGTAGTCACTGGACTAAGTTGAAGTGGTGTGTGGGAAGAGGCTGTTGTAGTGGCAGTGGTGTGTGACTGGGTTGGTGGTGGCATAGTTGTAGTAGAAGATAAAGACAAAGGCAGTGGTTCATTCGTTCGTTTGTAGTTTTCCCCCACCTGTAGTGGGGACCGAGCCATACATTAGCCCGGTCAGTGGGATTGAGCATGTCATTAGTATGAGGGAAGATGAGGTGTGGGCGCGGAATGGTCCCAGTGGGCCGCCCCACGCACATGCAACGTCTTCTTCTTGTGTTTCTTATCTTGGAGGTGCGGTGCTGCACACCATTGCAGCTAGACTGCTATAAGGCGTTGAGGCAACGAGTCTTGCAGCGGAACTGCGGAGTGTTTGTAGAGATGATGCTACAGCTTGTGATCTTGGGATGTCAGGGTTGGGGTAGGGCAGCTCTACCGGAAGACAGGATGTGGTAGGTCAGTGGAGTATGTAGTGTAGGAGGGGGAAGGAGGTGATGGCTTTACAATGGTCACATTCGGTGAGCGAGGGATTGTCAGCTGCATTGAGCTCAGCATAGCACAGGTACCCAAGTCGGAGACGACAGAGGAGGGTGAGTAGTTGGTTGTCGTTGGGGAGTGGTAGTGGGAGCTGGGTGTAGTTCGTGGCTTGTGCGAACCAGGTAGCAGATGGGGAGCCGAGCTGCACGTGTAGATTGTGATCTTCGCGGCTACGGGCGGCTGTGCACTTTTTAATGAGGCGTTTGATTTGGGAGAGACTTGTTTTGATGTCAATGTCTGGATTGGCGTGCTTTATGGCCTGTTTGGCGGCGTTGTCAGCTCGTTCATTGCCTTTAATGCCAACATGACTGGGGACCCAGTGTATGGTAGTGGATCCCCCTGTCTCCTGGATATTTTGGGCTGTGGCAAGGATGTCTGTGATTAGGTGGATATTGTCAGAGGGTGCATTTTGTTTTAGGGCATGTATTGCAGCTGTCGAGTCAGTGTGGATGACGATGATCAATGAGGGGGCAGTGAAGAGGACATCTTTCAGTGCCGCTGCAATGGCAGCAAGCTCAGTTTGGAGTGTGGAAGCTCCACTGGGGAGTCGGAGACTTTTAGTGCGTTCTCCGCAAACAAAGGTGGCACCAGCATTTGTGTTCGCAACAGAGCCGTCAGTGTAGTAGGTGATGGAGGTGGGAGGGGTGATGGAGGTCATGCGATGTAAACTCTCTTGGCGCAATTGCTGAGTGGGGGTGTGTGCTTTGGCTGGTGAGTGTGGGATGATAAGGTTACAAGGAGGAGTGTCCCACGGGGCAGGGGGGCAGTAGTGCTCAGCTAGTGAGTCAGGGGCTTGCGTTACATGTTGTGTGAACTCAAGTCCATGGATGGTGCGGGCAGCACTGTGCAGCCAGCCATGAGAGAGAATGTCTGGGTGCAATCTGGTTGCTGCTTGGAGTCGAGGGAGTAGGGGTAGGGGGGAGGCTCGGTGGGCGAGTTTTGTTGCTAGGCCTGCCACTCTTGCTTGGATGTGGTGGTCGAGGGATTCTAGGTTACATTCCATGTGGAGATTGCATATGCAGGTCCATCTTGGAGAGCCGATCATGATCCGCATGGCTTCATTCTGCACCACTTCCAGTTTGTCGATCAGGTCGGGTCCGATGGTTAGGAGGGAAGGAGCAGCATAGTCTATGATGGACCTGATGGCTTGTACGTAGAACAGGCAGAGGACCTTGAAGGATGCTCCCCCCCCTTTCCCTGCTAAGGATCTGAGTGCATTGATGCGCAGCCTGGTTTTCTCTCTCAGTTGCGTGATTTCTGAGCGGAAGGAGAGTTTGGAGTCTAGTGTTATGCCCAGGTATATATGGATGGTGACATAGTCTATAGGCATTTGCCCGAGGTAGAGATGGTCCTTGGGAGGCCTGATGCCTATGGGAAGGGCTTTGGTTTTGCTTGTGTTGATTTTTAGACCCAACTCCCTGCATTCATTGCAGGTTTTTGTTAGTGCCTTCTGTGCTCACAAGTGGTAGGGGCCACCATGGACGACGAGGGCAATGTCATCCGCGTAGCAGAGGAGGCAGGTTCCGGGTCCCAGGTCGATGTGGAGGAGGCACTCCACTAGGGCGTTAAAGAGGGTTGGGCTGAGGACGCTGCCCTGTGGAGTGCCATTTTGGTGTCGATGGGGGGTGGATGTGTGGCCCTGAAAGCGGACAGCTGCTTCACGATCCCGGAGGAAGTCCTCGAGCCAACAGAGGAGGCGACCCTTAACGCCCCTGTGTGCCAGGGTCGCAAGGATAGCGTCCGGGCATGCCTGCTCGAAGGCCTTCTCGAGATCAATGAAGACGGCTAATCCTTTACCTCCATGGAGCTCGGAGAGGAAGGAGCTGAGGCATTCTGCAGCTCTTTTGCCCCTGGTGTATGCAAAGATATGACTGTGAGGAGAGGGGAAGCACCAGGTGAGACGGTGTAGAACCATCCTCTCTGTAGTTTTTCCGAGGCAGCTGAGGAGGGAGATGGGTCTGTGGCTTTTGGGGTCGTTTGGCTTTGGGATAGGGTGGATGACAGCATGCTTCTACTGTGAGGGAACGCGACCTAGTATCCAGGAGTGATTTAGGAGGCCAATGAAAGCTTCTCTTGCTGCTGGGCCTGTGTGTGAGAGCATGCTGTACGGAATGCCATCTGGGACTGGGGCGGTGTACGAACTGGATTTGTAGGCCTGCGCGAGCTCGTGGGCTGTGAAGGGTCTGTCAGACTCAGCTGAGGTGTTTTGGCTGGTATGAATTATTTCTTTTCTGTGATAATGGAGTGCCTCTTGTCGGAGCCGTGTGCCTTCTGGGAGCTGAGTGGGGGAAGTTCGGTGGGCGAACTCTTCTGCCATGTTTTCAGCCTTTCCCAGGGAGTCTGGGTGGGAGGGGGGGTGGTTTGGAGGGGGACCAGAGATGGTTTTGAGCTTTCTCCAAATGGAGCCAAAGCTGGAGTGAGCCCCAAGGGACTGACACCACTCCAGCCATTTCTCCTCCTTGATACTGTTCTTTTCAGCTATTGCGTATTGGATGACTGCCTGGAGGTATCAGAGCGCATCTGGGGTGGGATTGGCTCTGTATATCTTTTTTGCCCCATTGAGTTGATGGTTTAGTTCCTTGACTTGAGGGCAGTAGAACCACTGGTCTTTGTGGCGATGTCTTGGGGGGGGCAGTGGTGGGGATGGCGCTTTCTGCTGCTGCTTGAAAGGCTGCTGTGACCTGTGCAGTGTGATTATCCAAGTCTGGGGAGGAGATGGTGGTGGAGAGGCGCTCAAGTGTGGTGGTGAAATGGGCCCAGTCGGCGAGTTTAGTGTTCCATCGTGGGGGGGGTCCAGGGGGTTGGAGTAGTGGGGCTATTGAGATGGTGCATATGATGGCATGGTGGTCTGAGGTGATGGTGGGGTGGATCTCCCATTGTGTTAGGTGTGCTAGGTTTGATGATATGAAGGAGAGGTCTAATCTGCGCCCCTGTAGGTGTGTTGGTACTTGTGGGTCATTGAGGAGGGTGATGGAGGGCTTTTCTTCCTTGAGAATGGCTAGGTGGCGGCCTGGGGGATTGGTGGGGCTGCGTGATCCAAGACAGGTGTGATGTGCATTTATGTCGCCCACGATAAACGTCTGCTCAGTTGTAGAGAGTGAAAAAATTTCGTCCAAGGAGAGGTCGGCCGTGGGGGGGCGATAAATGTTGAAGATCTTAAGGTGGCCATTTGCTAGTTTGATATCGACTCCTTGGACTTCTGCACGGGATCAGCAGTTCGGTAGTGGGGTGATGGTTGTGGCCGGGATGTGGCTCTGGACAAGAATGGCGCAGCCCCAGGGGCCGCAGGCAGTGATGAAGGTTGTTGAAGGTCTAAAAAATCAGTTGGGGAAGATGAAGTTACAGTATCTGGTGTCAAATAATCTGGATATTCTGCAACGGTTCTAGGGTTTGTATACGTGGTAGTATGTGTGGTAGGAATAGTAACAGTAACAGTTGAAGTAGTCAAAGGAGTTGCTTGAGATTTAGAGTACGATTTTCCATTACGGAGGCACGTTATGCCATCATCACTTACATTATAATCATGTTCACTGTCATATTCAGTTGGAGAGAGAACTGCTTTCTTAAAAATATTCATTCATTGAGGAAGAAAGAAATTAAATAAATGAATGAATGAATGAATGAAAATGCTACTATGAATGATAAACAGCGAATAGTATATGAAGAAATATGATTTATATACAATGAGTGTGAATGGGAGACTAGTCAATGAGTTATGTACAGCAAAATCTGAAGGCGACTTGGAGAAAATGGAACGAAGGAGGAGTGAGTAAACGAAAAATAAAGAATGAAGAATTTTACGTAATGAACAAAATTAAATGAATTTTAATCATAGTCTATTGAGAAAACACACTTTCTCAAACAACACAATCTCTACTGAATGGAATGGTTAGACGAAATAGAAAATATATGAATATTCGAATAAGAGGATAATATTGACAGTATATTGTAGGTAGAAAATGAGTATTCTCTCGAAGGCAGACCAGCGTAGCATCAGGCGGCAAACTCCTCCTCCCATGGAAGTCGTTGATTGGGCAGAGTAGACTGTGTCGTAACCGTGAGACACTCATGTACCAGGCAATGTGGGGAAGCTGATAGGGGAGGAAAACTGTGACGTAGAGCACCGTGATTGGCCAAACTCCCTCCTTCATGACACCCGAGCAGCTTAGTGGTGGGGCAGTGGTGTATCACCGAGCATGGTAACAGTTGTGGTGGGGACAGTTAGGAATGTGAGGGGTTAAATCATGAAGCCATTGCAGAGTGTAGTAAAGTAATGGTTGGTTACACAGAAATGGCAGTTCAGGCAGCTTCTAATAGCAAGTTAGTGGTGAAGGACTCACTGGGGTTGTGGCAGTGTAGTGGCAGGTGGGGGTTGGTGTGGGTTGAAGGTATCCCCGTGCAGAACCATACCAAAAATTATATAGGAAGGCTGGAGGCTGGAGACAGGAACAGATTCTCGTCGTGGGAGGTACAGTACCTTGGGCAAGGGGGCAATTGCATGGAGATTGCCCACAGGGGACGTGAAATGACGTTTATCCCACTGCTGCCACCACTTGTTAGTCTTCCCCCACTCGTTGACTGTTGGTAAATCTAAGGTTCTGGGCGATATTGTGGATATATATTTACACAAGAACAGCACAAGTCATGCCTCCACCAAGTCATCCTTGTCTCTAGCCTGTAAGCTGGTTTGCTTCTCTCTCTCTCTCTCTCTCTCTCTCTCTCTCTCTCTCTCTCTCTCTCTCTCTCTCTCTCTCTCTCGAAAAAGACTGTGTAGGCAGAATTTGAACTAGATCAGACTTTAGGTAAGGGAATTACGTCACGTACACCCTACTTAGAACACACTTACATACTACTGGTTTACAAGTGGTTACAGTGTTTCAGCTTCTTGATCCTCCTCACCATTATCGGCTGTGGGTGCAAGCAACTCCTCGAAGCTGTCCCAGCTGTACTGTCTATTCCATAGTACTGCCAAAGACCATTCACATGTACCACCTTTGGACGAGACTTCCTGCCTCCCAGAATCCAGTATGTTACATTTCACGGGTTGGCGCTGAAGTTACGGTGACTGTCTCTTCTGATGAGGATTGAATAGCCAAACTTTGCCACGAAGTTCACTCCTCTTTCCTTGGCATCATATTTGCACTTCATCATTTCACCTTAGAAAGTCAAAGTTCCTCAAGCTTGATGATGTACCTCAGCCAATCTTTCCAGAAGATGACTCACATAGTTGGAGGAGTATGTAGGCAGCGCTTTACCAGGTGGTCTTCCCATTAACAGATCAACTGGCAAAAGAAGTGTTGCCGGTTCTGGGTAAACATGGCAAATGCACTCCGCCATGTACTTAAAAGCTTACTGTATATGTATCTTTTAATTTTATTTATCAGTTGCACTGATCAAGACATGATAACTTTAATTCTTTGCGGCTGGAGGGAAGCAGCCGCCATATTGGCGATGACGTCAGTATTCACACTGCAGACGACACTCCAATCCATCACACAAGGCTTTACCAGTAACAGCGATAATAGTTGTCATGATATTTACCGACATGGCCACACTTCCAAACTACCCCCTTCAGGTATGTTGTGAAGGAATACTTTTCATGGTTTTTATGAGTGGTACTTGTTAGGTACATAAACTGCAGTGAAATCGACTGAAAGTAGCATATGGCTACACCATTCCCGAGCAGTAATCGTACCTGATGAGGCAGAAAATGTTTAATGTATGGCGTACAGTATTAGCTGTATGAGTTTATATTGGTATTATGTTTATGAATGTTTAATATTTGACCTCATCATTATCAGTTTTCTGAAAGAACAGGTTCAGTGAGTGACACTGAACTCGATAGTAAAGTACAATACCTTGGGAGAGTGAGATGAAATACCGAATCGGCGATCATTTACCGAATCAACACCGAATCGGCACTTTTAATTGGTGTTATAGATTTTATCACCATATAGGTTCATACATATCTGATTATATGAAATCCGATCAACGTTGTGTGTTTAATTTAACTGTTCTTAAAAAAAAAAAAAAAAAAAAAATCGGATTCAGAGTGGAAACTTGCTAAAGTTAGTGGAAGTGTGTCTCCTTTAGTTCAACAACTTGCCTTGGTAGACTTCTACTTTGTATAAATATCAGTTTAATATGCAAATACATTTATTTGCACTGAAAATCATAATTTGTGGTAAATAGAAGTCCGTCAAGGCATGCTGGCGACCTAAAGTACAAATACTCGCTAACCTTAGCACAGTCTCACTCTGAATCCTAATTTTCTATTAAGTGTTATATTAAGCACAGTTTTTTTGACTGAGTTTCAGATAATTAGGTGTGTATGAACCTATGTGGTGAAGAAAATAATATCTTCACAATAGTAAAGGCTGTATTCCAGCACTGGTAACTTCCGACGAGCAGCCAGCCACCATTGCTTTCATTTATTCTCATTGGCTGCTACACAAAGGAATAATTTCCCTGGTGTGCTTTTCTTTATGTGCTTACATATTGGAACGAATCACTAGTAATTATTCCTCTTGTCACTGGGCATTCTTAGAGGTCAGAAATAAGCACAGTGTATGTAGGCCAAACGTAAACAAAGTCGACTATGCTGTCTTAGTGTGAGTAGTGAAGTCACGACCAAGCAGAGGCCGTTTCAGAGTCACGTAATTTTTCAGCTACTTTGTCTATTATTTTTTCATGTACCCGCACAATTTTTTGAAAAAATGGCTGACACAGTAATTTCTGTGTATTGTTTACCTATACAAGTATCTTGCTTAAAAAATAAAAATAAAAATGCCCGGAAACTTGTCCATTGCAAGTCAGTTTGCAGTGGAGTAGCCGGTTGACTCGTGGGATGCAGATTGATATGCCAACGCAGGTAATTTCTGGTCCCATTCCGTCTGGCCCTCTACAGAGTACTTGGCCGTTTTTGTCAGAGGGGCCAGTTGAATTTCTCCACCAACCCATCTGACTGTGGCCTTAGTGGAGTTGTCCTGGTCTTCTTGATCCCCAGTAACTTGCAGCACACACAGAACACAGCAGACTCGAAGTTTCTACCTTGGTCTGAATGTTGCTCTTGTGGCATCCCAAAATGTAAAAAAAAAAAAAAAACTTTTCAACTAGCACCTGAGAAATAGTTGCAGCTTCCTGATCTGGGATGGCATAGACTTCTAGCCACTTAATGAAGTAGTCCATGGCAACACAAATACACTGGTTTCCCTTTTCAGTGAATAACAGAGGTTCAGCAATGTCCACCGCGACTCTTTCCATTGGTACGCCCACTTGGTACAGCTGAAGAGGTATGCAACCATGTTTCTCCGTGTCTCTTCTTGGCAGAGCATACATCACAGACCCAACATGACTCTTCAACATCCTGATGCATGGTAGTCCAGTAGAACCTCTGCCACAACCGATTTAGAGCTTTATGCACTCTCAGATGCCCACTAGTGATCCAATTATGAAGCTCTTCTAAGACCTCAGACCTCATTTTCTTAAGAACAACCAGCTGCCAGTACTTCTTTAGGTCATCAGGCGTCTCCCACCAACACTCCAGTAGTCAAATGTTCAATTTAAGAAGGTCCCCCTGATTTCAGTAGCTCTTATTTACAGGACCAAACCTCAAAACCTCCTCCCAAGATGGGCACATTGAATTCCACTGCAGCCACTGTAGCACTGGTTGTAAATCTGTATCCTCCATCTACATCCTCTCCAGGTCTTCTTCTCTTGACAGTGGCCCTGTCACTGCAGCATGGCTGCATTTCGTGCTAAAATTTTCTTTCCTACTGCACTGCTTACAGACTAGGTCACAAGGCTGATGACTCAAGCTGTCAGCATTGCCATGTACCCAGCCAGGATGCTGCTGCACCTCACTGTACTGGTCCAGCTTCCTGAGCCAGTGTGCCAGTTGTCCGTCTGAATTTTCAATGTTATCTGCCACTTGAGTGCTGCATGGTCCGTCCTGACAATGAAGTAGGACCCATACAAATAGGGATGGAAGATGTCAAGGCTTTTCATCATTGCCAAGAGGTCCTTAAGGGTCACCAGTAGTTCCACTCTGGTGGGCTGAACTTCTTGCTGTAATATCCAGCTATCTATATACCTAGGCTGCTTCCCCTAAAGAAAAGGAGGTAGCCGAGACAGAATGACACTCCCAGTTTACTCATCTACACAAACACATTCATTCGCATCTAAGCCCCAAGGGGAGAAGGGACATATCCTCACAGCACCACATCACTCAAGGGTCAACTGCACTGTGTAATCAGCGACATCTGCAGCAGGGCCCGACAGCAGTCCTAACGGACCCTGGTTCGAATCCCGGCTGGGACAGGGAACAGTTTAAGGATTTGAATTTCATTAAATCAGGCTTTACTGATCTACCAGAAGACCCGCCGACATGTCGTAAAAATAACCCCACTAATACCAATACACCAGTCCTGTATGAGACAGCCCTAGCATGTATTCAATATGGACGGTGGGTGTTAGCGCCGAAGTGGTGACATGTAGAGGTGTATGGTATGTAGGAGGACTGCTGGGCCTTGATAGCAGGCTGTGAAGCCTATGTCCAGAGTCGGACACATAAAAAAAAAAAAAAACAGTGCCATGGTCACTAGTGTCACAGTCCAGGATGAATGGCTAAGTCTAATATGGGTACAGGAACACTGGAGAGCTTGCCAATGCATCCTTGAGTTCATCAAAGGCCATCTGAGTCCATACAGTCCACATAAACTTCTGCCTCTTTCTTAGCAACTTGCATAGAGATGCATCATCACAGCAAAGTCCTTGACAAAACGCTGGTAGTAGGGATGCAAACCCAGGAAGCTCCATAGTCCTTCACAGAAGTTGGAACCGGCCGGTTTCTCATAGCTGTCACCTTCTCTGGATCAGTACAGATGCCGTCCTTGCCTACAGTGTGTCCCAGGTACTTCACTTCCTTCTGAAACAAGTTGCGCTTCTTGGGGTTCAGCTTGAGGCGCACTACTCGGATCCTGTTGAGCACCTCTGACAGCCTTTCCAATTCCTGGTCGAAAATCCGTCCAAACACAATCGCATCATCAAGATCGATGAAAGCTGTTTGCCAGTGCAGGCCTTCCAATACCCTATCCATGAGGAGCCCAGAAGTAGCCCAGGGATTTCACTAGCCAAAACGCATCACTTTGAACTGTCATAAACCCTGCCCATATGAAAAGGCTATTTTCTCCTTGACAATTTCTGTGACCTTGACGTGGTGATATCCTGCTTTCATATCTAGGGTGGAGAACCACTTGGCACCTGACAGAGTATCCAGCATGTTATCAGTTCTTAACAAAGGATGTGCATCCTTCACTGTCATTTCATTTAGGACAGTAATCCACACAGCACCTCACTGAACCATCCTTCTTCCACACCAGAACAACTGCTGATGCCCAAGGACTGCTTGACTTTGAAAATTCTCCATCACCCTCTCCATTTTTTGCTGTTGAGCTGGCGCCATCCTCCAGGCAGGCTGTTTATTCAGGCAGTGATCCCCAGTGTCGATACAATGCTCCACCAGATCTGTGCATCCCAGGTCTATGTCTCTGGTGAAAAAGAAATCAGCAAACTTAACTAGCAGCTGCCTTAATTGCAGCACTTGTGACTCATCCAGGCACTGGCAACTTCTAGAAAACAGGTCTTGTAAGTGGTCTGGCAGATTCCCATCTTCTTTGACTGCAGTCGTTTTATAGACCTTCCTCTGATGCCACTCAGGGTCCACTGCCCGGCACACTCCCACTGTTCCTCCCTTGATGATCTTCTTTGCCTCACAGAAGAAATTAGCCACCACAACTGGCACTTCATCTGGGCCTGTCGCCATCAAAATCCTGCCCACCGTCTCTCCGGTCTTCGTCTTACACCGTCCATCAGGCTCCACCTCCCCTAGAGAGCTGTCAAAAGAGACACTCATCTTACACTGGAGCAATAGTTCAGATCCTGAAGATATCACTGTAATACGCAATGCCCTCACCTCACCACCAGAACTGGTACGTCTCACTGCCGAGTCAGGAATCGACTTTCTTCGGACTTTGAGCTTCATGGGGGAGAAATCCAGCTCACATTCCATGGACATCAGATAGTCCAAACCATGAAGGCAAGGATTCTCCATGTCAGCCATGTAGATTGGAAGCATAGCCCCTTCCCCTGCCACTTCAGTCCGGACATCCAAGGGTCCATACAGTTCTGTGTGGAGCCCAGTTATGCCATCCAATTGTTCCGATAACTCAGGGAGATACCAGTTACGTAACACATAAGGTCTAACAAAAGTCTGCTCTGAGGCTGAATCAATCACCAGGGAACACTTCTTGCTGTGTATTCTTCCGTCTACTCTCACACTATCAATCGAAGTCCTCTTGCATTTTCTCGGTGGTGGGGCTACTTAGGAAGAGCCGGCTAGTTTTTGCCCCTAAATACCAACCTTTAATAGTTTTCCATTTCTTTCTTGTCTTCTGCAGCCTTCTTTTTATCCTCCTTTTTCTTCTTTGGACAATCAGAACTGAGGTGTCCCACCTCACCACATGTCCAACACGCTGTTGTTGCAATCATAGATATCCTTCCAGTATTCAGTTGTTGCTCCTTCTTCCACTTATAACAATCCTCATTCTTGTGTCCTGGCTTCACACAGAACCAGCAACTTCCTCTGCTCTTCTCCTGCTCCTGTAGCAGTCCTCTTTCCCATGTCCTGGCTGCACACAATACCAGCAACTTCCTTCAATTTCTTCACTGTACTTATCTGTCCCTTTCTTGAATGAATCCTGAACTATGTCCTGCCTACGAGCTGTATGTGCTGGACCTGACGTAGGACTCAAAATTCCACAGCCCTGGCTAGTGCTTCCTGCATGCTTCTTGGTTGTGCCTGCTTCACCTGCCCTTGCAACTCTGCACAAGAGCATCAATGAGCTGGGCCCTCAGAAGAATAGCCAACAGGTTAGGTGCTGCTCCAGGGTATGCCTTGTATGCCATGCTCTCCAGTTGGTGAGCTAGCTGCTGAAGAGATTCGCTTTGAGCCTGTACATTGGTCCGGAACCTCCAAAAGCTCCATAAACCTCAGTCTGGGAAATGGTCCCATATCTGCACTCCAGCACATCAACTAGGGACTGATAACTGTTCCTCTCCTCCAGTGACATCTGACCGAGAACCTCCGTTGTGGCACCTTTGAGGCAAATAGCAAGCTGCACTACCCTCTGCCTATCATCCCAACCATTCTGATTCGCAAGTAACTCAAATTGCACATGATAAGCTTCCCAAAATACTTTGCCATCAAATTCCTGAAGTTTCTTTTTAATAGGACCCCCATTATAGCCATGCACTTCACTGGCTTGGGGTGTAAAAATTGGGGCATTATAATTAAGTCCAGGACTCAAAATTTCTACGTTATGATTATTCAGCCCTGTAATGCCACCTTTACATGCTTGCAATTCACCAACATTCACCCTACACTTCCCATTTTTTACATATGTTCCCTGAACACTAACCTGAGGCTCAGCAGTGCAATATTTCTCTGCTAATTATCTTCAACTGGTCTCCTTCATGCTGCCTGTATTCCATCACGTTATTGCTCATCTGATGCTTCTACTGCTGTACCTCAGCAAATACTTCCTTCCAACAACTTTTTTTTTTTTTCATGTGAGGAAGAAGGGACCAAAGGCAATGAGCCCACAAAACTGTTCCTTCCAAGAGAAAAACAAAATACAAGAGGGAGCCAAATTCAAGATCCATTCATTTTGAGATGCCTGGACACACTGCGTTTGAAAGACTGGAGATCATAGGAAGCAGGAAATACAGACAGAGGGAGACAGTTCCAGAGTTGACCTGTTGCATAAATGAAGGACTGGGAGTAACGGTTAACTCTTGCATTAGAGAGTTGGACATAAAAGGGGTAAGAGTTTGCTGCTAGATGGGTGCTACGTGCCCGTCGTAGAAGTGGAGGAATGCATGCAGACAGTTCAGAGGAACAGTGACCATTGAAGTAGTGATAGAATAGAGATAAAGATGCAACATTCCGGCGAAGAGACAGAGGTTGAAGGGAGTCAATAAGAGGGGGAGAGTTAATGAGACGAAAAGCCTTTGACTTCACCCTATTGAGAAGAGCTGCATGTGGGGAGCCTCCCCACACATGAGAGTTGTACTCCATGCAGGGGCGGATAAAACCCCTGTATAGAGTCAACAATTGTGCAGGGGCAAAGAAGGAACAGAGTCGGCTTAGCACACCCAATCGCTTGGAAGCAGATTTTACAAGAGATGTAATATGATCTTTCCAAGACAAGTCCCAAGCAAATGAAACCCCAAGCATGTTCAACGATGATGCAGGATTAAGTTGAGTATTATTAAACATAAGTGGGTATACCTGTGGAAGATTTTGTCGGCTTAATAGGTGCAAAAATTGAGTCTTTGATGCATTAAAAACAACCAGATTATTATTACCCCAGTCAGAGATACGTGCCAAGTCAGACATTAGGTGTGCCATAGCCCCATCCCTTGCCTGTTGAAGTAACTGCTGAGATGGACGTTGTGGGAATCGAATGGAAAGGTGAAGGGTGGAGTCATCAGCGTATGAGTGGATAGGGTTAGATGTACAGCTTAGAAGGTCATTGATGAATAAAAGGAAGAGAGTTGGTGATAGGACAGAGCCCTGAGGAACACCACTGTTAATAGATCTAGGAGAAGAACGATAGCCTTCTACAACAGCGGCTATAGAACGACCAGAAAGGAAGCTAGAGATGAAGGCAGTTCCCTCTTAAAAGCGTCTAGCTGTCCCTGCATCCTCAGTTGTAACTCATTCTGTTGCTCCTGCAAATACCTCTTGAAGCCGTTCATGTCGTTCTTTCTGTTTTCACTTTGTACTTGTTATTGTTCTCCGAGTTCTTTCTTGAGTTCTTCCTGCTGGTTGAATCACTTCACCAATTTGTTACATCCTCGTCCCATGCTGCCTCAGCCATCAGCAGCAATAGGTCAGTATGGAAAGATTGTCCAGTGAATCATTCCTCGCAGGGTCAGCCTTTCAGTGTACACAAGATTAACTCAGGTTTCGTAATAACGCAGGCTTCATGCGTTGGCAGTCTTTATTTTTTAAGTAATCACACAGTCTGCTTGCCAACTTTACTTAACTAACTTCACTAGTGCCAAAGCTACACCATCTTCACAAGGGCCACAAGTGAACTAACACCTCTACTCTCTCCCCCACCCATTTTATAACCTTCCTATCTACTCGAACATTCCAGGTACTCCTAGCAGCAGCAGAGTTCTAAATCAGAGACATCCAAAATTTTCCAGAGCTTTCATACATTACCTAGCACTCTAAATGCCTCAGCATACAAACTTAAATCTGAATATTATAAAATTTTACAGTCATCCAAATAAAATGTTATGGAGGAAAAAAAAAATGTGTATCTTTACAAAATACCTCCGCTCACATCAGTAGGCTACCTGGCAACTACGACTAGCAACTACAAATGCGAGAAGTATCCGGAATTTTCCACTACCACCTAGCTAGCACTCCTGTTTCTTACCATCGTAAAATTCTGATAAAAGAGTTTACAGATAAGAAGTCAAAAGAATTAAACAGAATAACAGCTATTGATAAGGATCTGCTTGTCAGACTGCTTTCATCTTTACAGCCTTTCAAGGACACAAGTAAGCTCCTGGAAAGGGTCAAAGAACCTACCATTTAACTTGTCATCCATGCCATCGTCAGGCTCAAGAGAAGACTGGAGGTAATTGCAATTCATCATAATTGTTTCTTTTCATCTAATAAAAATATGAGAGAGAGAGAGAGAGAGAGAGAGAGAGAGAGAGAGAGAATATACATGGCTACTTGACAGATGTCCTGTACTTCAAAACGTACCTTTACGTGCACCTTGATGATGAAACATGTTATTTCATAATCAATGTGAGATTAAGTAATGATTGTACCTAAATATTACCAAGTTAGCTATCATATGTACTATATGTATCGTTTCCCATCTAACCAAATACCAACATTATGTGATTACAGGTATCAGAAAGGGATTCAGTGGCTGTAGCTGCTGCGAAGAAGTCATTGTCATCCAACTTGGACAAAAAGTTCACTCCTCACCTGATTCACAAGAAAGCCATCTTATTTGTCCCGGCAACAAAGAGCATGTATGCACTTACCCCAGAAGATAAACAACTGGTATTTGACCAGATATCAGATGAACTCAATAATCTGCCACCGACTAACCACAAGGTTCCCACTCCCCAAGCATTAAGTTAAAAAGATCCAGGAAAAGGGAAAACCTTATTAATACCCGAAAATTTAATTAACCAGTAAGCAAATCTGCTGAGCCGCCCACCGCACAGTCACACGACTCATACGCTGCCACACACCTGGCACCTGTGTAGTGCACACCCGCCACAGTCTACACAGTACACACTAATACGCAGAAACTGCATTTACGAGTTTGTTGTTGTATTAGATTTGTCTTCTCCAACGTCTGAGGCCCCGACTTTTTATTCTGCTTGTACATATACGCTATTAATTCCCAGCTACCTCTATTTTTCTACATATATCTTTATTAATTAAAGCGTTTATTGTATAACATTATGTATTTGGTAAAATCCATTGAAATGCACGTGTCTATAAATTATATTTATGTGTAATTTATGTTGGGAGTAATCGTTTGGTAATCGATTACTGGGAACTATAATCGATTAGGGAAAAAAAATTTATCTTGTAATCGATGTAATCGATTACAAGTAATCGATTACGCCCACCACTAACGTCAGATGGGAGGAGGAGGGGGGAGGAGGCAGGCGGTTGGCTGCGATATTAAACGTATATGAGATTAAAGGCTGTAATAAGTTTATTTTGACATACGCAAACAATGTTTGTTTAATAATCGAGTGGTAAAGTGGAACGATTACCCTCTGTAAATATTGTTACGGAACAGAGATAGATAATGAACACTTCAAGTGAGAACACCAAAATCACTACTATCCCGCAAAGTTCCAGGTTCAAAACAAAAGAGTTAGGTAAAATTACAAGTTAAAGTTTAATGCTCAAACTAACAACTAAACATTCAGGACTCACAAGGATAATGTAATGGCAAAAAAACAGGTTAAATATATGGTTAACTGCAATAACCTCTATTAACACGAAATTAACAAGAGTAAATTTATCTAAGTCAGCTCTGATAAAATGAGAAAACCGGATAATGCTCAGTTAATGCAAGATATATTATTACAGACACAAATTATTATTAATAATGGCTGACACCTAAAACACATGAATCACAAAAACCTCACTAGGCCTACGAATTAACACCTCATGCTATACAGTACAAGAAAAAAATGTAATAACACTTGTACTCAAATTACACAGCAGCTAGATGGTTGGAGACTTCCTGAGCACTCACAAAAATAATAACAACTGTACAGGGGAGGACAGAGATGTGAACAAAATGAGGAGTAGATCTAAGTGGCAATTAATGCAGAGACTGAGCTCATTATATAGGGGCCGGCAGAGCTTGATACAACTTGTAAGAAGGACGCGCAAATGAAGCCATAGGGGACAAAGAGTTGATACTCCTGCTCTGAACAACAGGAAGAACGACTTACTCTACTATAAGGGAGGAGGGGGGAGTGAGGTAGAACATGCACTATGGAAGCCACGAGGCGAATCGTGATCAAACATGCAGCATACTGTACGTTAGAATTATACAAAGGATGATGAAATCATAGGCTATGTAACACCTCCCCACAAAGAAAAAGAAATTTACAAAGGAAATTTCTTATTACTCTAAAACAATCTGTCTAAAGTCTAGATAAGCAATCTGCAATAACATTTTCTTTCCCCTTGATATGTTGTATGTCTAATGAATACTCCTGAAGAAGTAGACTCCATCTCGTCAATCTCTGATTTTAATCTTTAAACTTACTAAGGAATTTCAGTGGGTTATGATCGGTATAAATGACTATGGGGTCAAAACCAGAACACAAATAAAATGAAAAATGCTGTAAACCCAAAATCAAGGCCAAAAGCTCTTTCTCAATAGTTGAGTAGTTCTTTTGAGGTGGAGTGAACTTCTTACTGTAATAAGATACAGGGTGTTCAATACCCTGATCATCCTCTTGCAGCAAAACAGCCCCAGCTCCTGTATCACTTGCGTCAACAGCCATCTTAAAAGGCTTAGCAAAATTTGGTGTAGCGAGCACTGGCTGACTTAATAGGATAGCTTTAAGTTTGCTGAAAGAGGATTCACAGTCATCGGTCCAGACAAATTTAACTCCCTTTTTCAGTAGGTCTGTAAGTGGTGATACAAGAATTGAAAAGTTAAGAACAAATCTCCTGTAATAACCTACCATTCCCAAAAATCTTTGTAGCTCTTTCCTACCTTTAGGTCTGGGAAGATCACTTATAACCTGAACCTTAGCTGCTGGTGGTGCAACATGTCCATCACCAATTACGTACCCAAGGTACTGAACTTTAGCTTGACCAAACTCACACTTTGATAAATTAACTATAAGATTAGCCTGAACCAAACGCTCAAGAAATTTACTGACATGACATAGGTGATCTTTCCAGTTGTCACTGAAGATTAATACATCATCAATATAAACAACACACCCTGCCAATCCCTCTGTTACAACATTCATGAGCTTCTGAAATGTGGCTGGTGCATTCTTCATACCATATGGCATTACAGAACATGCAAAAGTCTTTCCTAGTGTTACAAAACATGAGATCTCCCTAGCACGTTCAGTCATAGGTACTTGCCAGTATCCCTTTAACAAATCAAACTTACTTATGTACCTAGCCTTTCCGATCTTGTCTATGCAATCTTCCACGCGAGGGAGAGGGTAAGTGTCTGTTTTGGTTATCTGATTAACACGTCCGTAGTCGATGCAAAGCCGCTGTGACCCACCTGGCTTAGGGACTAGGGTGACAGGAGAACTCCACTAGCTCTGACAGGTCTCAATCATCTTGTGGTCCAACAGGTAGCCAAGCTCCTTCTGAATGAGAGGAACTTTCACTGGGTTCACACGGTAAGGAGGCAATTTAATTGGCTTTGGGTCTCCAACATCGACATCATGCATCAACACAGTGGTTCTTCCTGGAGTGGCACGGAACACTTGCGGGTACTCCTGCAGTAATGCCGAAAACTCCTCCCTTTCCTCGGGAGCTAGATGAGAAAGCTTAGTCTGGAGATCATTCATGATATCAGGATTCTTCCCCAAGCTATCACTCAGGCTCATGCTGCATGGGAGAACTTCACTTGCAGACTCGGGTGGAACAGCTACAGTGCAGACTGGGTTATTTTCGTCCCGCCTGTGATATAACTTTGGCATGTTGATGTGACAAAGTTGCTTGTTCTTTCTACGATCTGGTGTGGCGATGACATAGTTGACATCACTGAGTTTCTTCTCCACGAAATAAGGACCACTAAACTTGGCTTGAAGAGGTTGCCCATGCACCGGTAGCAGAATCAAAACCTGATCTCCTGGCTGAAAGTGGCGTAACCTGGACTTCTTATCATACCAAGTCTTCATCTTCTGAGCAGCTCCTAAATTCTCTCTCGCCAGCTGTAAAGCAGTGGACAGCCGTTCTTTGGACTTCATCACATACTCCAGCAGGTTGACGTCATCTTCCTCAGACAGCCAGCATTCCTTGAGTAGCTTAAGGGGTCCTCTTACTTCATGGCCAAACAGTAGTTCAAAGGGTGAGAAGCCCAGTGATTCATTTGGAGATTCTCCCGCGGCAAATACAAAGAATGAAAAACCTTTATCCCAGTCTTTCTGATGTTCCAAACAGTATTTCTTGAGCATCGATTTGAGTGTTTGATGATATCTCTCCAGCGCTCCTTGGGTCTGAGGATGGTAAACTGAAGACGTGATCTGGGTGATGCCCAACTCTTTCAGAGACTGCTTGAAAACATTTGACATGAAATTGCTTCCCCGGTCTGACTGTACCTCCTTGGGCAGACCAAACTTTGTGAAGAACCCTAGCATTTCCTTAACCACGTTCTTTGCTGAGATATTTCTAAGTGGATTGGCTTTAGGATAACGAGTAGCCATATCAGTCAGGGTCAACACATAAGAAAATCCTGAAGAAGTCTTAGGAAGAGGGCCCACAATATCCACCAACACACGGGTGAATGGCGCCTCGAAAGGAGGAATGGGAACTAGAGGTGCAACCTTTTCGGTCTGATTACACTTCCCCACAACTTGACAGGTCTGACAAGACTTACAATACCAGGAAACATCTCTGAAGATACCTGGCCAGAAGTGTTTCAAAATGCGTGCCAGTCTTCCTCACTCCAAGGTATCCTGCCAAACTGGAATCATGAGCCACTTTAATGATATCCTGCCTACAAACACGAGGGATGACAACTTGATGTACAACCTCCCATTCACAGTCGGCAGATGCTGTTGGTGGTCTCCACTTTCTCATAAGTACTCCTGACTTTATATAATAACAAGTAGAAGCACCAGCTGACTCTTCCTCATTGCAAGCAGAGTTAGCTAGACCTTTCAACTCAGGGTCAGCAACCTGCAACTCAACCAACTCTTGACGAGACAAATTATCAACACTACGGGGTACTGCCTCATCTGGTGAGTGGTCCAAATTAGCAAGAAAAGTGTCAGCTAGGATAATATCATCATCATCATTATCCTCTAAGTCACCAGTAACTTTAGACTTAGCCCTAATGACAGCACATGCAGAGAACACATCAGGGCTATCACAGTCCTGGGTCGCAGTTACTGGCTCACTAGACAACTGAGGAGCTGGACACACTTGACTTCCACCAATATCATTTCCAAGTAAGAAAGTTACACCTGACATTGGGAGTGTCTCAACCAACCCAACCATAACGGAACCATTAACAAAACCAGAGGGACAGAGAAGTAATTATTCCCTACACCTTGTAAGATTACAGTTTCATCAGAGGAATTAACATTAGAGCCTAGAACACTGGTCAGCATAAGGGATTGGCAAGCACCTGTATCACGATATATTTTAACTGATTTCCTGTTATTACTCTCCAGAGGACTGACAAAACCATCAGACAGGAAATTAGCACATGAACCCTTGAGAGTGTCACCCACGTTACTGCTCAAAAGAGGAGCTTCATCATGAGAATTTAATTTACCCCTCAAAGCAGGTTCAGTTAACTCAGCTAAAGAATTCTGGGAACTCTCAAGGGTGGACACTAGACCAATTGACTGAATATTTAAAGACTCCTTTTTGTTCACATCACGCTGTCTCCTGAAACATTTCTCCGTAGTATGACCAAGCTTACTACAATAAGTACATCTACTTTTTTTAAATCTAGAGGTGAAGCTGGTATTTACTTCCTGAGAAACATCATCTTTATTCTCTTTCCTGTTACCTGTACTCTGAGTAGAGGCAACGTACTTACTCTCAGCTTTCCCTTTTACTTTAGAATATCTCTTGTGAGTGAGAACATATTCATCAGCTAAAACTGCAGCATCAGACTTCTCTCGTCAAGATATAGGCTTACATCATTATTAATACACCTTTTGAAGTCCTCCAGCAAAATCATCTGCTTAAATTTATCAAAATCAGAATTTACATTCTTAGAATTTAACCACTGCTCTAACAGATCTTCTTTGATTTTTGCATACTCAACATGGGATTGCTTATCTCTCTTATAAGTTGTCCTAAATTTTACTCTATAGGCTTCAGGAACAAGCTCATAGGTCTTAAGAATCAAGCTCTTAACTACATCATAATTATCAGATTGATCCTGAGGCAAAGATGCATAAGTTACTTGATCTTTACCGGTGAGAACAGTTTGAAGGAGTACTGGCCAATACTTTTTGGGCCAATTAAAACCTGTAGCTACCCTCTCAAACAACTGAAAATACTTTGTTAAATCAGATTCATTAAAAGGAGGTACAAGTTTAACATTTTTAGCCACATGAAAATCATCAGAGCTAGATGATCCAGTTCCACATTGTTTCATGCGATACTCATGGTCTGCCTGAATCCTAGCAAGTTCAACTTGTGCGTGAAACTCAGCCTCCTTAGCACGAGCGTCCTGCAGGGCTAGCTGTAACTTAGCTAATTCAATCTGCGTTTGCTCATCTGGAGGAGTTAAGTTAAACAAGCTTTCATTAATCATGTCAACAATTTGATCTTTAGAATGATGAGAGCGAACAGCAATTCCCAATTGTTGAGCAACAAGCTTAAGTTCATTCTTTGTTCTGTTTTCTACATCACACACTGTTTGCACATTTGACAAAAAATCTTTGGCTTCATCAAGAGTAGTAATAGTAGACATCATGAATAAATCACAGTCACAAAATATCAAGCAATATTCTTATGATAATATCCTGAATATCCTGATAAGAGGTCGCCAAATTGATGTTACGGAACAGAGATAGATAATGAACACTTCAAGTGAGAACACCAAAATCACTACTGTCCCGCAAAGTTCCAGGTTCAAAACAAAAGAGTTAGGTAAAATTACAAGTTAAAGTTTAATGCTCAAACTAACAACTAAACATTCAGGACTCACAAGGATAATGTAATGGCAAAAAAACAGGTTAAATATATGGTTAACTGCAATAGCTTCTATTAACACGAAATAACCAAGAGTAAATTTATCTAAGTCACCCTTGATAAAATGAGAAAACCGGATAATGCTCAGTTAATGCAAGATATGTTATTACAGATACAAAATATTATTAATAATGGCTGACACCTAAAACACATGAATCACAAAAACCTCACTAGGCCTACGAATTAACACCTCATGCTATACAGTACAAGAAAAAAATGTAATAACACTTATACTCAAATTACACAGCAGCTAGATGGTTGGAGACTTCCTGAGCACTCACAAAAACAATAACAACTGTACAGGGGAGGACAGAGATGTGAACAAAATGAGGAGTAGATCTAAGTGGCAATTAATGCAGAGACTGAGCTCATTATATAGAAGCCGGCAGAGCTTGATACAACTTGTAAGAAGGACACGCAAATGAAGCCATAGGGGACAAAGAGTTGACACTCCTGCTCTGAACAACAGAAAGAACGACTTACTCTACTATAAGGGAGGAGGGGGGAGTGAGGTAGATCATGCACTATGGAAGCCACGAGGCGAATCGTGATCAAACATGCAGCATACTGTACGTTAGAATTATACAAAGGATGATGAAATCATAGGCTATGTAACAATATTAATATCATCATGAAAGAGCCAATTGGTTCCACTTTCATGCCTTTCCCCATACTTGGCGTCACGTGGTGCCTACGTCACAAACCGAGGTGGTGATGGAGCTGCACATTCGGGGTACCCGTGTGTCTCACATGAATGAACGCTCCACTATTTAGATGCCTATGATTAATACTATGGTTATAAATATATCTACCATGTGTACACGTTAATCATTATCAGTATAATAGGTTTACTTGCATGATATTGATTGGAGACCAGTTACAAGTGCAGTTTGACAATTTATTTCTGGGTTTGTTTCTCCCAAACAGCCGACTGAATCTCGGTTAAGTTCATAGCTACCACTGTGACCAGATAAAACACCAACATGTTGGTGGACTAGGTGGCCTAGAGTCATCTGCTCGCAACTGTACACAAAGACTGTCACCGCACATTCTGTAACCCACAACAGATAGCCAAGCACACCAGGCAACAAGAGTCAAAACCCAGTACAAGCCGAGAGAGTTGTACACTAAGATCGACTACGGGGAGGTTCTCCTTCAGTACTGATTGCCTCTCTTGTGGCACACCAGCTAAGCTTGGAAGAAAGAGAAAGAAGCCAGATGTTCTCCAAGTGAAGACAATTGAATTCAAGGACACGCTTTTGACATTATGTTGCGAATGAGGTAATGATTAGTCAGAGACTGTTAAGGCACGGAGTCTGCATGTGCATGACCTACATGCAGCAGATGCAGTCTACCACCAGACTTGCAGTGTGAATTTTCACACGAGGAAGCAGATACCAGTAGCATATCAATGAAACACACAAGAATCCAAGAGGGTGAAGGTTGGCCAGCCTAAAGCTGATGAGAGGACAGCACCATTCTTGGAGGTTCCGAAGTATATTGATGAAAATGATGATGAGCAGATCACCATCAATGATCTAATTGACCTCATGCAGCAGAATTCTTGCACACACTGAACATGAAGCCTATGGTTACACCCACATGAAGGCGAGACTGCAAAAACATTTCGGTGAGAAGATAATACACATTGAGATCAATGGGAAACCAAACGTGGTCACCTTCAGGACAACAGCCAGGGTGGTGCTGCAAGACTACTATAAGATGCAGCAGCAACAAACAAACACAAGTGAAGAGAAGATCAAGCTTGTGCAGGCAGCTGCAAAGCTTATCAAACAAGATATCAGAGACATCAACTTATCCTACCCATTTATTGATCACATAGAATCGTCAGAGGCTGGCGTCAGATTTCTTCCGGATACTCTTCGTATACTCCTAGAAGAACTGTTTACCGGGACCAAAACTCTAAGCCAAAGTGGCAGCAATTGGACAAGCAATGATTCAGGGAACTAGACAAAGAGTCATGTTAGCACCTCTTCAGTTTGGGTTGGGCGTGCAACTATGTCACCACTTTGCATCACGGTTCCTCACTAACACTCCTCATCATCTTGGGATTTGTTGCTCATACCAGGTGGTGCACCAGTTTGAACGAAATGCAGCCAAATTCCATGGAACAAACATTCCTGACCTAACAACAGAGTTTCCCCAATATGTGGCTGATAGTGTCGACCATAACATCCACACATTGGATGGACATGGTACATTCCGTGGTACTGGGATGATTGCGGCCATAACTCCTGAAACGAAGTCAAGACAGCCAATCCCCAGGGTTAAGGCTACTTCCTTGGATGTAGCAATGACTGGAAGGGTACAAGTACGGTACTACAAAGATGAAAGGCATGATTTGACCTACCAGAAACTTGTCAACCTTCGGATCTAGAACAGCTGTGAAAATCTTGATGTCCTGAGGAAGGCATCCTTTCTCTTTGGATCTCCCAGACCTGCATGGTCAGGAATGATGCAGTTTGTACATAAGGGTGACCACCCTGGCAAGGCGACTGTTATGTTTTTACCAATGATCGATCTGAATCCTAGTTGATAGCACATGCATATTCTCGACCCTGACATTTGTTATTGAGCATGCACGACACCACAATGTCACCCCAATTATTGCTTTTGATCAGCCACTCTGGCGGAAGGCTCTCGTGATTATCAACTCCGAGCCAGTGGAAAGTGATCTGAGGCAAATTGTCTTATGTTTGGGTGGCTTCCATGCAGAGATGAGCTTCCATGGTTCCATTGGACACCTGATGGCTTCATCTGGGTTGCAAGAACTGTTTGAGTTGATCTATGCCCCAAATGCAGTAATCCACATGATGTCTGCCAAAGCTGTTGCGCAAGCAGTTCGTGCACACTCAGTTGTTGATGCAGCCCTCAGTGCACTGATGCTGACAAATGTGTTCAATGCCCATCTACCACAGCAATCTAAAAATCCAGACAACAGTAAGGATGGAGAATCAGCCTTTGCTGAAGCAGCTACAATGCTGCCAGATCATGAGAAAACAGATGTAAGTTCAGATGCAGACCTGGATGGAGCTTTTAAGATCTATGAGAAGCTTATGAATTGGAACTATATCTGCTGAAGAAGTCTGTCTGATGTTCTAGTGAGAATCCAAGATCGTCTTCAGAAGCACATCGAGTCCACCAGGAAGTCCTCTAGGATTTAGCTCTGTGGGTTCAGTACATGGGCATGATAGACGTCCTACGAAAATACATCAGTGCAGAATGGACTAGAAATGGCCCTTACATCTGCAGACCTTCCAGAACATGCTACCCTATCACGCAGCATACACCAAATATGCCAGAATGTATCATCAGCAGATGCTCAGCCTCAAGACTGAACATCATGAAGTCCAGCAACGTTTCGAGGAAGGGTTTCACGTGATTCGGCAAAGCACTGGGCAGGTCTCTCACCTAACCTGATCATTCAGCAGGTTCTAATGAGAAATTTGAAAACCAGTGGTGGGCTCACGGGGGATGGAGGGATGACAGAGCAACAACATCTGTTATGGGTACTATCAATGCCCGCCTGTGCATAAGTAAACCAGGGAGGGACTCACAGGGGTCAACTACAACAGTGGAGAGCAAAACAAGGACATGACCAAAGCAAGGCAAGCCCATGCCTGGAAAGACACACTGGCAGTTCTCAGTTATCTACAGAAGCGAAATCCATTCGTCAGTGACCCTAGTCTGTGGATCATTATTCACTGGGGAGCATGCCCTTTCCAGCGTCAATGTTGATGCAGCATGGTCAGTTGGCGCTGTGATACTGAAGTCTATGGATGGACCAACACCTGCTGAGTACCTCTTCAAGAGGAAGGACCAAGCTGTTACTCTCGGCATGAAGTCTTCTGTAAGGATTGATGGAGATCAAATTCAAGCTGACCTACAACTTCTGTTCCAGAGACTGGTCATAGCTGCACAGAAATGTGTTTAACTCGAGTTAGCCCTTAGCTAGGAATTATGTAGCTATCCCACAGCCCTATTTGATTCCTCTCTCCTGCTTCGAGAAGCAAACAAGCCAGCTCTCGCTGATGCCATCTGGGATCTTATTGGGCCTTATGTCCCAGCAGATAATGTAGTAGAAGGTAGCCAGTATGTTTTGGATGGTGGAGCACTTGTTCAATGCACCCCATGGTCCCCTGGATCTACTTATAAAGACATATGCCACTAGTATACGGAGTATGTAAGAAAAATGTATAGCAAGGCTGTAGTGGTGTTTGATGGTATGAAAGTAATAGCACAAAGGACATGACACATGACACACCACAGACGATCAAAAGGGAAGGTTGGTGCCACTGTGACAATTACAGCTGATGATTGACACAGTGCAGAAGGAACAGTTCCTGGCTAACAGGCAGAACAAACAGCAATTTGTTTTCATGCTAAGTGAAGAGCTGCAGAAGGCAGACTTTGAGACATACCATGCCTCAGGAAATGCTGACCTGCTGATTATGCAGAAAGCTGTGCAGTGTGCTACCACCAACAATACTGTGCTAAAGGGGATGACACAGACCTGTTAGTGCTTCTCTGCTACCATGCTAGCCTAGATTCCCATGACCTGTTCTTTTGTTCTGAGTCAAGGAAAAGCACAAAGAAACCTTGCATCTGGAACATCAAGGCTACAGAACAACTACTAGGCCCAGACATATGTAAGCACATCTTGTTCTTACATGCAGTTCTTGGATGTGATACTACATCTTGCCTCTACTGGATTGGGAAAAGAGCTACCCTCAAGAAATTCAAAGAAAGTGATATGTTCCGAAAGCAGACCGAGGTGTTTTATGCAAATTCAGCTTCTACAGATGATGTGGCAGAAGCAGGAGAAAAAGCAGTGGTGATTCTCTAAAATGGTAAAGCATGGGACACCCTGGACTCCCTCCGATATCATCTGTTTTGTGAGAAGGTGGCATCTAGCTCTACGTCTGTGCAACCAAAGATTTTACCACCAACATCAGGAGCGGCAAAGTATCACAGCCTGCGTGTGTACTTGCAAGTACAAGAATGGAAGGAATCTACAGATGGACCTCGTCCTACAGAGTGGGGATGGCAGAAGATTGACGAGGGGTTTGTGCCAGTTCAGACAACCCTACCCCCTGCTCCTGAAAAGCTTCTGCGGGTCATCAGGTGCAACTGCCAGGCTGACTGCAGCGCCCTGAGATGCACATGCAAAAAGAACAATATTGAGAGCACTCTCGTGTGTGGAAACTGCAGGGGATCCAGCTACACTAATTCAATACAGATACCTGGTGACGAGAATGAAGATGACATTGTGTAGTGTTGCATTGCATGCATATATTTAATGGGTTCGTTTTGATCAGCAGTGAATGAGTTATTTCTCTGTGTTGATAACTGGTTATTTTGATCATGAGTTTGAATTTAATTGGTTCATTTGATCAGTAGCTGATCATTTATTTCTCTTCAGTTATTTCTCTTCACTGCTTAAATGAGAATCAATACGATAATATGATCAACATAAATTCTCATTATTGATATACTGTATGTGTTTTTATTCTTTTTTACTTCAAGGAAAATATACAGTATGGTCAAATGTAGCGTGTGTAACAAAGTAGGCTTGTAAGGTCACCGACATGTGGCTAAAAATGGCATATTTGGTCTGATCATATTAGGGCGATTTTCAAATCTTTTCTTCCAAGTGATTCCTTAAGACTTTTTTTCTCTCATTCAGAATATACTGAGGATACGAAATCTATTGAGTTTCTTTTTGTTTGCAATTTGCGTGAGGTTGACCCACATTTTTGGGTAAAATGCCTGTGCTACATGGGCTCTGCAGCGTCAGTGACTGTCCCTTCTTTCGCCGAGGATTGTATAACCAAACATTGTCACCGTCCTTGAAGCTCACCTCACTTGCCTTGGCATCATGCTCGCACTAAACTTAAGGGCTTATCGCACTTGATGATGTACCTCAGCCAGCCTCTCTTGAAGGTGCATTGCATAGCCGGTTATGAATGTAGGTACCTCCTCACCAGGTGGTCTCCCCATTAACAAGTCAACGGGTAAGCATAACTTGTGGCCTAACATCAGTTTTGCAGGAGTGTAGCTGGTTGACTCATGGGATGCAGACCGATATGCCATCAGGAACGCAGGTAATTTCTGGTCCTATTCTACTTGTCCATCTACGTGGTACTTGGCCAGTTCTTGTCCTAGGGTCGAGTTGAAGTTCTCCATCATCCCATCTGACTGTGGCCTTAGTGTGGTCTCCTGGTCTTCTTGATCCCCAATAACTTGTAGCACTCACAGAACACAGCAGACTCAAAGTTTCTACCCTGGTCTGAATGTAGCTCTTGCGGCATCCCAACATGACAGAAAAACTGGTCAACTAACACCTGAGCAACAGTCACAGCCTCTTGATCAGGGATGGCATAGGCTTCTGCCCACTATGTGATGCAGTGCATGGCGACACATATGTACCAGTTTCCTCATTCAGCGAGTGGCAGAGGTCCAGCAATGTCCACTGCAACTCTTTCCATCGGTGCACCCACTTGGTACAGCTGAAGAGGGGCACAACCTTGTTTCTCAGGTCCCTTCTTGGCACGGCATACATCACAGGCCCGACACCACTCTTCAACATCCTGACGCATGCTAATCCAGTAGAACCTCCATCACAGCCATCTTAGGATTTTATTTTCTCCCAGATGCCCACTAGTGATGTGGTTATGAGACTCACCCAAGATCTTTGACCTCATTATCTTCAGAACCACAAGTTGCCAATACTTGCTGAGGCCATCGGGTGTCTCCCACTGACGCTCCAGTAGTTCATTATTCAAACGAAGAAGGTTGCACTGACTCCAGTAGCTCTTGGTAGCAGAGCTTTATCTGGAAACTTCTTCCTAAGATGGTCGCACTGTACTCTGCTACAGCCACTCTAGCATTAGTTGTAAATCTGCATCCTCCATCTGCATTGTCTTCAGGTCTTCTTCATCTGATGCTGGCCCTGTCACTGCAGTGCAGCTGCACTTCCTACTATGATCTTCTTTTTTACTACACTGCTGGCACTCCGGATCACAAGGCCGATGACTCAGGCTGTCAGCATTGCCAGGACGGTGCTGCACCTCATAGCTGTACTGATCTACTTCCCGAGCCAGCGTGCCAGTTGTCCTCCCGAATTCTTCAGCATTTTCAGCCAATTAAGTGCTGCATTGTCCATCCTGATGACGAAATAGAACCCATACAAGTAGGGATTGAAAAAATCAAGGCTCCTTATCACTGCCAAGAGCTCCTTACGGGTCAAACAGTAGTTCTGCTCTGGTGGTCTGAGCTTCTTGCTATAATATGCCACCATATACTCTTTTTCATTCTTGTTCAGTGACAGGACTTCACCAATACCATTGTCACTAGCATCACAGTCCAAGATAAATGGCTGATTCTGATCAGGGTATGGCAATACTGGAAAGCTTGCCAATGCATGCTTGAGTTCGCCAAACGCTTTCTGAGTCTCTGCTGTCTACGCAAACTTCTGCCTCTTCCCCAGCAACTTGTGCAGAGGTACAGCTACTGTTGCAAAGTCCTTGACAAAACGCTGATAGTAGGTGCACAAGCCCAGGAAACACCGTATCTCTTTCATACATGTTGGAACTGGCCAGTTTTCCACACCTGCTACCTTCTCCTGGTCAGTATGGACTCTGCTCACCGACAATGTGTCCCAGGTACTTTACTTCCTTCTGAAACACATAGCACTTCTTGGGATTCAGCTTGAGGTGTGCTGCACGGATCCTGTTCAACACTCCCGACAGACTCTCCAGTTCCTGGACGAAAGTCTGTCCAAACACAGTTACATCGTCCAGATAGATGAGAGCCATCTGCCAGGCAGGCCTTCCGTTATGTGATCCATTAGACGCTCAAAAGTAGCTGGGGCATTGCAAATGACGAAAGGCATCACCTTAAACTGCCATAAGCGCTGCCCATGCAAAAAAGCTGTTTTGTTCTTGTCTTTCTCTGCATCCTTGACCTGGTGGTATCCTGCCTTCACGTCTAGAGTGGAGAACCACTTAGTACCTGACAGAGCACCCACGGTGTCATCAATTCTTGGCAAGGGGAATGCACCATTCACTGTCACTTCATTCAGGGCTCAATAATCTATACACCACCTTACTGAGCCATCCTTTTTCCTTAGCAGAACCACTGCTGATGTGCAAGGGTGCTGACTTTTCTATCACCCCTTGACTTTGGAGATTTTCCATCACCATTTTTCTTGCCATTGGGCTGGCGCAATATTCCTCCTTAGCTGTTTATTCAGGCGGTGATCCCCCATTTCTATACTATGCTCCACCAGATCAGTGCATTCCAGGTCTAGGTCTCCGGTGGAGAAGACATCAGCAAACTTCATTAGCAGCTGCCTCAACTTCAGCACTTGTGGGCCGTCCAGGCATTGGCAGTTCCTAAAAAAAAGGTCTTGTAAGTGCTCTGGCAGATACCCATCTTCTTTGACTATGCTCCTTTTACAAGCCTTCCTCTGGTGCCACTCAGGATCCACCACCTGGCACAGTCCCACAATTTCTCCCTCGTTGATCGACTGCGGCTCACGGGAGAAACTGGCCACCACAACCAGCACTTTATCTGCACCTGTTTGCACCAGAGTTCTCCCCACCATCACTCCAGCCTTTGTTTTGCACTGCACATCAGGCTACACCACCCCTAGACAGCTGTCAAAAGAGCCGCTTACCTTACACTGGAGCAACAGTTCTGATTTTAGGGGTATCACTGTAGTGCAGAGCACCCTCTCCTTGCCACCAGAACTGGTACATCTCACTGCCATGACAGAAACCGATCTTCTTCAAACTTTCAGCTTCATGGAGTGGAAGTCCAGCTCACATCCCATGGACATCAGATAGTCCAGACCCAGAAGACAAGGATCCTCCATGTTGGCCACGTAAACTGGAAGAGTAGCCTCTTGCTCTGCCACTTCAACCTGGACATCCAGGGGTCCCCTCAGTTCTGTGTGATGCCCCGTTACACAGTTGTTCTCATGACTCAGGCAGATATGATGATGTAACACATCAGGCCTCACAAAAGTCTGCTCTGAGGTTGAATCAATCACCATGGAACACTCCTTTCTGTCTATTCTTTCATCTACTCACACACTGTCGATTGCCGTTCTCTTGCATTTTCTCAGTGGTGAGGCTACTTGGGAAATGCTGGTTGGTGGTTGTCCCTTAACACCAGCCTCCACTAGTTTTCTGCTTCTTTCTGGTCTTTTGCAGCCTTCTCCTTATTATCCTTTTTCTTCTTTGGGCATTCAGAACTGAAGTGTCCCATCTCATTACATGTCCAACAATGTTTTTGTGACAATTGAAGATTCCCTTGCATTGTTCTGTTCTTGTTCCTCCTTCCATTTGTGACAATCCTTCTTCTTTTGTCCCGGCTTCCAACAGAACCAGTAGCCTCCTCCTGTCTTTCCCTGTTCCCTCTTCCACTTGTAGCAGTCCTCTTTTTCTGTTTCTTGGCTTTTCACAGTACCAACAACTTCCTACCAATTTTTCCATTTCACATACCTGCCCCTTCCTTACCTTGAATCCTGCACTACAACCTGCCTGAAAAGTGGATGTACTGAACTTGAGGTAGGGCCCATATTCTAGAACCCTGGCTAGTGCTTCTTGCATGTTTCTTGGTTGTGCATGCTTCACTTGCACTTTAGACTCTGCACTATCAAGAGCATCAATGAACTGGTCCCTCAGAAGAATATCCAATAGGTTAGGTGCAGCTCCAGAGTATGCCTTGTATGCCATACTCTCCAGGTCATGAACAAGCTGCAATATGAATTAGCCTCGAGCCTGTACACTGGTCTGGAATCATGCTCTGTAAGCCTCAGTCTGGTACATGGTCCCATGTCTGCGTTCCAGCATTTCTACTAGGGACTGATAACTGTTCGTCTCCATCACTGATAGTGGCCTAGAATTTCCACTTCGGCTCCCTTTAGGCTAGTGGCAAGTTGCACTGCCCTCTGTCTATCATCCCAACCATTCTGATCCGCAAGTAACTCAAACTTTGCACGGTAAGCTTCCCAAGATACTCTACCATCAAATTCCTGAGGTTTCTTTTTATTTGGACCCCCATTATAGCCATGCACTTCACTGGTTTGGGACCTAAAGACTGGGGAATCATAATTAAGTCCAGGACTTATACCTTCTGCATTCTGATTATTCAGCCCTGTAATGCTACCTTTAGTTGCTTGGGGTCCGTCAAGATTCACCATACACTGTCTATTATTTTCATATGCTCCCAGCACACTAACCTGAGGCTCAGCTGTGCAATATTTCTCTACAGCCTCATTTTTCTCAGTAATTATCTTAATATGGTCGACTACATGCTTCAACTGGTTGTCTACGTGCTGTCTGCACTCTATCATTATTTCATCACCACTTGGCTTCAACTGGTCATCTTCATGCTGTTTGCACTTCATCACATTATTGCTTACCTCATACTTCTGCTGCTCTAGCTTGACATCTACTTCCTCCTTAAGCTGTTGCCGTTCTTCCTTCATTCCCCCATGAATGCATCTAGCTGTCCTTGCATCCTCAGCTGTACTTCCCTCCTTTGCTCCTTCAGTGCCTCCTGAAGCTGTTCATATCGTTCTTTCTGCTCTTCGTTCTGTGCCTGCAATTGTTCTTTGATTTCGTTCCTGAGCTCTTTCTGTTCTTCACTTTGGTCCTGTGATTGTTCTTGGAGTTCCTTTTCTCTGTCATTCTGTGCTTGTAGTAGTACACTTCGTGCATGTAGTTGTTCTTTAAGTTCTTTCATTGAAACTTGAAATAGCTTCATAATAGCAGCCAGGGTCACCTCCTCCTGCTGCTCAGCTCGAAACCATGTGTGCACACCTTCTGGTTCCATGTCGATGGTTAGACTCACCGTAGCACTTAAATTACCCCACTCCTGACACCAGTGTTATGTCCCCATCCCACACTGCCACAGGCTCCAACAGCAGTAGTATGGTATAGGAAAGACGTTGCACATTGAGTTGTTCTTCCTAAGGTCAGCCTTTAGGTGTACAGTACACAGGATCAGCTCATATGTCATAAATAAACACTGGCGTCTTAAGTTCGCTCTCTTTATTTTCCAAATAATTACACTCAGTGCTTTCCAACTTCTCATTTCTGACAAGCACTGGAGCTATACAAACTTCACTAACTGCAATTACACTTAATGCTTGACAATACTTCATTGTTTTCACAGGTCTCAATTATACACAAACTTCAGTAACATTTTCACTGTTTGCTAACAACACTTCACTGTTTTCACTAGTACCAAAAATATACAAACTCCACTGACACTGCACTACACTCAGGCTGAACTGAAAACCGACTGACTCGTTCTAGTCTCTTTCCCATCCTTATATAAGCTTCTATTGTTCTAGAATTATCTACTTATTCGAGAACAACAGCTGCTGACTCGAAGATATCCAAAACATGCCAGAGCTCTCTGACATTACATAACACTGTAAATTATTTAGCATAAAAACTTATATTGAATTACATAATTTAACAATCACAAATATAACAATATTGAGAAAAAGAGCACAAAAACTAATGTATAACTCACGAAACACCTATGCTCACAAGCAGCAGGCAAACTGGCAACTCTGACTTGCACCAGAACCATGGTAAACACTGGGAATCAGTGAGAAACTTCTCGACTACCTAATTGGCAAATCCCGCTTCTTAACATATATATGCGCCCCTGCGTGGAGTACAACTCTCATGTGAGGGGAGGCTTGCCACATACAGCTCTTCTCAATAGGGTGGAGTCAATGGCTTTTTGCCTCATTAACTCTCCTCTTACTGACTCCCTTCAACCTTTGTCTCTTCGCCCCACTGTTGCATCTTTATCTCTTTTCTATTGCTACTTCAATGGTCACTGCTCCTCCGAACTGTCTGCATGCATTCCTCCACCTCTATGACGGGTGCATAGCACCTGTCTAGCAGCAAACTCTCATCCCTTTTCTGTCTAACTCTCTAATGCAAGAGTTAACCGTTACTCCCAGTCCTTCATTTATGCAACAGGTCAACTCTGGAACTGTCTCCCTCTGTCTGTATTTCCTGCTTCCTATGATCTCCAGTCTTTCAAACACAGTGTGTCCAGGCATCCCGAAATGATCGGATCTTGAATATAGC
>NC_137032.1:15767246-15940388 GCF_032717465.1 Coenobita brevimanus
AGTAGAGTCCCGCTAGCTATCTCCCTCTCTCTCTCTCTCTCTCTTCCAAGTTGCTAAGCCTTTCTTCCCTACACCCTGCCGCTTCTATGGCCCCTCTCCTTCTGAGTTCTCTTTCCTAAATTCTGGTGTAGCAGGGGTCTTGTCACGTGTGTTCACTGTGGTTGGAAAGTTCTAGAAGCCTGTGTGTGAGTATGTGTGTATGTGTGTGTATGGTCACGAGGCGCTGTCGTGTGCCTATAAAGCATTCCTTGAGTTAAGAGTGTGTAAGCATGTTTAGCATTGCTCGATTCTTTCAGACACAATACCTTCTCATCATCTGACTTCCTGCTTCTATCTGTCTCTCTATCAAACTATTTATCTATTTATCTATTATGATTTGTAATTATAATATGGACTCATAACATATGCTCGGCCGCGCCGCTGACGGTCCTCCGACAGCAATCACCATTGACATACACTAATCTATTAGTACATAATATTGATTATAATATTGTATACATATAATATTTAGAGTAAATAGTGATTATTCAGTAATATTACATTTTAAACAAGTTGTATACATATTTGAATAAATGCATTAAAAGTAGATTATTTAACTGTAATACAGTATGTACTTGGGTTATTGTAGTGGCATTGTGGTAATACATAATTGTAACATTTTATGAATTGTTACAAAATATTGTGGTAATGCATAACTGTGTTGGCCTTATAATTGTAGTTACATTTTGTTAATGCAACTGTTACATAAGTGTCTTGGCCTTATAATTGTAGTGAAAGTTACATAAAAGTTACATCTTGTTAATGCAACTGTTACATAATTGGCAAAGCGTAACATAATGCAATCGTTTGTCGTTACATAATTGTTACATATCGTTTGTAGTTACATAATTGTAGTTAAAGTTACATAAAAGTTACATCTTGTTAATGCAACTGTTACATAAATGGTACATATTGTTTGTAGTTACATAATTGTAGCAAGTGTAACAAAATGCAATTGTTTACATAATTGTTACATATCGTTTGTAGTTACATAATTGCAGGAAGCGTAACATAATGCAATCGTTTGTCGTTACATAATTATAATATGGAGTTACATAATTGTTACATACCGTTTGTAGTTACATAATTGTAGCAAGTGTAACATAATGCAATCGTTTGTCGTTACATAATTGTTACATATCGTTTGTAGTTACATAATTGTAGCAAGTGTAACATAATGCAATCGTTTGTCGTTACATAATTGCAGTCCTGACATATGAATCCGGTCATGCTGCGGTCGATGATAGTGATGATGTGCCATGCCACTTGCTTGTGAAGACAACAATTTACTTTTTTGTTTGTAGTTTATGTGGTATTTTGGCATATGTAGTAACACTTACACTTATTTTCATTTGTTTGTTATGTGATCTTACTCTATTTCTCTCTTTTTTCTTTCTTACTTTTTCTTTCTTTTTTTTTGTATGTATTGATTTTCTATAGTTTGTTTGTCTTCGTTTGTCTATGCTTTTTCTATGTTGTTCATGGTTGCATAATTACTGGCTAATTTCCTTGGGATACTTTTTTAAAATTTAGTTTATATTGCACAGGTATTACTGAAAATGATATTATATAGCCCCATATTTTGTTATTTTATATAAAAAAATATATATATACACTATATTCAGTATTAACTATATACACTGACTTGTTGTTCACTTGTACCTATCGTGGGTAATATGTGTGTCAGCACTGTGTGGAAATCATTGTCTTCACGATTGTGTGGAAGATGTTCACTCTTGCTAACGTCATTTGTGTTGGCCATTTTTTTTTTTTCTAGTTTACCTTGTAACTTAATTTATATGTTTCCACTAGGTAGCTTTAATTAATAAATGTTTAATACAGTTCTTTTAATCGCTCACTGAGTAACTGTGATGGTATATTTTCTTTATCACTTTGTAGATATAATAATGTATAGCTGTATGTATGAAACACGTATTTTATGTAGGTATAAATGGTAACACTCGTTGGTAGTAAATAACTGTTATAATAAATGAATGAATATATACAGTGTAGAATATTTATTGTTGGTGCAAGTATTTAATGATTGAATTATGATGATAATTGAAGTAAGTATATGAATTTAAGTTGTAACTATACAGCACGTTTTATCTGATTGTGCAAAATGTGTTGTCTATCACTGTGTATTGTATAAATGAAGTAACTATGTAACTCACTAATTTTTACCGTGGTGGAAATGGTGTGCGTGGTGGTGCAGGTGGTGTGTTGACCGACGTGGCGTATTTTCAGCAAGCACGCATGATGACGTCGACTTCCCACACTGGTAGCTGTGGTGAGTGAATGAGTAACGATGAGTAACTTGAGTGAAGATGAGTGAGTAAGATGAGTTGTGAATATGGACTTGGCATTTGCTTCGTCGTCTTGACCTCTTCACTCCTGCGTCAGTGGTGGGGGTTGGGTGGATGTAGCAGAGAGAGGAGGGTGAGGTCTAGTGGTTATGAGTTATGAGTCGTGTCTCACTCTTCGCTTGTTTGTTTTGTATTATCTTACTTGATGAATTCTCGGTCCTTTTTTCTTGTGATTTACTCGTTGTAGGATGAAGACTGCCGCTACTTGTAGGTGCATGTAGAAGATTATACAGACGACTCATAGAGTTGTTACTTGTAGTTGATTGTAGATGGTTGTAGTTCGTTCACTGTAGAACTGAAGTTAATCTTGTAGAGTCTCGCCTGCTTTTGTAGAAATTCACTGTTGATTCGAAGATGAGGTGCGTTCTTTTCGCTGCTACCAAATGTCATAAAAAGACCTTGTTAGTTACTTGTAGAGAAGTTATATATATTAGACTTGTGGACGAGCAGTTGTTATACTTGAGCAGCTTTGTAAGTAGATAATCTTCTTTCCCATTTGTCATTCAATGACAGGAGAGGTAAAGAATAGTATGGGACTATTTTTATTTGTCTTGGAAATATTAACAAGTCTCTCACACAGAGCGAAGTATAAAGTAGAGTCCCGCTAGCTATCTCCCTATCTCTCTCTCTCTCTCTCTCTCTCTTCCAAGTTGCTAAGCCTTTCTTCCCTACACCCTGCCGCTTCTATGGCCTCTCTCCTTCTGAGCTCTCTTTCCTAAATTCTGGTGTAGCAGGGGTCTTGTCACGTGTGTTCATTGTGGTTGGAAGTTCTAGAAGCCTGTGTGTGAGTATGTGTGTATGCGTGTGTATGGTCACGAGGCGCTGTCGTGTGCCTATAAAGCATTCCTTGAGTTAAGAGTGTGTAAGCATGTTTAGCATTGCTCGATTCTTGCAGACACAATACCTTCTCATCATCTGACTTCCTGCTTCTATCTGTCTCTCTATCAATCTATTTATCTATTTATCTATTATGATTTGTAATTATAGTATGGACTCATAACAACGTCAGCCAATGACATAGGTGGATAGATCTTGCTTGTGGGAAATGGGGGGAAGGGGTATTCAAGTGTTGATAAATGCACGATAGACATCGAGAACCACTTCAAACCAGGCAGTGAGAAATGACCTTGAATACCTCTGTCTTGGCACCCGGCCCTGCTGTCTGATGATGTCCCGATGGACTTCTGTAAACCGGTCTACGGGAACCATTGCACCCGAGGGTAGGTAAGAGTTTTTTGCTGCCCCATCTATTGTGTCTCTGTTATAGTACTCGTACACGCCGTTTTCGCCTACATTTATACTTTCTTTATCCCTCATATTTATACCTTCGTTCTCTCCCTCACCCTTGTACTCGTTTGCTTTAAAATCTTCGTATTCTTCCTCACTCTTGCCCTTGCTCCTGTTCTCACCTTCATCCTCGACATCATCCTTGCCCCTGACCTCACTACTGCCCTCGCCCCCAACCTCGTCCTCCAACCACAATATCACTGGTGCTTCCCTGCGTCCATTTCCTCCAGTCAGAAAATCCTCCAAGACAGCGAGCACATCAAAAGACCTTCCATTATTGTTATTATTATTGTTGTTATTGCCCCCTCCACCTCCTCCGCCACCACCACCACCACCACCACCACCATTGTTATTGTTGTTGTTATTGTTGTTATTGTTATTGTTTGTGTTGTTATTGTTATTGGTGTTGTTTATGTTGGTGCCTCCAGTGGCAGTGATGTTGATATTGATGTTGATGTTGGCCATGATGTCAGCGGTGATGTCCAGCATGAGGATGGCAAAGGCGAAGAAGGAGAAGAGACCAGTGTTGGACGGCTTGCACACCACCTGTCGACACCAAAGCCAAAATTAGTCAGAGAAACACAGAAGTTCATATCATATTTATCTTGGTGAAACCTGATCATAAGTTATAGTCACAGAAATACCTTAAAATGTATACCAAGTATTTTATCTTGGCAAATTATAGATCAGGCCCACAACTTACAAGCTTAGCCACTACTGGACGAGCATAGAAGTCACACACCCAGAATTGTATAACACCTACTTAGCACCTTGGCTGTTTTCACCAACATTATTTTCAGTAACTCATTTTTGTTCCACCTTGTATTATAGACTTATTCTAAGTGAAGGGCTAATAGTAATGGCCCAGAATGCCTTCGAGACGTTGACACATTAAATGCTTGGAGCAAGAGGTTCCTGCCTGACCGGAAGGCATTAAACCCTTTCTGCCCAGTGCCGTAATTGTTAATTTTTTGTATCCATACAATATTCTTCTGTTTGGAGAAGATCTGTATTAGTACGATACAAGGAATTGTTAAATCTACAAATATCCCACTCCATAGGAGAAGTCTCCCCAAAGCTGAATGTAATAGTCTGGAAACAACAAAATTAAATTGTTACGGAATAACAATTTATATATATATATATATATATATATATATATATATATATATATAGATAGATAGATAGATAGATAGATAGATAGATATATATATATATATATACCTAGGCTGCTTCCCCCAAGGAAAGGGAGGTAGCCGAGACAGGACGACACACTCCCCATTTACTCATCCAATCAAACATATTCATTCGCATCTTAGCCCCAAAGGGGAGAACGGACAGATCCTCACCGCACCACACCGCACAAGGGTCAACTGCGCAATGTAATCAGTGACATCCGCAGCAGGGCCCGACAGCAGAACTGGTTTACCCCTGCCGCATCATAACGGACCCATCCCCTTACCCGCACCTGACCTGATTAGCTGATCAGATCAAATGCGGGAGAATATCCCCTCAGGGCTGCGTCATCATTTATTCATTCACAGTTTCTCTCCATTTATTTCTGTCACGCACAGCCACTCTTCCTTGTTCCCTCTCGCATCCAGCGCTCTCTTCACACTGTCCATCCATCCTATTCGTGGTCTTGCTCTCAGCCTTACACCTCTCACATCAGATCTAGTTATCTTTTTCACCAATCGCTCATTATCCATTCACTCCATATGCCCAAACCATCGCAACACCCTCTGCTCAACTCTACCAGCCATCTCCCGAACAACTCCAGTTCTCCTTCTTACTTCATCATTTCGCACTCGATCCATACGCGTCACTCCACACATACTCCTCAGACACCTCATCTCCATTACATTCAAACTTTTCCTCTCTGCTACACCCATATTCCATGTTTCAGCCCCATATAACGCAGTCGGTACCACAACACCCTCATACAGACTTCTCTTTACATCCATTCTAAGCGAACGACATCTAACCACTTATTTCATTCCCCCCAGCACCTTTCCTACTTCATTTATTCTAAACTTCACTTCTGCATCTATTCTTCCATCCACAGCAACATGTGACCATAGATATTTAAAACACTCTACCTCCTCAAGCAACTCGACATTCAAAACTATATTCATCCCCCTACCATCTACCAACCTCGTACACTTCATCACTTTACTCTTACTCTCATTTATTTTCAATTTATATATATATATATATACTCTGGTAGGTAGGTGGGGGGCGCCCACCATCCACTCACTCAATATAGTGCTGCTCTCGGGTGTCTGTCCTGTCCTCTCCTCCATCCTTGTTTCCTTCCATCTTCTTCTGTCTTTTTTTCCTTCATTCTTTTCTCTTCCTTCTGCCTACGGGTGACTTTACACTCCCTCTTCTGTCTTTCATTCCTTCATTCTTTCCTCTCCCTTCTGCCTGTGGGTGACTCTACACTGAGTGACAAGCCAAATGGTTTCCTGTACACCAGGAAACCATTTACTACGCTGGGTGGTAACCATATACCCAAATTTTGGCGCCTGGTGGTTTAGTGGGTAACTATTGTGCTCCAGTCGGATTGAACCGGTGAAGGTTTATATCCAAGGGGTGATTGGGGTTTATTGCTCATGTAATGCCACTCAGGGATGAGTGAGGCTGGTCACTCTCATCTTAAATGTCAGGACCAACTGCCTAGCCCAGGGCTTCTACGCTCCTTTTGGGGCAACTTAGGATTGGACGATGGATGATGGATATATACTGTATATATATATATATATATATATATATATATATATATATATATATATATATATATATATACTGGATACACACACACACACACACACACATATATATATATATATATATATATATATATATATATATATATATATATATATATATATATATATATATATATCCCATTGGAGCCCAGTGTCCCAAGTATTGGACAGAACTGGGATCTTTCAAGTCTTTATAACGTAGGGAACCCCCGGGTGGGGATCTTTGAGCTTCGCGACTATGAGACGATAGGAGGAGGGCGGTACGCTTAGTACCCACCTAATGCCGTGCCTCGCCCAGCACCCCTGGGATCCAATGGGATATATATATATATATATATATATATATATATATATATATCCCATATATATATATATATATATATATATATATATATATATATATATATATATATATATATATATATATATATGTATATATATATATATATATATATATATATATATATATATATATATATATATATATATATATATATATTGCCAGACTCTTCAGTCCCGTATGGTGTGACAACAAACAAATCGTCTCCATAACGCCCTCTGCCCCGCCATTTACTACCCGTTCCCAGCTCACCCCCCCCTTCCTCATATACTTCTCCATTCCATCCTTCCATCTTTTCCTCGGCCACCCCCTCCCTCTACCCCCCTCCACCTCACTCACATACACTCTTCTCGTCAGTTTCTCACTATCCATCCTCTCCACACTGCCAGGCCACCTCAACGTGTTTCTCTTAACGCTTTCTATCACATCCACGTCCACACCACAACGCTCCTTCACTTTCTTATTTGTCAGTCTATCTCTCCATGTGACTCCACAAGCTCGTCTCAAACAACTCATTGCCATTGCTCTCACTCTTGACTTTTGTCCCTGCAGCAAGCTCCAAGCTTCACTTCCATACGTTAGAGGTGGTATCACAATACTATCATATAGTAACTTTTTCATTTGCATGCTCACCTCCCTGTTTCTTATCACTGCTTTCAAGGAACCAGCAACCTTTCTTCCTTGTTGTATTCTTTCAAACACTTCACCCTCTAAACGTCCATCCTTACTCGTCACACTACCCAAGTACTTAAACGCACTCATATATATATATATATATATATATATATATATATATATATATATATATATATATATATATATATATATACACTCCTGTATATGGAAATAACGTTAGTAGGGGAGTGAAAGATAAAAATGGTAGATTACTAGTTGAGAAGGGAGAAAAATTGAGCAGATGGAGAGAACACTTTAATGAATTGTTGAACATAGAGAATGAAATTAATGCAAGTATAAGTGTCTGAGGAATGGCTGGGCGAAGGAGGCAGGTGAGAAGACAGGAAGATATCAGTAGGATGGAAGTTGTGGAAGCAATGAAGACAGTCATAATGGGGAAAGTCCCACGCTCTGATGGAGTGTGTGGTGAAAAACTGAAGCATGAGGGAGAGATAGTAGTAGAATGGATGTGGATGACGTGCAGATTGGCCTGGGAGGAACGAGTCCCGGATAATTAGAAGTCAAGTATAATTATTCCCTTGTACAAAGGGAAAAGGAAAAAAGAAGTGTGTGGTAATCATAGAGGCATTTGTCTTCTTAGTGTAATAGGAAAAGTATACGGTAGGATACTTATTGACAGAGTTAGGGACATAACAGTGGAATTAGTTGGAGAAGAACAGGGAGGCTTTAGGAAATGAAGAGGTTGTGTAGATCAGATATTCATTTTTAGATCTTTAGTGGAAAAGTGTTTAGAGAAGGGAATGAAGTTGTATGCGGCCTTCATGGATTTGGAGAAAGCATATGACAGGGCGGATAGACAAGGATTGTGGAAAGTACTAAGAATATATGGAGTAGATGGAAAGTTGTTGAATGCTGTGAAGAGTACGTATGAGGGTGCTAAGGCTGCAGTGCATGTGGATTGTGAACTGAGTGAGTTTATCTATTTGAAGGTTGAGTTGAAACAGGGATGTGTCATGTCTCCATGGTTGTAAGATCTGTATATGGATGGGGTTATAAAAGATATACAAGGTAGGGCAGTGGATGTTGGAGTGGCCCTAATGAGAGAGGGCAGTGTTTGGAAACTCCTTGTACTATTGTTTGCAGATGATACTGTGTTGTTAAGTGAAGACGAAGGGGAGTTGCAAGGCTTGGTGGATGAATTTGGGAGACAGTGTAAGAAACGGAATTTAAAGGTGGCTTTAGTGATTATCAGCTGCGCGCCGAATGATAAATAGTTTAGTTTCCCTTTTATGTTTTCTTACAAAGGAGGACGAACTTGATGGGTAACTCTAATAGGGAAGGTAAACTCCTTCAAGAGAAGTTCCAAACCAAAACGACAGAGTTAAGAGAAGTGTCCTGTGCACTGTGGAAGGAAGGAATTAATAAAGCAGGGAAATCCCCGTGGGTGTATCCTGTAATGACCGAACAATTAAGGGAGGTGATACAAGCGAATGTGGGGAATCAATCTTCTGTAATATTCATGCAGACATTATTTCAATAAGCCAGGTTGGCAAGACTGTATAGATGACATATCTATCTTTCAGTGACATAGGGTGGTGTAGCGTAACACTGGTCAACCCAAGCAAGGGCTCATACAGGGTGGTTAGCCACTTTGAGGTCCCAGAATAATTGTTATACAGTTTATTGGTATTAACCCATTAGCACCCAGGGTTCCTGTGTGAGGGATTCTGCCAGAAAAGTACTTAGCGTACCGGCCTCTGCCTATTGGCTCATAGTCTGGAAGCTCACATATCGATACTCTGGGATTTTCCCCCTTTATTTAATTTTGAAAATGTTTAGTTCCGTCCTCTCTGTGTAGGCTATTAAAGACACTAGGCCCGAACTGGTTAACCGATTTAAGTGAAACGTGGCACAGGCTCTTCATTTTATTGCAGTTTATCCGCATTTACACCTGATTTTGAAAGTGGTCTTCAGCGGTTAAATGTACTGGTAATTAAACCCATCATTCCAAACCAGAGAACTTTCGATTAAACTTTTCCACAGGGATGCTTGCTCTCTCTCTCTCTCTCTCTCTCTCTCTCTCTCTCTCTTGCCTAATTAGGTGTGCGAGGCTTGTTTTTAAATTCGTTTGTCCTAAGGTGGCCCTAGAGACAGTAAAGAATTTTAAGTTAATCATGACACTTGAAACTATGCATTAAGTTCCCAAGTATGGCATGATCACTGGATCAGTCTGTGCTCTTGTTGCCCAGTCAGTGCCACGCTGGTGGAAGAGATTCATTTCCGGGAAATGTCTTTTTTTAGCTTAAATATCAGAGAGGTTTTCGAATGCAGTGTATGATGGGCATAGACCACATTTCGTAAGTAGTTAGTCCCATTTACATTTGTCCATTAATAACAGATATATTGGAGTTATTTGGGGGCCTCAGAGGAGTGAATCACCGTACGTGTTTCAACTGCTATAAGATCTAAAGCATACTGTAAATATGTTAAGTCATAAGATTCATTTAGATTTAGAGGATTAAAAATCTACTAAGAAAGGAGGTTCTTCATTGGTTAATGATAGCCAATACCCTCTTCAGGCACAAAATGATCCACAGGTATACACGGCGGGTGATGAGAAGGGTGGGTGGTGAACTGAATGAAAGGAAGGCAATGATTGATTATGTGTGTGTGGATGAAAGGATGCGAAGGTGGGTAATGGATGCAGGAGCATATAGAGGTAGGGGGAGTGACTACTTGGTGGTGGTCAGAATCAAGGTCCAAGTAAAATGGAGAAATAGAAGAAGGGAAGGACGGGAGGAAGGAGTAGGCGCAAGGAGAGTGGAAAGACTACAAGAGGATCAGAAAAAGGCAGAATATAAGAGAAAACTGGAGGAACGATTGAGTAAATATGGATTGAAGCAGATGGGGGTACTTGGAAGGTGTGTGCAAGATAGTCACAGAAGAAATCTGTGCAGCATGTGAGGTGGTGTGTGGGGTGAAGAGAAGACGAAAGGAGGTGCAAGAAACAGCATGGTGGAATGAAGAGGTGAGACAGGCTGTGGCACAAAAGAAAAAAAGCATATAATGAATGGATGAGAAATAGGGGCGTGGAAGGAGTTGAGAGACGGAAGAGAGAGTTATATGTAGAAAGGAAGAGAGAGATGAAAAGATTAGTAAGAAGAGAGTGGATGAGGAATTTGGAAGGAATTTGAGTGTAAAGTGGAGGGACTGCAAGAAAATGTCCCGGAAAGAGGTAAAGAGAGTTAGACAAGGTGGCAATGAAGTTAGTAGGGGAGTGAAAGATAAAAATGGTAGATTACTAGTGGAGAAGGGAGAAAAAGTGAGCAGATGGAGAGAATACTTTAAAGAATTGTTGGACATAACGAATGAAAGTAACGCAAGTATAAGTGGCTGAGGAATATGTGGGAGAAGGAGGGAGGTGAGAAGAGAAGAAGAAATCAGTAGGATGGAAGTGGTGGAAGCAATGAAGAAAGTCAAAATGAGGAAAGCCCCAGGAAATGATTCAGAGTGTGGTGAAATGCTGAAGCATGGGGGAGAGAGAGTAGTAGAGTCGATGTGGAAGATGTGCACATTGGCCTGAGAGGAAGGTAGAGTCCTGGAGGATTGGAAGTCAGGTATAATTATTCCCTTGTACAAAGGAAAATGGGAAAAAGAAGTGTGTGGTAATCATAGGGGCATTTGTCTTCTTAGTGTGATAGGAAAAGTATATGGTAGATACTTATTGACAGAGTCAGGGAAATAACAGAGGAATTGGTTGGAGAAAAACAGGGAGGTTTTAGGAAGTGAAGAGGTTGTGTAGATCAGATATTCATTCTTAGATCTTTAGTGGAAAAGTTTCTAGAGAAGGGAAAGACGTTGTATGCCGCCTTCATGGATTTGGAGAAAGCATATGACACGGTGGATAGACAAGGATTGTTGAAAGTATTAAGAATATATGGAGTAGATGGGAAATTGTTGAATGCTGTGAAGAGTACGTTCTATGGCTGCAGTGCATGTGGATAGTGAACTGAGTGACTTATTCTATTTAAGGTTGACTTGAAACAGGGATGTGTCATGTCTCCATGGTTGTTCAATCTGTATATGGATGTGGTTATAAAAGAGATACAAGGTAGGGCAGTGGATGTTGGAGTGGCCCTAATGAGAGAGGGCAGTGTTTGGAAACTCCCTGTACTGTTGTTTGCAGATGATACTGTGTTGTTAAGTGAAGACGAAGGGGAGTTTCAAGGCTTGGTGGATGAGTTTGAAAGACTGTGTAAGAAACGGAATCTAAAGGTGAATGTAGGGAATAGGAAAGTTATGGCCCTCGAGAGAAGTGAAGTCAGTGAATGTACAGCGAGGTCGGATGGGAGGAAATGGAAAATGTGAGTACATTTAAGTACTTGGGTAGTGAGATAAGTAAGGATGGAAGTTTAGAGGGTGAAGTGCTCGGAAGGGTACAACAAGGAAGAAAGGTTGCTGGTTCCTTTTAGGCAGTGATAAGAAACAGGGAAGTGAGCATGGAAATGAAAAAGTTACTACATGACAGTACTGTGATACCAACTCTAACGTATGGAAGTGAAGCTTGGACGTTGTTGGAGGGACACATGTCAAGAGTGAGAGCAGTGGAAATAAGTTATTTGAGAGGAGCCTGTGGAGTTACATGGAGAGACAGACTGACAAATGAGGATGTGAAGGAGCGTTGTGGTGTGGATGTGGAAGTGATAGGAAGAGTTAGGAGAGGATGGAGAGTGAGAGACTGATGAGGAGAGTGTATGTGAGTGAGGTGGAGGGGGAGAAGGAGGGGGAGGCCAAGGATGAGATGGAGGGATGGAGTGGAGAGATATATGAGAGAGGGGTGTGTGAGCTGGGAGGAGGGCAGTGAAATGGCGGGGGACATGGCGACATGGAGGCGATTTGTTTGTGGCCACCCCGTATGGGATTAAGGCGTCTGGCAATAGACAAACAGAAAGACTCTAGCAGATTTTGGAAGAAAATCAGATCCATGCAGACGGTAACGGCAATGACTTTTTTTTTTTTTTTTTTTTTTTTTTTATGCGAGGAAGAAGGAACCAAAGGCCATGAGCCCGCAGTAACAGCTCCCTCCAAGAGAAAAACAAAACACAACAGAGAGCCAAATTCAAGATCCGATCATTTTGAGATGCCTGGACACACTACGTTTGAAAGACTGGAGATCATAGGCAGGAGGAAATACAGACAGAGGGAGACAGTTCCAGAGCTGACCTGTTGCATAAATGAAAGACTGGGAGTAACGGTTAACTCTTGCATTAGAGAGTTGGACAGAAAAGGGATGAGAGTTTGCTGCCAGACGGGTGCTACGCGCCCGTCGTAGAGGTGGAGGAATGCAAGCAGACAGTTCAGAGGAGCAGTGACCATTAAAGTAGCGATAGAAAAGAGATAAAGATGCAACAGTGCGGCGAAGAGACAGAGGTTGAAGGGAGTCAGTAAGAGGAGGAGAGTTAATGAGACGAAAAGCCTTTGACTCCACCCTATTGAGAAGAGCTGTATGTGGGGAGCCTCCCCACACATGAGAGTTGTACTCCACACAGGGGCGGATCAAACCCCTGTACAGAGTCAACAATTGTGCAGGGGTAAAGAAAGAGCGGAGTCGGCTTAGCACACCCAATCTCTTGGAAGCAGATTTTACAAGAGATGTAATATGATCTTTCCAAGATAAGTCCCGAGTAAATGAAACCCCAAGCATGTTCAAGGATGATGCAGGATTAATCTGAATATTATTAAACATTAGTGGGTATACCTGTGGAAGATTTTGTCGGGTTGATAGGTGTAAGAACTGAGTCTTAGATGCATTAAAGACAACCATATTATTTTTACCCCAGTCAGAGATATGAGCCAAGTCAGACATTAGGTGTGCCATAGCCTCATCCCTTGTTTCTTGAAGTAACTGTTGAGATGGGCGTTGCGGGAACCGAATGGAAAGATGAAGGGTGGAGTCATCAGCGTATGAGTGGATAGGGTTAGATGTACAGCTTAGAAGATCATTGATGAATAAAAGGAAGAGAGTTGGTGATAGGACAGAGCCCTGAGGAACACCACTGTTGATAGATCTAGGAGAAGAACGATGGCCGTCTACGACAGCGGCTATAGAACGACCAGAAAGGAAGCTAGCGATGAAGGCACAGATAGAAGGATAGAAACCGTAGGAGGGCAGTTTGGAAATTAAAGATTTATGCCAGACTCGATCGAAAGCCTTTGAGATGTCAAGTGCAATGGCAAAGCTTTCGCCAAAGTCCCGAAAGGAGGATGACCAGGAGTCTGAAAGGTAGGTGAGAAGATCGCCAGTGGAGCGTCCCTGACGGAACCCATACTGACGATCGGAAAGAAGGTTGTGATAGGAAAGATGCCTTAAAATTTTTTTATTAAGAATTGACTCGAAAACTTTTGAAATACAGGACGTTAAAGCAATTGGACGATAGTTGGAGGGTTGGGAGTGGTCACCCTTCTTTGGGACTGGCTGAATGAGAGCAAACTTCCAGCAAGAAGGAAAGGTACAAGTTGACAGACAAAGGCGAAATAGTTTGCCTAGGCAGGGTGTAAGCACAGAAGCACAGTTTTTGAGAACAACAGGAGGGACTCCATCAGGCCCATATGCCTTGTTAGTACTGAGGCCAGTAATGGCAGAAAATACATCAACTGAAGAAATTTTAATGTCAGCCATGAGGAAGTCAGAGGGGGGAAGTGATGGAGGAACAGCACCGGAATCGTCTAAGGTGGAATTGGAGGAGAAAGTCTGTGCGAAGAGATCTGCTTTATCAGTAGAAGAAACAGCTACAGAACCATCAGAGTAGAAAAGAGGAGGGAAGGATGATGAGGTAAAGTTGTTAGAAAGATTTTTGGCAAGGTGCCAGAAGGAGCGAGAAGAATTCGAGTTGGAGAGTTGAGAGCAGTATTCAGGGTATCACCTGGAGTGAAATATCGCCAACCTGTGGAGATTTCAAGGTGCGACTAAGCTGTATCAATCAGCCCACACTAGTCATAGATTTTATGAAAAAGAATGTCCATATGAAGATATCAGAGTAACACCAGAGGAATTTGAAAGTGCCATACTAAAGCTTGCCCTAAACCAAGTTTGTGGGTTGGATGGCATCTCTCTCTCTCTCTCTCTCTATCTATCTATCTATCTATCTATCTATCTATCTATCTATATATATATATATATATATATATATATATATATATATGTAGGCATCAAAACTCTTGTTAAGAAAACCTACTACTTGATTCACAGGTTCATTTCCACATGGGGTCTTATCAGACTCCATGATACCCTTGATGTTGGTGATAGCAGTACAAGATAAAACAGGAAAGATAACATTAAAAGCTAACTATCGGCCAAAAGCACTTGCAAGCTTGTTTTGCTTATGATAATGTCTGCATACATTTCATACCTCAGCAACCAGTTTGGGTTGTGAAAGAATCATGGCACTGACCAATGCATATATGTACTAAAAGATGTGATCGATGCATAGAACAGCCTCAGTAGTTCTGTATTCTGCTTTCATGAAGTAAATAAAGCAGTTGACCGAGTCTGCCCCTATTCATTACTTGATAATATGGTGAGCAGGGGCATGTCCAGTCACATTACCACACTATTTGTATTTTCTAACCAAAAAATCTCCAATAGATGGGGGTATGCCATGTCAACCTCTTTCACTGTTTTCTTTCAAGCTATTTTACTGTCTTGTCAAGCCATTTCACTGTCACTAATGATATGAGGCAGGGTCGAATATTGCCTAAATATCCATTTGCTATATACGTAGTCGATCTTAGTATGGAGCTGATCAAGAGCAGTATTAGCTGTTTTATATATTTTGTGTTTGGGGGGGGCTGGCTAGGGGGCAGTTGTCCCCCTGATTTTTGCTGGGGACAAAATGGGGGCTTTGCCCCCCATATCTCGTCGTGAACTCATTACAATTATGCACAGCACTAGCAAGAAGAAAAAAATTTGAATGCACATGCTACGGCATCTTATTCTTCACAAAAGTTGTTTTCCTATACTAATTATTTCAAACAGATATATATACAATATATTGGCAGATAGATAGACAGATAGATAAGTAGATAGATAGATAGACAGACAGATAGATAAACATATAATAATATATACTCTATGTATCAATATATATATATATATATATATATATAGGTATGTATGTATACATATATATATCTAAATCAACCAATACTGGTTGTGCTTTTGCCTTCCCCCTCCCCACCATGCTCGAATGCTTCCACCGCCACTTCCTATATTAGTACTCATTACACCTTTTGCGGAGGAGCTAGATGTTAAATATATGCGAAACCTTGGAAGTAGATACTAAAGACATATTTAGACCAGAAAAATTCCAGTAACGATTTTCAGACAAATATTTTTAAAGTGTTCAGTTACCTAAATTGTTTTTTAAACCAACAGGTTGTTGGAGAAGTGTATAAAGTAAAGTGTTTTTGCTACTGCTTTTCTACTGACCGTTCGGATGATGCAGACGTAGGTCGACAGCGACGACAACTCTACATGCAGGGCAACTCAGTATTAAGGAAACTGCATTTACGAGTATGTACATGCGATACTAAAGTCTTACCATTGAACAATGAATGTCCCCCAATGTACACAGCACAGTTATCGTGTAATTACAATAAATCTGCCATAAATGGGCTATATATTTCTTATCATAATATACTAAAGACGTTTCCCTCACATGCAAAATATAAGACTAGAAGTAACCATGTTCTTTCCCAAACATTCAGTGCTTTTAGTCTCTTATTAGAAAACATGTCTGCAGATTCATTCAGCGCCTCAAGTCAGCTAACAACAGCATGTTTAATTCATTGAAGAGTACGTGCATAGCTTACACTTCAAAAATACAGGCACACTTGAGCAAGCAACTCTGTGTGTGACCTGTTCCTAAACTGTTGAAAGGGCTATAATTTTTGACTGATTGATTGATTTAATTTTTACTGTGATATGAAAGTGCAATGCGGTATCATGATGCAAAGTTTTACTACCTTAGCACCTCTGTAAAAACCAATACTGGTACTAAAATCATGAAGTGTATGGAACTGTTCAGACTTTTTACATGTGGAACCCATGATGGATATATCTGTACTGTGAGTGTCTGGAAGGATGTATTACATTATTATTATTATTATTGTTTTATTGTTGTTGTTGTTATTATTTTTATTATCATTATCATCATCATTATTATTATTATTATTATTATTATTATTATTATTATTATTATTATATTTAGTAGTAGTAGTAGTAGTAGTTTCTAACCATACCCAAGCAGCCTGGAACTTTGGAGTGCAGCAAGCATAGAACAATCAGTATTATGAGCCAGGTTACTAATCTTAAGACTGATAATGGACAGAATGAGGGAAAGGATTAAAAGTGAGATTGCAGAAGAACAGTTCGGCTTCACAGAGGGAAGGGGTACCAAAAATGCTATTTTTGTTTTAAGGATGTTGGCAGAAAGAGCCACAGAAGTGTAAAAAGATTTATATTTATGCTTTATTGACTACGAAAAAGCTTTCGGCAAAGTAAAATTTGTGGAGTTAATTCAGATACTGAAAAAAATAGGAGTTGATGGGAAAGATGTGAGGTTGATTGCAAATCTATACAGGGAACAGAAAGCAGCAGTAAAAACTGAAGGAGAACTAAGTGATTGGGTGCAGGTAAAACGAAGCGTGCGACAGGGTTGTGTGTTGTCCCCGGACCTGTTTTCGTTATATGGGGAAATGATAATGAGAGAAGTGGAAGATCTGGAAGGTTTAAAAGTGGGCGGCCACAACGTCAATAATATAAGGTATGCCGATGACATATTGTTCATTACGAACTCAGAGGAAAAGTTACAGAGACTTCTGGAAAGAGTGAACAGAGTTAGTGAAGAAAAAGGATTAAGCATAAATTTGAAAAAGACGGAAAGCATGGTAACAACAAAAGGTAGAGAGTTTAGATGTAATGTGAATATTAGAAACAAAAGAATAAATCAAGTGAGCAGGTTTTGTTATCTGTGAATCAGGTAACCAAAGATACACGGTGTGACGGAGAGATTACAGGGAGAATTACTGAGACCAAAAGGATTTTCGACAGAATGAAAAGCCTCTTGACAAACAGAAATATATCGATAAAGAGTAGAAAGAGGATGGTGAAAACATATGTGTGGCCTATGATGTTGTATGGCTGCGAGGCGTGGGCCATCTGTAAGAACATGGAAAAGAAACCTGAAGCAGCGGAGATGTGGTTCTGGAGAAGAGCTTTGAAAATGTCGTGGACAGAAAGAGTTACAAATGAGAGAATATTAGAAAGAATGGAAACTAGTCGAGAGTTACTGATAATAATCAGAATAAGATAATTGAACTTCTTGGGACACATGATGAAAAGAGGAAAGATGGAGTCTTTGAGTTTGGCAGGAAAAATGGAAGGTAGAAGAGATTGGGGCAAACCAAGACAGAAGTATATGGATGAAATAATGAGTCACAGGAGGCAAGTGGAAGACTACAGAATTATCGCAGAAGACAAAAGAGAGAGAAGAATGATGTCCATGATCGCCAACGCCATATCTGGCATGGCACATCGGTAAAGCAAGTAGTAGTAGTAGTTGTAGTAATAGTAGTGGTAGTAGTAGTAGTAGTAGCAGTAGTGGTAGTAGTGATAGTAGTGGTAGTAGTAGTAGTAGTAGTAGTAGTAGTAGTAGTAGTAGTAGTAGTAGTAGTAGTGTTATTATTATCATTACTATTATTAGGCAGCATACAGGAGAGTCAAACTTGTCTTTAGGTAAGGAGAAGCTTTACCTGGTGAGTAAAGAGATTTAAAAAAAAAACATTTATTTCTCATTTGCAACCCCTCAAGTTATGACAACCACTTAACAAGGTGGACAGGAAATGATACGGTCTCAAATGTCTAAGTTCTCTCCCAGGACACACGGAGTACAATCCCTGGGATGTTTCATGGGGAGGGGAGGGGGAGATTCTACACGACGGGATACGAACTATATAAAAGTCCAATTAGGAAGGACAGCAGAAGACATAACCTCATAGCTTAATTGCATTGCCCCCGACTCAAAGGTCATGAGACGTAGGTAGAGAGGAGACGCTGATGGTAGAAAGGAGAAAACTATTCCAACTGCTCGATCTCCAAGAATTCCCACATCCTGAGAAAGCACATATGACAGAAAGACAGCACTACAGCATGTTATCGTGACCACAGTGAAATGAAGGGACAACACTGTTTGTAGTAAATGATATAGCTTAGTCTTTTGTGCTGCACATAATTTTTTCTACACACACGGTGGAAATTTAGATACAGCAGGCCAGTTGGTCTATGTTAGGCAGCTCTCACTGATGTGTGACTAGTCTTCCAGCATAATACCATGCCGTGACCACCTTAATCATTAGTACCCATGCCGGGCAATTGTAAAAGCTTTGAGCATGAGCTGATATCTAGTTGTATCATAATTGTGATGCAGCTTTGAAATGGATTTTGTCATTAAAAGTTCAGCAACAAGGTCATGAATAACCTTAAGTGGTGCATCAGAGAACCGACTCATCTGGGATGAAATGGGAAGAGGGAGGCTGTCCTCACTCGACCCTATGACTGGTGGGCGTCCCTGAACTAGTTTTAAATCTATGGGCAGAGCGCTGGTTATATCACGTCAATAGAAAGTTTCCATTGTGTGATCTATAATGTGATAAGTTGTCCTCTGCACAGAAATGAGGTTTCAGAGCGTGGTCTGTTAAGAGGTAAAATATGCTGTGTTCAGGATGAAATGGAACAATATTTTTAACAGGTCAGCATTGAATGAAGAGGTCCAACTAGAGGAACGGTATGTTCTAGTTCCAGGACGGAACATTGAATCACTGAACAGAGACAACTGTCCTGCGACTAGCATTATCCAGCACAGGACACAACGTGGTCATCGGCGATTCAGCGTGTGACGAATTCGATAATTGGAAAGGAAACCTCCAGAACTCCTTAAGGAGACAGGGGAGGGAAAGGGTAACGAATCGTAACCCCATAAGGGAAACAAAGCTACATCTATAAATGCCGGGACAGCACCTAGATATTTGCCCACATGAGGAGAGAGTCCATCCTGGCAAAGAAATGGGCGGTCAGTGTGAAGACTGAGGGAGATGGCACAAGGTCTACGCCGTGCCTGTCTCAAGAACAACCCAAGTTAAGTTAAGACCCCTTATTGAGGGAACAAGGTTGGTAAGCACAGAGTTTTAGCCTATGACAATGTTGTACCCATGTGCCTGTGTCCATACGTACTCTGATGCACCCTTGGAAAAAGCCACAAAAGAGAATGAAGCAAGTCAACAAGACCATCCTGGAAGAATGATAGAAATGCTTGAAGATGGGGTGGAGACTATCCACCTTACCATTAGACTTGCTGAAAGCTGACCCACCATGGAAAAAAGGAAGTACGAGGGAGAGCCTCTTGCCAAATCAAGATGGACCCAGAAGATGAATTGCCACTAAGATGGGCAAGCCATACACTGGTCCATCAAAGAGCAGGAGGGGAACGGGCAAAATCCCTATACTCAAGGCTTTGTTGGACACCAGGGGGCGGATTCTGAAAGCTCAGAAATCTTCGCAAATCCACCATCTTTGGGCGTAAGAGCAATTTTTTACGTAAGTGCATATTCTGGAGCCCTAGAAAACGAGCGCAAACCCTATGTGGCGTTGTCAATTCTCCTCGAAGAGTTGCGCCATGTGAGGGGCAGCCCTAAGTACATCGTAAGCCTTATAACTCTCCTATTTTTACAAATGTTGTAGCTCAAACATCCCCCAAATCCTCAGAATTAAATCATGTATCAATTAATCCTTAAGTGCATACAACTGTTGAGATTTTTCAAATAATGATAAGTACAAGTGGCAGAAGACCGTCGTAGACGATGCCAGAATACTATAACGGAGCAAGTACTACTTCGACATATGTGGTAAAACTAGCATTGTCTTCCAATATTGCCTTTACTACAAACAAATTATAGCCTATTGATATAATGTTCACAAAAATTCGATTAAACAAGCCAGTGTAAAGAAGAAACTCATCTAAAATATGGTGATAGCCTACATGATACAATGTCGAAAAAATTATGAATCAGCGCACTTATTTCTTCCTCTGAGAAGTTCACTGCCCTTCTATACATAATATTTTGGTGGTCCTCCACTGCTTCAATACCGTCGTGGAAATTATGACTGGCGGTGTGGAAACATCGTCTGCTACCACTATGACGTCATACTCTGGTGTACTGTGATTGGTTACTCAGGTTTAAATAGAGAAACTTTCCGCTCCTTGATTGACCAACACTTGCGCTGGCGCAACCTGGTGTTGGTCTTAAGATTGTCGTACAACGCTCTCCAGAATACCACTTGTCAAAACCTCGTACGCACATCGCAAAAGTTCTCGCAGATTTTCTCGTAACCCAGGCACCTTTCAGAATCCGCTACCAGCCTCACAGGGGGGAGGAGCAACTTAAGAATACTTGACCACCCTTGAAGGGTAGGATGCTGAAGCAGTGGACTGGCCCAGCACTCTCAGCTTTAAAAAGGTCAGCACACAGAGGCGTGGATGAATTGATGTCGAAGGACTCAGGTCACGTCACAGCAACACAGAGTGCACGCACAAACCAGACCTGATGAGAAAACCCTTAAAAAAGGTTAAATACACGAGGCACCGACGAGCAGATACACGAAATGTAAGAAAGATGAGGTAAATCTACAAGAGCAAATACTGTCAAAAAAGGCCTAAAAATGGAAATCCAAATGCTTTCTGATATAAGGGGAACTTTTCGAGGTGGCGCCCAGTTAAAGATGATATGTAAATAACTGAAAGGTCACCAGGTGCAATGGCACTAAACAATGGCCGGGATGGGTAGCTTGCGGGAAATACCACAAGTTTCATGCTAGTTGATGCCCTCCAACCGAGGAGAATTCATGGAAGTTTTTTCTCTGTTGTACCGATGGTATCACCCAGACCCTTTGGGTGTCGCTCGGCATAAGTTGTACCTTTAGGAAGCTACATTTCGACGGGTTTTGTAAGTTCAAAAGGTACATCATTGTCATCATAAAATTTTGCAGTGTTTGCAAATTGTTCCCGTGTTTCAAATGGTAATGCATAATATTTCTTTTTTATATAATGTATCATGGCGGCGTTTATTTCTTTTTTGGCCACTGCTTATCAGGGGCTCCCGGAAGGGAGCAAGACGTCTGAGATGATGATGTCGATGATGATGATGATGATGATGATGTAGCTCATGGCTTACCTGGATGTGAAACCAATAGAATGCAAGATGATGTTATCCTTCTCCTGCAACCCATCTTCCTCCTTTGGGGGGATAAACAGAAAGGAAGAATTCTTTTTGAGGCTGACTGTACCTGAGGGTATTGCTGTCCACCATAGCCGTCCCGCCGTGTGCGTGAAGCTCGTCCTCGGAGTGAATCAGGGTCATGGTCGGGATCACTCTGGAACCAGTAGGGCAGGATGTGTGGCGGGTCGAGTCCCTGGTGATAGGAGTGACAATTTAAAATAATATTCTAGTGACTTTAGATCACCTAATATCGCCTCTTCCTAACCAGTTTATTTTCACACATGGTATGTTGTATATTCACTTGTACAATATACGATATTCATCGGTGTCTAACAAACATAAATTACGGACAAGAGAGTTTGAAGACCTAATATGCAGAATTAGTACGAACTTATTATAAGGCTTCCTAAGTAGACAAGAAGACGGACCTTATTGTCGTATTTTTTCGTCGACTAATATAGCTTTGAAACACTTCACCCCTTACTTACTTCCTTAGCCCATCTTTCTCCATTCACATCCTATTATGTGTTTTTATTATCTACATACCTTTTATAGATAACGGGCACGAAAATACTGAAGTACCATACACAGAAGTAAGCTGGTAAGGACGGGGTGCTTTAGCCTCCTAAGCTCACAGGAATATGGTTATTAAGGGCTCTGGTTCGTCTTCTCGCAGGCTTCGGCGGATTTCTAGCACTTCTTCCTCACTAATTTATTTCTTTAATCGGTACTTTAATATACCATACTCATTTATGCCAACTTGATCAATATTAAAGGTATATATAAAAGGTACAAAAGAGAATACTGAAGTGAAGTAGGAACAGCCATGAGCAAAATGATTGTTCACCGACAACCCGCTGCCAACATTGTCTCGCCTTCCATGTTTCTCTTTCTACCCCACATGACTGAGATTATCTTTCCTTTTCATACACTCATGTTGCGTGGTTCATATTGCCATCATAGGAAAATGATTTATGTAACACCCTGCACTGCCAAAGCCGGTAGAGAAATGTCGGTGAACTTTTGCTCATAACTGTACATTAAATTGCTTGGGAAGAGATTGGTAGAAAACCTGAAGAGCTCTAACGAACATCTGTCCTTCTCACTTAGTGTTGTCTTTTACGTGGCTTCGGAGAATTAGTAGTACCAGTTCATTAACGGTTTATTCTGCACATTACACTTCAGTATCCTCTTGTAAGTTTTTGATACAAATTCTGCCGATATTAAAGCGATATTAGTGGCATATAGGAGAACGACGATATGGTGTAATCTTTACAAGTAATCGCGAAGGAAAAGATGCTTCTAAGTGCCCTACACAGCTTCAGATATAACCTTAGATCACACATATTTCCACTTTGCAACAGTTTATTAGGAACCTTTACCTTGATCTACGATTAATCTAGCACTTTTCATAAACTGTTTATCAGTGCTACAGTCAGTGACGATAATCGAATTAATATTTTACCTCTTCTGTTCCTCAGTTTTCTTTGCTCTACTACAAGATAAGAGAGAGACTCGGTGTGTTGCTCTTCCCATGGAGGGAGGGAAATAACTTAAACGCCACCAGCGTGACGTAGATATAGTGTGGAAGAGTATGTTACCTTTTGACCCTAATTGTACCTAGAATTTTGTACTTTGCGACTTTCCAACGTCACCTTCTGAGGCTAATTATTGCAAAGACATAACAGTTCTAAAGCAAGGGAGAAAAGATATCTTACTATTCCACTTAGTCTAGTCAGAAATGGGGCATGGCCGTCACTTTCCTTCCTGACCCATCATAACAAAGAGTTTCATCTACAGTCAGAGAAACATACCAAGCCTTTCCCAGCACAGGTATGCTAGCCAGCAGAGAAAGTGAGAAGTAGAAAAGGTGAAGTATTTGCCCAACTCCAGTGTTTATGAGCAAAGAAACAGAAGCATCTCTCAGCTTAGGAACATTAGCGAGCAGAGGAAAGTGTGAGGTAGATGTGAAATGTGAAGCGAGCCTTCACCCCTTGATTTACCTGGTGGTGATGTAGCAGTTGCAGTCCTCGCTGTTCCACTGTGCTGAGGAAGTGTGAGGGGCGGGTCCATCGACAGGCAGACCCGCCGCCAACCTCCCTCCTGACCTCGGCGGGCACGGCAGCGGAGGGTGTGGGAGGCCAGACCAGGTCACCAAGGGTCAAGGTGGTGTTAGCCATCTGGTGCCGTGTTTTAACAAGGACCCTAAGCAATGTTCATGATAATCAAGTCTCCATAACAGTGAAGTGTTATCAGAGATCGTTTTGTTTGTCAAATTTTGCCACTTTAGTTTTTGCTCCGATTTGATTGTAAAGTGTTTGGTAACTGTATGAGTGAAGACAAATGTATATATAAGCAGCCTTATATACAACATAAGATTAGAGCGTTTATAAATATGACGGCAAGTCATCAACACTCAAGGTGGTGTTAACGATTTTTGCCTCATCATAGGGTAACACTTCTACCATCAAACATTCTTTTCAAGTCTCAGTTGCATCGCCGGACAGCTGTAAAATAAAATTAGTACATGTATTAAAAAATATTAGGTTTTCACCCCAAAAGTGTGGAAGGTGTTCGAACCAGCATACTAGCTAATGTTATTTTACCTTAAAGAAGTGTGCCACCCTACTTGCCCGATATTAATGCACATTAAATGATTCACCTTATTTCAAAATGTGTCTACTGTCAGTGAAGGAGCTTAAGACCCTAATGGCAAAACGTGAACAAGTCACACAGCTGACCCAGTTGCAGTGCTCAGTTTGGAGCGTTTGGGCTCTTTTCAGCACTAGCCTGGCGAATTTTGAGAAAAGCCATAGAAGTAACACCAACTCTCTTCCTTCTATTTATCAATGACCTTTAAGCTGTACATCTAACCCTATCCACTCATATGCTGATGACTCCACCCTTCACCTTTCCACTCTCTTCCCGCAGCGTCCATCTCAACTGTTACATCAACAAACAAGGGATGAGGTTATGCCACACTTAATGCCTGACCTGGCTCACATCTCTGCTTGAACTCAGTTTTTACATCCATCAACCCGTCAAAATCTTCCACAGGAGTATCTCCTAATTTTTCTGCAATATCCAACTCATTCTTGCATCATCTTTTAAACATACTTGGGATTTCATTCTCTCGGGATTTATATTGGAAAGACCATATTACCTTTCATGTAAAATCTGCTTCCATGAGATTAGGTGTGTAAAGCCTACTCCATACCCTCTTTACCCCTGCAGAGTTGTTGACTTTATACACGAGTTTTATCCACCCCTGTGAAGAGTACAACTCTCATGAGTGCGGAGGCTTCCTACATACAGCTCTTCTCAACAAGGTGGAGTCAATGGCTTTTCGTCTCATTAACTCTCCTCTTATTACCTCCCTTCAACCTCTGTCTCTTCGCCGCACTGTCGCCTCCTTTCTATTGCTTCTTCAATGGTCACTGCTCCTCTGAACTGTCTGCTTGCATCTCTCCATCACCACGGCGGGCACGTAGCACCCGCCTAGCAACGAACTCTCACCCCTTTTCTTTCCAATTCTCTAATGCAAGAGAGTTAACCGTTATTCCCAGTCATTCATGTATGCAATAGCTCAATTCTGGAACTGTCTTCTGTCTGTATTTCCTACTGCCTATGACTTCCAGTCTTTTAAAGGTTTATCTTTTTTTTTTTTCCCCTGTAGGGAACAATCTTGCTGGCTCTCGGCCTTTGATTCCTTCTTCTTTGCATAAAAAAAAATAAATAATAATAATAACTCTACCATCGGCTATTCACCGAAGTACTGTACATAGTTTCACTGTAACTTTAACAATTTCCGAGATGACCATGTTTTGATGCTCAGTTTAGCACTTTCTGACTTTTTTCCCAGCAACACGGCAGCGTAATTTGAGAAAAGCCACTTAGGCAACATATATTGCTCATCCAAAAGGTTTATAAATGTCAACAGATCCGCTGTAACTTTAATAATTTAAAAGATTCCATTTCTGGTTTTCAGTTTGACAAGTTTTGCTTTTTGCAGTAGCAGGTGGCGAATTTTGAGAAACGTCACTTAAATAAAGCCTATTATTTACACTGTTTAACGGTGTGCATGAATCCATTGTCGTCTTAATAGACTAACAGTAGTCGTGCTGTTTGATGCTGACTTCCGCTTGTTCTGTTTTTTTTTTTTTTTTTTTTTTTTTTTTTTTTTTAAGTAGGATGGCGAATAATCAGGAAGTCAGTTAAAAAAACACAAACTGCTCTTTCATAAGCTTTCGAACAATGCGCATAGATCCGCTGTAGCTTTAATAGTCTCCAGAATAACAGTTTTGGTGCTGTGCGTGATATACTGTAGGTGCCCATACTCAGTTATTGTGATACATGTTTAAAGTGTCCTCATTAGCTTCGTTCGCTCAAACAATTAACTATTATAGGATGGGATGTCACACCTAATCTTAATTCAGTCCTCTGGCAGTAGCCAGAAGAAAATAAATGAAATTTCCTATGTCCGTATAGGATAAACGTCAGACGTTTCACTCGAGTCGTGGGTCTGTATTATTCTCCTTGGTTAAGGAAGCTACTTCGCAACTTTTTCTTAGCTGTTTACTTCAGGATATGGGTTGATATCCTTTTGTACATTGTAAATCCAAAATTCGCCCATATCAGAAGGAAAATGATGGTAAGGTGTAATTAAAAAAAAATAATAATTCGGTTCGGAAGAGAGATCCTCCTTAACCGAGGAGAATAAGGGCCCTAGATTAGCAGTGGAGGGTCAGTTGTTGTGGTCAGGTATTTCGAGTACACTGCACGGTGGACCAGAAGTGACTGCACGCCATATGAACCACCATACTGTTGCCCCGACACCCACAGTATCTGCTGCGAGTCACTACACGTCACAGAGATTACTATACGGTGTTTGAAGTTAGTACACTGTTTCAGAGGCTATTACACGGTGTCAGACGTTACTAAGCAGAAACTGAAATTGTAACAGGGTATTCGAAGTTACTACAAGATTTCAGAAGTTACTACTTGGAGTCAGAAGTTACTACATGGGTCGGAAATTAGTACACGTGCCAGAAGTTGCTACATGGTGTCAGTTACTATATGGTGTCAGAAGTTACTACATGGTAGTAGGTGGTTGTGACCATCATCAGCTCCCTTGATGTATTGCAACCTCTTCCCTCCTTCACCTTTATTATTTTTCTAAAGTTTTCCTCATCTCTCGTTATTTGCCTTAGCCTTTCTGTCACTTTTTATTACGCTTCTTTCCACCTCAGGTGCTCTACACTCAGTAACAAACCTGTTTCCTGTAACCCAAAAAACCATTTACAACGCCGGGTGGAAACCATATAGCAAGACAAGGGGGTGATCTGGAGCCTGCTATGCTGTCCCTGTGAACTGGGTGGAGAGACGCAAATGCGGCGTCCGTCCGGGAATCAGACCTTCACAATTTTCCTCATGCCTTGCTGTGGCCAGGCTCTGTACTACCACAAGGAAACATCGGATCACTGCGCAAGACGGCCCTGTGGAGGTGACTGCTTGTCTGTGATTGATTCTGCTGAGTCAGACAGACTGGGGTTACATAGCAACAGCAGGAAGTTATTACATGGAGTAAAAAGTTACTATATGGTGACGGAATTAACAATACAGAATTAGAATTTACGGCTTGATTAAAGAAGTTAATACATAGTGTACGAGGTTTCTGCAGGTGTCAGAATTGCTACAGTGTCTAAACTTAAATCGTTCAGCAGTGGTTCCTAGTAGTATTTTATTGGAAATAATAGTAGTCGATTTTTATATTCTGAGGAACTCTTGATTACTATATTTTTTTCTAATTGCTATCTTTAAATACTCCCCCAGTATCCCTGCTTGTCGTACGAGGCGACTAAAAGGGTTGGTGGTGGGTTAGTGCCCCACCCCGTAAAAAGAACTAACTAAAAAAGCAAATAAAGCGCCTCGGACCCGGACGGACCATACGTTGACGACTAAGGAACGGACAAAGGACATTCTGAGAGTAGGAACGTGGAATGTGAGAGGAGTGAATGATGAAGTGAAAGAGAGAGAGATTGTCCAGGTGCTTGAGGATGCAAAAGTGGATATATGTGGATTGACTGAAACTAAATGGAAAGGTGAAAGGATGAGAGAATGGGAATACGGTGTAGGTATATGTGCGGGAGTCAGTGAGAATGAGAGGGCAAGAGAGGGAGTATGTCTGATGATAAGCAAGAAGTGGAAGGAAAATATAAGAGAGTATGGAACAGTGGGTGCAAGGATTGTATGGGTGAGGATGAAAGTAGGTATACAAGCATGGGCGATTGTATGTGTATATGCTCCAACAGAGGATCGAGTGGCAAGAGTGAAAGATGAGTTTTGGGCGAGAGTAGAAGCATGTATGGACAAGTTTGAGAGGAGCGAGAGAGTGCTGTTGATTGGAGACATGAATGGCAAAGTCGGGAATGTACGAGTGGATGGAGTGGTTGGTCAGTGGGGTGTGCCAGCGGAAGTAGATGGGAATGGTAGTGCTTTGGTGGACATCTGTGCTGGTAAGGGGCTGGCAATAGCCAACACCTACTGTCATAAGATGATCCACCGGTATACATGGAGAGTAATGAGGAGGATGGATGGTGAACTTGTTGAACGAAAGGCAATGATAGACTACGTGTGTGTGGATGAGCGAATGAGAAGACAAGTGTTGGATGCAAGGGTGTGGAGAGGGTGGGGGAATGGAGTCTCGGACCATCACTTAGTGATGGCCAAGGTAGAGCTGCAAAGAAAGTGGTTGAGGAGGCGAAGGGGAAGACAGGAGGAAGCAGCTCCTGTGAGAAGAGTGGAGAAATTGCAAGATAGTGAGAAGAGGACAGAGTATAAGAGCATAGTGGAAGAAAGATTGGGAAGGTATGAGCTAGAGCAGATGGAAGGGGTGGAAGACGTATGTAAGATATTCACGGAAGAGATAAGCACAGCGTGTGAGGCGGAGTGAGGAGGAGATGCAAGGGTGTGCAAGGGACAGCATGGTGGAATGATGAGGTGAAACGAGCTGTGGAACAAAAGAAGAAGGCATATGGTGAATGGTTGGCGAGTAGAGGTAGGGGGAGAAGATGAGAGAGAGAAGAGAGAGGTATATGTGAGCAGGAGAAGGGAGGTTAAGAGACTGGTGAAGGAGAGTAAGAAGAAAGTGGATGAAGAGTTTGGGAGGAATCTGAGTGTGAAATGGAGGGAGAGTAAGAAATTGTTTTGGAAGGAGGTAAAGAAAGTAAGGCAGTGTGAAAGGGGAAATAGTAGGGAGTGAAAGATAGGAATAATAGATTGTTGGTGGAGAAGAGAGAGAAATTGAGGAGATGGAAGGAGCACTTTGAGGATTTGTTGAATGTAGAGAGTGAGAGCAGTGTGAGTATAAGTGGTTGGGGAATGGCTGGGAGAAGAAGAGATGAGAGGAGGGAGGAAGAGATCAGTAGGTCGGAAGTAGTGGAAGCGATGAAGAAGATTAAGCTGGGAAAGGCCCCAGGAATTGATGGAGTGTGTGGTGAAATGCTTAGGTATGGGGGTGAGATTGTTGTGGAGTGGATATGGAAGTTGTGTAGATTGGCTTGGGAAGAGGGAAGGGTTCCAGAGGACTGGAAATCAGGTATAATTGTTCCTCTGTACAAGGAAAAGGGGAGAGAGAAGTATGTGGTAACCATAGGGGTATTTGCCTTCTTAGTGTGACTGGTAAAATATATGGTAGAATACTCATTGATAGGGTTAGGCATATGACAGAGGAGCTAGTTGGAGAAGAACAAGGGGGATTTAGGAAGGGAAAAGGGTGTGTAGATCAGATATTTGTTCTAAGATGTTTAGTGGAGAAGTATCTAGAGAAGGAAGGAAAGTGTACGCTGCCTTCATGGACTTGGAGAAAGCTTATGACAGAATAGATAGGAAAGGTATGTGGAAGGTATTAAGAATATATGGAGTGGAGGGGAAATTGTTGAGTGCTGTGAAGAGTATGTACGAGGGAGCTAGGGCTACGGTGCGAGTGGATGGTGAGCTGAGTGAGTTCTTTGATCTCAATGTGGGACTGAAACAGGGGTGTGTAATGTCTCCTTGGCTGTTTAATATATATATGGATGGGGTCGTAAAGGAGGTACAAGGTAGGGCAGTGGATGTGGGGGTGGCCTTAATGAATGAGGGTGAGATTTGGAAGCTTCCGGTGTTGCTGTTTGCTGATGATACAGTATTGTTGAGTGAAGATGAATGGGAGTTGCAAGGTTTGGTGAATGAATTTGGGACAGTGTGTAGGAGGAGGAAGCTGAAAGTTAATGTAAACAAAAGTAAAGTTATGGTGTTTGAGAGGAATGAAGTCACAGAGTGTGCAGTGAGGTTGGATGGTGAGGATATGGAGAATGTGAGTGCATTCGAGTACTTGGGTAGTGTGATGAGTAAGGATGGAACTTTGGGGGATGAAGTACGTGAAAGGGTACAGCAGGGAAGGAAGGTTGTTGGCACACTGAAAGCAGTGATGAGAAATAGGGAGGTGAGTATGGAAGTTAAGAAGTCACTGCATGATGGTATTGTGATCCCTACCCTGACGTATGGAAGCGAGGCGTGGACCTTGCAAGAGGGGAACAAGTCAAGAGTGAGAGCAGTGGAAATGAGTTACTTGAGAGGAGCATGTGGAGTGACATGGAGGGACAGGTTGACGAATGAAGAAGTGAAGGAACGTTGTGGGGTAGATGTGGATGTGGTTGAAAAGATTAGGAGAAATACACTGAGGTGGTTTGGACATGTGGAGAGGATGGAGAATGAAAGACTGACTAAGAGGGTGTATGTAGGTGAGGTGGAGGGAGGGAGAGGGAGGGGTAGACCGAGGATGAGGTGGAGGGATGGAGTTGAGAGGTATATGAGGGAGGGGGGGGTGAGTTGGGGGGAGGGGAGTCAAATGGTGGGTGACAGAGTGACTTGGAGGCGTTTTGTCTGCGGCCACCCTTTGCGGGATTAGGGCGTCGGGCTATAGATAGATAGATAGATAGACCTTTCAATACTCTTTTCGAACTGGAGGGGTCCTTCAGTATGAAAGGCCTTTAATTCCTATGTTGAATAAAATCGTTTAGATAAAACAAGAATGAAATCATTAGACGTAATCATATTGAAGGGTTTAAGATGCAGTAGTATGAATGATTCCCTCCATGTAAGAAAAAAACTCAAGTTCAACAACAGTGCACTCACAGCCTGACCGTTCACGATACGCGCCATCAGATAATAATGCAATGCAAATTGAACCTTAATGAACTGTTGAACCGCTAATCTTGTGCACATTCCGAGCACTGTGGGTGATCCATTGTGTAGATTTGTGCTGTGTTGTTGGGACTCCTGCCAACGAAAACCGTGCGGACACTATAAAGTTGGCAGAATGACCATCAGATTTATCGTGTCGCCTTCAAATAATAACATTTTTACGTCTTGTACATAAAATTTGGCAAGTTACTTATTACTCATCAAAAAATTAATAAGGATAAAACTTGCTAATTACTGTACCTTACACAGAGGAAGCTGTCATATGAATTTCACTCTAGACATGTGCCACGGGTGACTATGTCTGGGGGCACCACGGAAAAGGTAGCAACAACAACAACAACAACAAAAAGGCGTCCTCGGGATGCTAAGGGTTAAGGAGTGGGTCTTGCGGGGGTGTGCACAGTACAGGAGTGAGACCAAGAGCTGACTGACTGACCGACTGGTTTAGGTTTCGTGTCGTGCTGAGATTACCACCTGAGTTCACACTCCACTGCACCTCACTCAGTTACACATTCATTCACTTCATGAGAACAGTTACACCAACATGTCATTCTTTATATCATTATTGTCATCCCTATTGGTAACATCATCACATTAACAACCATCATTATAATTAATATTCTCATAATCCTTACATACTTTCTCACAACTTATACGGGGATGGGGATGATAAAAAAAATAATAACAATAAAGGAATATTTAGGAATCATTACTTTAATACGGAATAATACTCCACTACTTCAGGGGGGTGGACACTGGACAGGTTCCTTCTTTCACTGTCATTACAAGCATCATCGCAATGGAGATGAGGGAAGAATTAACCTTCATCTTTAACATTCAGGCCTCTTTGCCTCACAGCTAAACAAATCGTCTGGAATACAGTGATGGAGTTGTTCTGATCATGAGAGGGGTAATGATGAAACTATTACTCTCTTGTATGACTCGCTCCCACCGGAATAAAATCGTATGGCATTAACTGGAAAATAATACTGGGAGAACGTGACCTTGAGGGAGAGAAAAGAGCACTGCGCTGTATCCACCTCAGTCCGGCCATGGGTTTTACTGATTATTTCCTGTTACCTTCCGAAGCTTTTTTTTTTTTTTTTTTTTTTTGGGGGGGGGGACCCGCTTTACAGGAGTAAGTAAAGGCTATATCAAACTTCTCTCGTTTGAATAGTTTTCCCAGATCTCTGTAAAATCGTCCGGAGGGAGTAAAAATAAAGTACATAAGACGTCACCTGGTACAAGTGAGCAGCATACTGAATACTGTATATAGCACAGTCCGACCATGACCAGGAAGGGCCGTCCCGCTATGATGGAGCTCACCCTCACCTTAATAATACGCTGTAAGGAAAATAACGGCACCTAATGGGCGGAATCCTATGATAAACCGCGCATTTCTCGGTGGTTGGTGGTCAGCTCCCGAGACTCTCTCTCTCTCTCTCTCTAGTCCGTTTGAATAGACTGCGCGCTCGTGCTTGTGTGTGTGTGTGTGTGTGTGTGTGTGTGTGTGTGTGTGTGTGTGTGTGTGTGAACCTAAAGTTTCTTTACTTCGAGGACGTCATTATTTTGATGTCTTCTTACTATTTCATTAAGATTATGGGATCATTCAGCAGCATAATAGGTGTCATATATGGACGTGCTGGGGAGGGACACCTTCCCGTTAGTCACCGTTATAACCGGGGGATTCACTATCAAATTATACACAAGTCCCTTACCTTCCTCTCTGTCCCCGTGAAGGAGAATGGTGGACTGATGTAGAAAGGCAACTTTATCAGCAGTCCACTGAATTCACGATAAACCTGGGGCTACAATTACTGCTGCTGCTACTACTACTACTACTACTAGTACTACTACTACTATTACCACGGCTACAACGAGTCATCCTTCCGAAGTCGATTAATACAGTATTGTCTGAGAATAGCATGAAGGAAAAATATATACGTCAATTGCCTGAAGAGGTGAACCTATTCACTACGACATCTTTCTTTTAATTCTTGCTCACAGGACTTATTACACAGATAAACAACCTGCCATTTGCCCTTTTACCTTACCTTTACGTTAATTTCAGATCATTTTATTCAACGAAGGAGTCTTCGAGATTGTTTAACTATTTCACTACGAGAGGTCTTTCCTCTCCTGTATCAGGCATGTTTGGTAATGGGAATGGAGAGAGAGAGAGAGAGAGAGAGAGAGACGTCCTCAGGTTGAAGGAGTTAACCTTTACAGTCATATTTACCTCCTCTGAGGTGGTTGTTTTTGGCATGGTTGGTTGGTTTGTCCATCTATCTGTTTCTCTGTGAGCATCATTAAGGGAAATTATTGAATGGAATTACACTAAATTTGGAATAATATCTGCATATCATCATTGTAAGAATTGATAAAATTTTGTGAGAAAATTATTTTAAGACAAATCTGAAAGGGAGGATGCTGCTACGTTGGCGGATGTCTGTGCTGCCTGAGTGCTCTATCCCTGCATGTTTTCCGGTCCAGAATTTGAATAATTTATTTGAATAATGCTCCCAGTTACTTCTAGTATATCCTAACTCTCTCTTAGGCTGTCTTTAGTAGCAAACGATTTTGTGTAATTCATAATTAACCACAGAATATCGTTTGTTTTTATCCAAATCAAATGCCAAAGTTGCGGCATCCACGAGTCAATTAAAAAAAAAAAAAAAAAAAAAAAAAACACTCAGGCTCCTGTACTCACGCCCAATGGAATAAATCGTCTGGCTTTCGCCCAAGTCAAATAACAGCTGATGCGACCGTGAGCTGCTGAATGGAGGCTCCGTTAATACTCTCAGGTGTCTTAATGCACACGAAGTTGAATAATATAATCTGATTTTAACTCACTTTAAATACAAGAGATGATACGGCCATGAAGGGATGAAGGGAAATTAAAGTAACGTTCTCGAGCTCCCTTTTTCACACCCATCTGAATAGAACCGTTCAGTGTTAGTCTTGGCTTGAGTGTGTGTGTGTCTGTGTGTGTGTGTGTGTGTGTGTGTGTGTGTGTGTGTGTGTTGACCAGGCCATAACAATGATACGGCATCATGAACAGTTAATCAACACAGAGGTGTATTAAACTAAATACCGTATAAAATTAAAATGGGCGGGGAACTTAGGCTGCAGACTATAACAATTCGTCATATTACAAGTCGCACTGCTGGCTTCGTGGCTCCTTTTCCATTGCGATTTATTATCCCTGTAGCAACTCAGCATTATCTTGCATGCTTTCGTTTCATTGTCGACATTGATTGCATTAGTAACACACAAGAGGATATGGGGTGTAATGTGCAGAACTAATCACTGAGGAAAAAGTGTTACGATTCGTTCTTGCTTTCTCCTTACGATTTTACGGAGCTCAGGAAGAAGATGTAGTAGCGAAGGTGTTAGTCCATTCAGAAAAGTCCCTCCTTTACCGAAGTATATCATTGGAGGTAGCGAATGAAGAAGATGATGATGATGATGATGATGATGTGGGAGAAGAAGAAGATGATGATGACGATGATGATGATGATGTAGGAGAAGAAGAAGAAGAAGATGATGATGATGATGATGATGATGATGATGATGATGATGATGATGATGATGATGATGATGATGATGATGATGATGTAGAAGAAGAAGAAGAAGAAGAAGAAGATGATGATGATGATGATGATGATGATGATGATGATGATGATGATGATGATGATGATGATGATGATGATGATGATGATGATGTAGGAGAAGAAGAAGAAGAAGAAGAAGATGATGATGATGATGATGATGTAGGAGAAGAAGAAGAAGAAGAAGAAGATGATGATGATGATGATGATGATGATGATGATGATGATGTAGGAGAAGAAGAAGAAGATGATGATGATGATGATGATGATGATGATGATGATGATGATGATGTAGGAGAAGAAGAAGAAGAAGAAGAAGATGATGATGATGATGATGATGATGATGATGATGATGATGACGTAGGAGAAGAAGAAGAAGATGATGATGATGATGTAGGAGAAGAAGAAGAAGAAGAAGAAGAAGATGAAGATAAAGATAAAGATAAAGATAATGATGATGATGATGATGATGATGATGATGATGATGATGATGAAGAAGAAGAAGGAGGAGGAGGAAGAGGAGGAGGAGGAGGAGGAGGAGGAGGAGGAGGAGGAGGAGGAGAAGTATGATGATGATGATGAAGAAGGAGGAGAAGTATGATGATGATGAAGAAGGAGGAGGAGGAGGAGGAGGAGGAGGAGGAGGAGGAGAAAAAGAAAAAATCGTTTTGGCACTGAAGGGGTTAACGATTATGGTATACCTGTACAATAGATTTCCTTATATCAATAGAATTTTTGAACAATATTAGCCCCATCAGGCATAGGACGCAATTTTCACATGCATATTGCTATCTCCAGACGATTATATTCGCATGCGGACAAATGTTTTTACTGGCGGGATTACCTCCATCCTGAATTATCCCTATTACCAGCAGTGGCTTTCCTTTACTGAATAGCCTACGCTGTAGCAAGAATAAATTATAAATATTAAGTCATTGTATTCAAGCGGTTAACACCTTCTATCCAGATCACATCCTTTTTAAGCCTGCACGCGTGACCAAAGCGATTATAATGTTGGTTTCAGTTTGTCTGTCTGCCTGTCCTATTGTCTGTCTGTCCGTTAACGAGTCCATGGAGAACTACGGAATGGTACCGCACTAGAGTTAGGATAAGATTTGAGGACCATCATTCGGACACGTGATTAAATATTGTCCAGGAAGTCATAGGTCATAGGTCTAAAGCAGGAGGAACTGAAGTACAGTTAGAAGTTATTTCGTTATGAAAACAATTGATCGCAGGTCAAGGGCACAGGGCACTGTGGACGTGGTCAAAGGTTCGCTCTGGCCATTGTAAGGTGCATATATTACATGCTGAGCGAACCTTCTTTTTAACTTACTCCCGCTGGTACCAGATTTCAGTCTGGTCAGGAAATGCCTCTCGTGGCAAAGAGGCATCCTAAGTCTATATCTAACCCCTCCAGATCGAAAAGTCTCTCCAAAGGACAAAATCATCGTGTGAAGGAAGCAAGATTAGTAAATATGTGTCATTGCACTGAAGTGGTTATGGTGTCCATAACGCGAGAAGCAGTCCCTGTAAATTATGACGATTAGAATTCATGAGACACAATGCTTTTAGTTTGTATAGATACAGCATTACGTTTCTAATTTCAAGGGCAGAAAGTCACAGAAGTAAACCGGAACTCATAACTGGTTAACCCTTCAGGTTAGTGACGCACTTTTCTATTTTGTTTTTTGCCGGTACAAGACGATTTTACTCGACAAACCTCTTACAGTAAAGTGGTAACGTAAGGGAATATTTAAATCCTTCTGTCTCCGTAGTTTCTCCTTACCTTAATAATTTACGTGGAGGTGACAACAATGAAAATGAAACAATATGATAATCGTCGAATTGAAAGAATTAACCTATTGACTGTTGATTTTACTCAGGTGACTGAAATAACTGTTAGCAGAAACAGAACACTGCATTGCCTCCACACCAACTAGAGCATCTTTTAGACCACACACAGCTGAGGTGGGATTTGGCTCAGCTGCAGTACCATCCTCTTCTCTCTCTTTCTCCCTATATATATATATATATATATATATATATATATATATTGTGGTAGGTGGGGGTGCTTACCATCCACTCACTCAATGTAGTGCTGCTGTCAGGTGTCTGCCCTTTACTCTCCTCTCTCCGTTCCTTCCATCTTCCTTTACTTCATTCTTTTCTTGTTCTTCTGCCTACGGGTAACTTTACACTTCCTCTTCTGTCTTTCTTTCCTTCATTCTTTCCACTTCCTTCAGCCTGTGGGTGACTCTACACTGCGTGACAAGCCAAATGGTTTCCTGTGCACCAGGAAACCATTTACTACGCTGGGTGGTAACCATATAACCAAATTTTGGCGCCTGGTGGTTTAGTGGGTAATCATTGCGCTCCAATCGGATTGAGCCGGTGAAGGTTTTTATCCAAGGGGTGATTGGGGTTGATTGCTCATGTAATGCCACTCAGGGATGAGTGAGGCTGGTCACTCTCATCTTAAATGTCTGGACCAACTGCCTAGCCCCGGGCTCCTACGCTCCTCATGGGGCAATGTAGGATTGGATGATGGATGGATGGATGATATACATATATCATCATCATCTGGACCTCCTTTCCTACCTAGGGCAGAGTAAGGAGTAGCAATGTCCAGACAGCCCAGATTTGCCCAATCCAATGGGCCACGCTTCCACTCTCTCATCATTAAAGCCCCCGGAATCCTGACTCTATTGGATCCGCCAAAAACATTCACCACGTTCTGTAGGTTCACATAAACGTATTCAATTGAATCCATCCGGACGCTGCCATGTTAAAAAGGGATTGTCAAATCCCTGATCATCCACCTCTCACAACGTTCATCCAGCCGGCTCGATCTCTTGTCAGTCCCCTAGCGTCACCGATATCCAAACCCCTCTTCTTCACACACTCACCCACCATATCTCTCCACCTTCTCCTTGGCCCACCTCGCCTCCTCCCTCTTTCAAATTCTCTCAGATATACCTTTTTCACCATTCTATTGTTATCCACTCTTTCCACATGACCATACCACCTCAGTACACTCTCTTCGATTCTGGTGTCCACCGACTTCCTCACTCCACATCTTTCACGGATCACATTATTTCGTATCCTATCCACCCTCTATTCACCACATAGATTCCCCGGCAGTCCCATTTCCACTGCTCTCACTCTTGACTTTTCATTTTCATGCCACACCATAGTCTCACATCCATATGTTAAAGTTGGCACTAACACTCCCTCATGTAAGCCTCGTGCAGGTGTAACACTCAAGCCTTTGTTTCTTATCAAGGCCTTCATTGCACTAGCTACTTTTCTTCCTTGTGTCACTCTACATTCAACTTCTTTTGCACATTTTCCTCTCTTTTCTATCACTGTACCCAGGTATTTGGAATCTCTCATCAATTCCAGTCTCTCTCCATTCAGTGTAACATCGCACTGGGAGTCACCTTCTCTCTCAGTAACCATCACTTTACTCCTTTCTACATTTACTCCACACATCCTCTGCCACTCCTAAATCCACGCTGTTCATCACTCACTAGGATTTCTGATATCTCTCTTACTTTCTCTACAACAATTCTTCCATATACCTCCCTACCACACTCAGTAAACTTATGCCACGATAATTCTTGCACTCACTTCGCTTACCTTTATTTTTGTACAGGGGTACAATCACAGCCTTTTTCCACTCTGCAGGCACAATTTCCTGACGGACCCAAGTTCGAATCCCGGCTGGGGCAGGGAACAGTTTAAGGATTTGAATTTCATAAAAGCAGACTTTCCTGATCTACCAGATGACCCGCCGACATGTCATAAAAATACCCCCGCTAATACCAATACACCAGTCCTGTATGAGACAGCCCTAGCATGTATTCAATATGGACGGTGGGTGTTAGCGCCGAAGTGGTGACATGTAGAGGTGTATGGTATGTAGGAGGACTACTGGGCCTTGAGAGCAGGCTGTGAAGCCTATGCCCAGAGTCGGACACATAAAAAAAAAAAAAAAAAAAAAAAAAAAAAAAAAAAACTCTCTCCACTACACTTAATCACTGCATACACCTCATCAGCCCCAGCTGCTTTCCCATTTTTCAGCCACTTCACAGCACTCTTCACCCGCGAAAGTGTCACGTCTCCTGGTCTTGCATTCCTTTTTTGCACATCCCCAAAATCAATCATGTTTACGGCTGCTCTGCTCTTTCTATTCCCATTCATCAGGCTTTCAAAATATTCTTTCCATTTGGTTCTTAATTCATCCCCATGGGTTTATATATATATATATATATATATATATATATATATATATATATATATATATATATATATATATATATATATACACCAGTGTGTGTGTGTGTGTGTGTGTGTGTGTGTGTGTGTGTGTGTTTGTGTGTGTGTGTGTGTGTGTGTGTGTGTGTGTGTGTGTGTGTGTGTGTGTTTACAGGAACAAAATGAATTTTACTCTTGTGTTTCTGTAACGAATGAGAACTGGATTCATATTCACGAAAATATTCCAACAAGCAATGACCTCTGAAACTGATGTTGCCAAAGTAAGAGAAATGTGTGAGGTGAACAAATTGCATTTTTATCTGTACAAAGTAAAAATAATGGACAACAGTATGTATTACACTCTACACCAGGGATGCGTAACCTACTGCCTGTGGACTGCATGCAGCCCTCTGTTAGTTGTTTACGGCCTTAGGTGTTGTATGTAATCAAAACGAAATACAAAATTCTCTTAGCCATTGCCGAGGCGTTTTCAAAATTGTTAGATTATAGGGTTGTATGAGGAGAGAATTTTCAAGTTGGTCTTGTCGTGGATGGCAGGAGAATGATAGGGATGAGTCTGAGGTATGATTGCAGTTTTATTCTCAAGGGAGTTATCTTGACAAGAGCAATACTAAGGTGAGGGTGGTTTCTGCTAACTTCGTGCCCTCTACTCCTGCCTTTTCCACCGTGCCTATCCTGTTTCCTATCGCGTACCAACCCCTTCTGACCAGTCGCTCCAATAGCCTCGGAATATAACTGGTTGGGTCATGTGTGTGTGTGGGCATGTGTATGCGTGTGGTGTTCTTCCATCAAGTGTGTGGTTTGAGTTTTCCATGACGTCATAATGTACTGTGTGCGACATTCCCCAGCTAGAATCTCTACTGCTGTTGCCTCCAGCTCTCTCGAATTTAGGCACGACTTTCCTTAAACCTCTATATTACATATTGACAGCATAGGCTATACGTCATTATCTATTATGTAGTGTGTTATAATGTCTTAGTGTCCTGACAAAATAAGCAGGTTATAATCATCATCTTATGGCTATCCCTCCATTCAGTTTGTAAGTTTTACATTAAATGGCTTAACTGCAGTGTAATTTTATTTGCATCGCTGAGTACAAAGTAAAAGCATTATACATGAACATATGCAAATAGATTATGTATATATTTATGTATATATATAATTATTACGATGTCTCATAAATCTTGAGGACCTCGTTTACAAGTTAGTTTCGTGATATGAACCAAGAGCGCAAAAGACTGTGCATCGCACCCCTAAAGTACGATTCGGCAAACACTATTGCCCATAATTCTGAAATGATGAAATTCATAACAATATAGCTTGAAATTTAAAAGCAGACCTCTTTGTAGAAATGAAGAAAATACAGACATTATTATTATTATACCTGCTAAGCCCAACGACAATGAAAGATATGATATAGGCATTTAAGCAAACTTTCTATACTTTGTCACTGGAGAACAATGCAGTAACAGCTACAACAAATAATTGAAAACACTGAAAGTCAGTAATAATGTTAATAATGTTGGTGACATAAGTATAGGTGATTCAACCCACCATCATACTATCATCTAACATTTCAAGACATTGTATTTTCGCCCACAATGGGTTAATTAGAAAGTCAGGATTATACAATGGTGAATCACAATAAGTGATGAGTTCCAGAATATCATAACCTTTTCCATACATCCAGTGTTGTAAATTAAGGGAACCTGATATACAGCTTTATAGGTAGCAATGAAATATCATTTTTTTTTTTTTTGTAGTTGTGTTTATAATAAAAAAGAACATTAAAAGATAGTCTAAAACGAGAACCCACTGTAAATTAATCCTTGATCCTCAGTTGACATCTTACCTGTTTTACTCAGGTCGCGGCAGATGATTTTACTCGCTACTAGGAAACCCGCCCGTAGGTCTAAGGACGAAGAAACTATATTCATTAACCCTTTACCCAGTCAGTATGGCGACATCTTTTTGTACTTTTTTTTTTTTTCTTTTTTTGGCTACCAGACAATTTCACTTAGTTTATGAGAGACCTCTAGTGATAGTGAAGGCTGTATCTAAGCTCTCGGATTCTAAAAGTCCACCCAAAGCTGAATAAAATAGTACGAAAAATATATATATTAACCATCACCGTAGTAGAGACCTTGCGCCTCTACTGGAGTTCTATTTATTTCATCCTGGCCAACGGGATATTTTTATTCCCAAACGAGATACCCAAAGTCTAAAAGTGAAAATAAAAGTGGATATATAACATTAACACAGTAACATTTTACTCGCCATCATACCGCCATCTCCCTACTTCCCAACTAACCTTCTTTCAGCTCTGTCGCCAGTCAGTAATGCAGTCATGCACACACACTTCACCACTGCTAATGTGTGGTGTTGAGAGTCTAGCAGACATTAAAGGAAAAAAGACTCTGAGAGAGAGTCTTCAGTAATCATTAAAGTACAGTGGTAACTGGTGGCGACTATCATCTACTCGCATGATATGGTGCTGCCTTCTTTCTTCGCCTTTATCATTCTGTTTCTTTGTCTGCCCTCCTCTCTTCCTACTTTTATCTTTCCCTTCTGTCACTTTTTAATACTCTTCTGTCCCCTTCAGATGACTGTACACTGAATGGCAAATCTGATGGTTTCCTATAACCCAGGAAACCATGTCCAGTGCTGGGCCGTAGTGGTAATCACATAACCAAAAAACTGGGTGAACTGAAGCCTGCTATGATGCTCATGTTTACTGTATGAAGATAACAAATGCGGCTTCCATCCAGGAATCAAATCTCCACACTTTACTTTGTGTTTTGCTGTGGCGAGGCGCTGTTAACCGCAAGGAAACATCGATTTACTGCATGGGACGTCCATGGAGGGGAATTTTGCTTGTCTATAGTTGATGGTTCAACTCGGCCAAGGAGCCTGAGATTGACCAAAACTAACAATTACATCCTAGTCAGATTAGTATGATATGAGCATAACACTGGTGCACAACACCTTTTGGCCTAACTGTAAAAGATTAATCGGGTGTGTGTGTCCACTAGAACCTGGGCTGAGCGAAGACAGTGAATTCCGGAGGTCTGAGGGTAAAGCCTGCCTTGCCTTCGGTGTCAGTGACGGGCAGTGCGGGGTCCAGGGCAAAGGTGAAGTGTCGCATCAGTGACGTGAACATCAAGAGCGACGTCATGCGGGCCAGCGACTCGCCAGGACACACCCGCCGACCTGAACAAGAAAACGGCCAATGATTAACAAATACAATACTCCTAGATGTGGGAACTTCAGGGCATATCATTTTTGTACTTATCAATCGAAAATCGTTAGGGAGAGAAGAATGGACAGCCTAATTCTAAGCGCTGCTTCCACATCTAAAATGTCTGCAATCACACCTTTTCAGTTTTCATCACCCAAAAATCGTAAGTGGGTGACAAACGGACAACCTGGTTCCTAGAGATTCTCGCACATTTAGAAGGCGAATTTATGTAAACTGTTAAAAATATAACTAGGAAAGAAGACCAACATGTGATGTACATAATGAACTGCTAACGAAGATGCACTAGACATCCTTCTAAGCCCACGACCCCTCGAAGTGTCGCATTAGTGAGGTGAACAGCAGGAATGACGTCATGCGTGCCAGCGACTCTCAGGGACGTAATTTTTTTTTTTTTTTTTTTCCGGGTATAATTGGTCGTCCAATCATATTGGCAATGTCAGATCGAGTGCCTCGAGAGAAGACTGGGCAACATCACACCTTTGTCATCCCCCCAAACAAAATAAGGTATTATGATGGGTTAACATTAGGTTAGTCCTAAGTTGGTTAAGTGTCAGTTGGTTTCATGTCACAACAGGCTTTTCTTATGATTATTTGGTTCGATTCGCCAAACTGTTTCATCCATTTCTGAGCGATGGCGCGACGTTGCCGAATCATTTCTTGCTAAACTCGCTCCGACGCTGCCATTATGACTGGATGATTAAGTGTACTTGAAGAAAACAACACGCCTTAGTGACCCATCCAGCTGAACAACAACACATAGACGCAGAGTTAATTAAAATGACCCACTTATAACGCAGCCCAATTCTCCTGTGTGGTGGGAACGACTCATTTAGTGTTCCCAGTGCCTACCCTGCATCATTCTCTACTTCACATAAGCCTTTTCCTGCTTCATAGTTTTAGCTCCTTTACGTCCAAAGACTGCCTGATTCATTACTAATTTCATACAACATTCAAAATGTTTTTGTTCATCACAAAAGCAGACCTTACCTTCCCCACAACATACAACACTGGAAAAGGCAGTCTATGAACTACCTTGTGTTTATTCAGTTTAGGTCGATCGTGAGCCTTTTGCTATGATGATGTCTGTTTTATTCCATTCGTAAAACTGGTAAATGATTTTATTTAGTTTAGATCTTGTAGTACTGAAGGTGTTCATGAAAGCTGTATCTAACCACTAACCCAACCCTGCTACTTCTTGTCGAAAAGTCTCAAATCCTCCAGCGCCTGGAATATAAATAAAAGACAAATCCATATTGAAAAAAAAATAATAATAATAACCTGCGAGGGAATACGATCGTGTAATATACAAGATGAATGTCACAGGGAAATGTATTGAAATTCTCCTAAACCCATGAGAATATGACCCAAAGTACTGTAGACGCGACATGGAGAACAGGAAGAGCATTATGACAACCACCGTGTAAAGCAAGAACAGAGTTAAAATGACACTGCAGGAGAACTTAGGCACTGTAATTAACATCACTAGGAAACAGACATCCACACTGAAGATGTGGAGCTCGACCGGTGCGAATTTTGACACACACTACTAATTTGTCCAGGCGAGAGCGAGGACAAATTACTACAGCCGAAATTCACTTAAGAGTGTTAAGAAATGTTCAGCTGGGATGTAAAAAAGTATCCCTAATCATCTGGGGAGATCTCTGTATGCTGCTATAGTACAGGCTGGGGTGTAAAAAGGTACCCCTCACCATTTGAGGAGATCTCTGAAGGCTACTATCGCCAACTGGGGAGATCACAGAATTAAGATATGAAATACTACTAGTATGTTTGAACATTCGCACCGGTCGAGCTCGGACACGTTACACGTCTTCAGTGTGGACGTCTGTTTCCTTGTATTTCACACTTTAATGCTGTCAGAGATCTTCCCACATGGCGATAGTAGCCCACAGAGATCTCTCCAACTGGTGAGGGATACTTTTTTTACACTCCAACCTGTACTACAGTAGGATACAGAGATCTCCCTCAATGAAGAGGGACACTTTTTTTTTTTTTTTTAACCCAAACCTGTACTACAGTAGCATACAGAGATCTCCCCAAATGGTGAGGGATATCTTTTTACATGCCAAGCTGAACATTTCGTGGATTCCGGCTGAAGTAAGTTGTCCTCGCTCTCCCTCGGACAATAACAGGATAAATAGGAAACCACTCCACTGGGAACATTAGGCGGAATAAGAGTATTTGCTAGTACGGAAGATAAAATGCAAAATACTTCATCTGACAAAGGGATTATAGGGTGATATTTATTCAAATGATACCATAACCACTTATCATAAAAATCATCATCATCATTATCGCAATTTTAATTCCCAACTAAAGAAATAGTATGATCTAGACACAAAGAAAAACACACAAAAATAGAAGTCATTATTACCATCGTTCTGACCATAATTCCAGTGTAAGGGATGGAGTGAAGTACAGTTCAGGAACAAGGACAATGCAAAGAAGCAGACTAATAAACTAGGAAGCTTGTCGAAATAGTCCACAGAATGATTCATATATCATTCAAACCCTCGGAAATCTGGCTCCACGTAGCAGTCAAAACTAAGTTAGGTATATCTAAGCTATATATCAATTCCTACAATTCGAAGTCTTTTTTTAGCATGTTCTTCCTATCTTCAAACCTATTTTATTTAACTCAGGAACGACCTTTGTGATGAAGAGGTTAATGTAGCTTATGTGTAAACCCTCAGCCTAAAATACTGTCTCACATCCTTAATTTAACTATAGAGAAAGCAGAGTGATACTATATAGTATTGTAATAATAATAATAATAATAATAATAATAATAATAATAATCCATCCATCCATCCATCATCCAATCCTACGTTGCCCCATGAGGAGCGTAGAAGCCCGGGGCTAGAATAATAATATGGGAATGCTTGTGGTAGGGGGAGCTGGGGCTCCTGTTTTACTAGTCATCAGGATATCCTGACCATCCTACTTCACTGACCTGTTCTGTGTGACACTAACACGGAAAGTAGGCCAGCATACTCTCACAAACACTTTTCTCTAACTCTCTCATGCACTACTCTACATGGGCTTTAAATACCGCACAACGTACCCTACTATATTACAGGGGTTGATGTCAGCAAGGGCATGCGGCCAGAAAACTTTGTCCCCACTACATTATAGTGAACCTGAGGGGAGGCTTGGCACGACCTCTGCCGGCATAGTTTTGGGGACTGGGATGGGATGGGGTTCGGATCTGTGCCAGACCCACCCAACAGAAAGGGATCTGAACCCGTGAGAAGAGCCGCTGGAGGCTGCCCTGTCAGTGGGTGTATAATGGCGGGGCAGTTATAGTGCCAAGGTGTGATTGAAGGGTGTCCCTGTAGCTGTCCTGACAGGGTGCCCCGAGGCCACTGCCACAGCCATTGGTCACAGCTGGTGGGCTATGGGTCCCAGGTCTCATGTCTGGACTTGGGACTGAGCGGGTGGGCGGGTCCCGTGGTATGTCTCCCCCTTTCTTTTATTTTGCCAACTTGACAAAAAATGAAAAAAAAAAAGTATAGTAAGCCTGAGGAAATTAAATAATTTAAGGGATTCGAGTGGCATCATGGAATGTGAGTTTTGAAGGGTAGAGTGGAGGCAGGTGGATGTTCGCTGTGTCCAGAACGTTAGGTATAAGGGAGGATCAACCTGAATGGCTGCTGGGAGGGATTGTAGGTATAAGCTATTTTGGTAGGGAAATGTTGACGGATATTGTGCTGTGAGTGTGCTGGTTAAGAAAAAAATGGGTGAAGTTTGTCATGTATGTAATGAGAGTGAATCAAAGAATTACAGCAGTGAAAATTTTCCTACATCATCCAAGCCAGGCTGCTCCAAAGCCTGGCTTGGATGATGTAGGAAAACATAGATTCCGGGATGACTTAACACGTGTAGTAAGTGGTATGGGGGATGATGAGATTGTAATTTGGGAAGGGGACTTCTCATGTGGGTCAAGCAGCTCAAGGATATGAAGGGTTACATGAGGGATCCACATATGGTACGAAGAATGTGGAAGGGGAAAGGATACTTGAATTTGGAAAGGCAAGGAACTTGTTTCTGTATAACACGCATTTCAGGAAACGAGACAGTAGGTTGATCACATACGATTCTGGGGGAAACAGTAGCCAGATCGACTGTTTCCTTGTCAGGAGGGCTGGTTGGTGTGGGATGTGAAAGTTATATGGAGTAAAGAGTGTGCGCAGCAACACAAACTACTGATAAGTGACATGGTGTTTCAGGAGTACACGGTGAAGAAGAGGATCTATGCACGTAGAAAGAAAATATGGCAGTTGAAAACCAAGCAGTAAGGGATACCTTCTAGAGTGATATGAGTATATTGTGGCTGAACAGAGCGCCGTTGACAGAAGTGTTAATGAACAGTACAGAACTCTCAAGACCAATTTCCTGAGAGTTACAAGTTTTGTGTGTGAGTGGACAAGCATAGAAAACGTATTATTGGATCCGGTGACATCCTTGTCGTTCATTCTTGCTCTTCCCATACGATCTTATCTGTGTATGGGAGGCTTTTTGAACTGGAAGGGCTTTGAACTGGAAGGGCTAAATATAACTTCACTGTCTTCTCTTCTAATGGGGTATTTTCCAAAGTAAAAATAAATATATAAACAAACAAATTAATTAAGTAATAAACATCTACTAGATGCAAAAATGAAGCAAAGGTAATCATAATGAAATGATTACCTCATAAAATATTTGAACAACTTCCACGACATATTTTCTTATCTCTGCTTTCCAAGGTACCAGCACACAAAACTTAATATTCTTCAGGTAGCCAATTATTTCAACTTCCGACGACTGCAAGAATGCCAAAACAAAAAACAAAACAAAACAATGAAGGAGATAACTACAGCAATTCCCATACCTCTCTGATTCCACCATGGAGTATAGAGAACGTAGCTTAAGATTCGGGGTGGGGGGGGGATCATTAATTTCTTCGTTAAGGTGATTTTAAAAGTTCAGAGGTAAGAAGAATAAAATTATAATTTGTCATCTTACTGAAGGAACAACTAGGGATGTATCCATATCTCTATTTAAACTGTACATGTAAAGTAGCCCATAAAAAAGGTGATACCTAACGGCCATTAAGACTGCTGTTAAATTTTTGTCTGAAAAGGGGGAAGAAAATAAAATAAAACGGCGTCATCATACTAAAAGGAATAACGGTAACTTTTTTCTCACCTCACAATATTCCATTATACAGAAGAGAATTGATGGAAAGTGTAGGCGCTCATCATCCACTCACTTGATGTGGTGCTGCATACTTCTTCCTTCATGTCTACCATTCACTTTTCAGTCTGTCTTTCCCTCTTCCTATTTCTTCCATGCTTCCTGTCAGTGCTATTTCATTACTCTTCTTTCCAGTTCAGGTGAGTCTACACTGAGTAACAAGCTAAATGTTTCCCTGTAACTTAGGGAAGCATTTACAACGCTAGGAGGTAACCATGCAGCCAAATAATAGGGTGACATGGAGCCTACTATGATCCCCATGTTAACTGGGTGGAGAGACGCAAATGCTGCATCCACCTATGAACTAAATCCTTCACAGTAATCGCCGTGCCTTCCATCTGTGAGGCTCTGTCAGCCACATAGGAACATAAATTCACTACACAGGTCTGCCCTAGAGCGGCTGCTTGCCGGAGGTTGGTGGGTCTGCTCAATCTGACTGGGGTGGCACAACAACAACAACGATAACAACAGAATAAAAAACACGCTATTCTTGGTCAGGCATTGCGATCGCTGTGTACTTTTTTATATAATCTGGGAAAAAGAATATAATAAAAGGGGGCTTCCTCTTACTGCAAGGAATAACTATACTACTATTTCCTCACCTCTCTGCTTTCTATTATACAGAATAGAAAACACGACAATGATGGGTTGACCATTAAGATCGTCGTTAAGAAGTGACTCTCTGACGGCGTCCCATCCGTTTACGACCACTACCGGCTGATGACCGAAGAACAGTCCCACCACAGGCCCGAAGGTTTGTGATAGGCGGCATAAGAGTTTGTGGGGCAGATGTGTCTCCATGAAGGGCAGGAACCCGACCAGAGGCACCCGTGGCGGACCTGGGATCACATCAAGGAGTCTAATCCATTTCGGTAAATCTGGCATCATATTTATCAAAGATTCTAACCCATTTCGGTAAATATGCAGTTCCTGACTGTCAGAGTTATTCTGATTTTTTTTTCTAACCTAACCTAACTTTTCGTATGTCTAAGCTTACGTAACTGGCCTAAAACTCATCTAACCTACCAAATCAATCTAACCTAAACTATACAAACTTAAGTGAGGAGTGAGATTATGAGAAACTTCATAAATACAGGTACTCCAATTTCCATGATAAACAAAATTGTACCAACTGACTAATACCATAAACTGTCTTCTTCGTATTCTGTCACAGTAGTATTCTATCTATCTATCTATTGCCAGACGCCTCAATCCCGTTTGGGGTGGCCACAAACAAATCGCCTCCAAGTCGCCCTGTCCCCCGCCATTTCACTGCCCTGCTCCCAACTCACACCCCCCTCTCTCATATACCTCTCCACCCCATCCCTCCATCTCATCCTCGGCCTCCCCCTCCCTCTTCCCCCCTCCACCTCACTCACATACACTCTCTTCGTCAGTCTTTCACCCTCCATCCTCTCCACATGGCCAAACCACCTCAGTGTGTTCCTCATAACGCTTCCTATCACATCCACATCCACACCACAACGCTCCTTTATATCCTCATTCGTCAGCCTGTCTCTCCACGTGACTCCACAGGCTCCTCTTAAATAACTCATTTCCACTGCTCTCACTCTTGACTTGTGTCCTTCCAACAATGTCCAAGCTTCACTACCGTACGTTAGAGTTGGTATCACAATACTGTCATGTAGTAGCTTTTTCACTTCCATGCTCGCTTCCCTGTTTCTTATCACTGCTTTCAAGGAACCAGCAACCTTTCTTCCCTGCTGTACCCTTTCAAGCACTTCACCCTCCAAACCTCCATCCTTACTTATCACACTACCCAAATATTTAAACGTACTCACATTTTCCAAGTCATCACCATCCAACTTCGCTGTACATTCACTAACTTCACCTCTCTCAAAGACCATCACTTTACTCTTCCCTACATTCACCTTTAGGTTCCGTTTCTTACACACTCTCTCAAACTCATCCACCAAGCCTTGCAGCTCCCCTTCATCTTCACTCAACAACACAGTATCATCTGCAAACAACAGTACAGGGAGTTTCCAAACACTATCCTCTCTCACCAGGGCCACTCCAACATCCACTACCCTACATTGTACCTCTTTTATTACCCCATCCATGTACAGATTGAACAACCATGGAGACATGACACATCCCTGTTTCAAACCAACTTTCAAAGAGAAAAATTCACTTAGTTCACCATCCACACGCACGGCAGCCTTCGCACCATCGTACATACTCTTCACAGCATTCAACAACTTCCCATCTACTCCATATATTCTTAACACTTTCCACAATCCTTGTCTATCCACCCTGTCATATGCTTTCTCCAAATCCATGAAGACCGCATACAACTTCTTTCCCTTCTCTGGAAACTTTTCCACTAAAGATCTAAGAATGAATATCTGATCTACACAACCTCTTCCCTTCCTAAAGCCTCCCTGTTCTTCTCCAACTAATTTCTCTGTTCTTTCTCTAACTCTGTCTATAAGTATCCTACCATACACTTTTCCTATTATACTAAGAAGACAAATGCCCCTATGATTACCACACACTTCTTTTTCCCCTTTTCCTTTGTACAAGGGAATAATTATACCTGACTTCCAATCCTCCGGGACTCTACCTTCCTCCCAGGCCAATCTGCACATCTTCCACATCCATTCTACTACTATCTCTCCCCCATGCTTCAGCATTTCACCACACACTCCATCAATTCCTGGGGCTTTCCCTGATTTAACTTTCTTCATTGCTTCCACAACTTCTATCCTACTGATTTCTTCCTGTCTTCTCACCTCCCTCCTTCTCCCAGCCATTCCCCAGCCACTTATACTCGCATTACTTCCATCCTCTACGTTCAACAATTCCTTGAAGTGTTCTCTCCATCTGCTCACTTTTTCTCCCTTCTCCACTAATAATCTACCATTTTTATCTTTCACTCCCCTGCTAACTTCACTTCCACCCTGTCTTACTCTTTTCACTTCTCTCCAGAACATTTTCTTACAGTCCCTCCATTTTACACTCAAATTCCTTCCAAATTCCTCATCCACTCTCTTCTTACTCTCTCTTACTAATCTTTTCACCTCTCTCTTCCTTTCCACATATAATATTCAATATATATATATATATATATATATATATATATATATATATATATATCCAAACTTACCCCAAAATCATCCAAACTAATGTATCCTGACCATAAAAATCTAAATTCCCTGAACTTAAAAAAAAACAAAAAAACATGCAAACTGATCTAAAGAAAAACTGTTCTAATCCAAAACTATCCAAAATGATCTACAAACTGTTCAGATGGATCTTTAAAAATTGTTCAAACTAATCCAGCACTGTTCACAATAGCCTAAAAAAAAATCCAAACTGAAATAAATCAACTGTCCAAAACAATCCAAATCTGCTCAAACTGATCTAAAAAGAAACTGTCCAGGTTTCTCTAAAATCTGATCACACAGACTCAAAACTATTCAAGATAATCCAAAACTGTCCCAGCTAAACCTATACTCCCTAAACTGATCCTAAACTTCCAGACTACCCCAGGAAACTGTTCTTTCGATTCCAGTTATATATTAGGGCAGTACCTGGAGGGAAGCCTCGTGGTTTACGGGATGCCAGGTATAGGAGGAGCACAATCACCACCACCACAACAAGGCGACAGTCATCATCGTAACACCTGCAATAATTCATCAATTAGAGGCTTCACCAAACACTGTTTCACACTTCAGCCTGCGTTGAGTGCGGACGTTCTCTGCTCTTCCTGGAGCTTGCTTGTGTATTTCGAAGCTGTTTCTTTGTGTTCGGATTTTTGATATAGTCACCGGCTGCTGTGAGTGTGGGTTGAGTGCTTCGCTAGTGTTCTGTCGAGGCCTTGCCTGGCCCGATGGAGTGTTCGGGGTCGGACGCTGGTTAACTCCTGGAAAATGATTTAGCCATGTCTGACGACGATGCCTCTCCTACCGTGAACCACTGGCCTGAACTGCCTGTGCCTGCCACCTCACAGCCCCTTCAGTCTTTGATCACTCATCATGGGATACAGCCTTCCACCCCGTCCACTTCTAACAAGCGGCCTGTGGAGGACTCTCCTGACGGTGAATGTGTGCCTCCTGTCACCAAGACTGCCAAAGGTGACTCATCTGTGCATCATGTGCCTGTCTGTCTGCCTCCTCAGCTTCTTGCTGGTATTTCTCCCTCTTCCCACTCCCGGCCCTTGTCTCACCGCCCTGCATTTGCCCCGAGAGATGCCTACGTCAAGCTCTGCTTCAGTGGCGACCCTTCCACGGATACGAAGCTGCGATGGTTGTCTTCGGTTAACAGGGCCTTCCAACTACAGCGTGACAAGGCAGAAATCAAGATGGCTGCAGTCACCTCCCGGTTTGTCTACATTTCTAGACAAAGAGAGGACATCATTAACAGAGTCTTATCTGGTGAGTTTTGCTCGCTGCCACTCGTTCTTCAGGACTCACCGGAGAGGCCACGTAAGTACCCCAGCTACATCCTCACCCGTTTCCCTGTTGACGTTGACCCAAATCTTGCCAAGGGATATCCTGGAGTGTACTCTGCCCGTCGTTTCATGCAGGATGGTTCTCCCATTAACCGGATTGTTGTCGTCTGGAGCCTTCCCGACCCACCTCCATCAGTTATTAGTTTTGACTTCCTCCCCTGTCTTCCACAGTGTGAGGTGCAGAAACTCCATAATGACCAGCCTTGGTGCTACAGATGCTGGGGCGTGGGACACATTTCCCGGTACTGCTCTGCTTCGCCGAAGTGTGCCTGGTGTGCGGCTGGCCACGAATCCAGGACGTGTCCTGTCAAGGGTGAGCCGTCACGTCCTGCTGCCTCCGCATCCACCTCAGAACCCCCACCTCCTCGGGACACGTCTCTGTGGAAGTGTCCACGCTGTTTTCAGCCAGGGGTCAACGTGTGGCATGGTTGTGCTCGGCGCCGGGCCCCAGTTCGGGCTGTCACTCCCGGGCCACCCCCACCACCACCTCAGCCTGTTCCTCCCACCAGCACTGCTTCGGCTCCTGACCTGACCCTCCGCAAGGCTGTTGCCTCCCTCATGGCACGATGTACGGCTCTCGAGGACTGCTTTTCTGCTCTTGAAGCCAGGATTGACGGGCTGGTTGCAGCTCATGCCTCTTCGGATAACAAACTCTCCACCTTGGTTGAGGCTCAGCAGTGCATCATCTCCACCGTCACCACCCTCACCGACAAGATGGGTACTATCGCCTCTCGCCTTGAAAAACTCTGTGAGTCATTCCCTTCTGGTTCGTTCTCTAACCCAGGTCGTTCATCTGCCTCCACTCCCCGGTCACCTTCTTTCAAGCATAAGGTTCGCTCCTGATTACCAGCTAGATGTCATCTCCTGGAACGTCTGTGGTATCACCAATTATGCTAAGCTCGCTCAACTCAAGACCTTTGTTTTTCGACACCACCCTAGTGTTATTTTTCTCCAGGAAGCGTTCCCAGGCCGGCCAATTGCCGCTGGGCAAGCTCCCCCCCTTACAGGTTATATTCCGTACGTCCATCTGGTAAGGAATGGCCTGTTGACTTACATACACAGCTCCTTACCACACCGCCTTCTCCGCAACTCCACCGACCCTGACATGACTTTCCTGCTCTTTGAGGTCACACTTGGGGATGGCGTGCTCCAGCTGTGTAATGTCTATTCCACCCCTGCCAGACTCTCTCTTGAGGCTCTTCCTCCTCCTACAGTGCGTGGGGTGGTGTATATGGGAGATTTCAATGCTCGGCATCCTGACTTAGGTGATCGTTCTGGCTCTCACAATCGTAATGGTCTTCATCTCATTTCTTACGTCCGCAGGCATCACCTTGCACGCTGGGATACTGGCGGCGCCACTCACTCCCGGGGAGGCACTGTGGATCACGTCATCACGTCCGGCTTGATAGCGTCTCGGGTCCAATGCTCCTCAGTGCCAGCCTTATTCTCTGATCACGTCGCACTTCGATTTCGTTATTCTCTGCCTGCGGCTTCTACTGCTCCTGCTGCTCGTTTGCGCATTACTGTGCCCCCTAAGTATTGTCCGACGTACATATCATATATGGCCCAGATGGTACCTACTTTTAATCTTTCTTCACCTGACCAGTTATACTCTGATCTTGTCTCTGCCACTCATGATTTTTACAGGCAGTATGTCTCCCGCCCACATCTGCAGCGCCGCTGTACCGCCCACTCCTGGACGCTTGATGCACGTATACAAGAGGCGAAGAAGAAGGCTGAACGTGATGGCCTCTTGTTTCAAGCCAACCCGAATCCTGGCACACTCCATCGTTATCAAACGTCCAGGGATGCACTAGTCGCACTGCAGGAGTGTGTCCTTACTGAGTCCTGGCAGCGGTTTATGGACAGTATTAACCAACAGACAAGTGTGGCTTCCATGTGGCACCTCATCCGTCGAGTTGTCAAGAAGACGCCCGCCACTGCTCGCCATCACACTCCCGCTGTCTACGCTCAAAACCTTGTCGATGCCTGGTCGGAACAGTCTGCCCCAGCAAGTCTTCCCAACCACATACAAGATGCACTCTCTTCCTGTGCTCCTGCCCGTCAGCTTCGTTTGATGTCTGCTTTGCTGCAGGATGATGATGATGATGCAGAGGAGATAACCGAGTCGGAGCTGCGTCGTGCTCTCTCTCGAGGTAAGGCTTCATCCCCTGGTGATGACGGTATCACCTATGCTGTGCTACGTCTGCTCGAACAAGTTCCTGGTAACCCTTTACTTAAATTGTACAATCTTTGTTTCAGAGACGGTTGTGTACCACGAGCCTGGACCAGCAGTACAATTGTCCCCATCCCCAAGCCTGGCATGGCGAAGTTCAGGCCGATTTCCCTTACTTCTTGTTTCTGCAAGGTGATGGAGAGGATCTTACTCAACCGTCTCATGTACAGGCTTCAGGACCGCCTTTCTCCACATTTGTATGGTTTCCTTCCTCAGCGCAGCACGCACCACTGCCTCGTTGACTTGTATTCTCGCCTCTCCCGGGACAGTGTGGTGGCCTTCGTCGACCTTCAGAGTGCTTTCGATATAGCTAACAGAGACATCATTTTGGATCAACTTGTCAACTTTGGGATAAAGGGTAATCTCTTGCGGTGGATTCGGGGCTATCTCAGTAATAGGACCTCTCGCGTGTTTTTCAGTGGTGTGTACAGTCCTCGACGCAGTTTTCATCTTGGTACGCCACAAGGGGGTGTTCTTAGCCCATTTTTGTTTAATGTACTGATGCATCGGTTGCTCACTTCTCTCCCTAATATTCCTGGAACTACGATTACATGCTATGCCGATGATATTTGTGTTCACTCTTCCTCGCCAAGGGATCTCCAGCGGTTTCTTGACTCCTTCTATGTGGCTTCCTCTCATTGTGGCATTATTCTTTCCCCAGATAAGAGCAGAATATTCTCCTGCCGCCCTCCTCAAGCTCTGCCTGACTTCACCATCGGAGGGACTGTCATTCCCTTGTGTTTCCAGTACCGCTACCTGGGGGCACCTGTTAAGATCTCGGCTGTTCCCCCGCCAGGCGCCAGGGCCATCCCTTCGTCCGTGACCTGTTGGATCGCCTCCAGCACCGACTCGCACCACTTCAGTGGCTCACCAACAACTCTTCGGGAATCTCCATCCATGTGGCCAGGACAGTCTATATTACTTTCATTCGCTCTGTTGTTGACTATCTCTCCCCTGCCTTGATTCAGCTTTCTAGGACTGCTCTGGAGCCTTTAGAAAAATTTCAGAATAGAGCAATGAGAGTAATTCTGGGCTGTCCCATGTCTACCAGGATAGTGAACATGCAGCGTGAGCTGGGGCTTCCGCCTTTAATAGAAAGAATTTATTCTAATGTCACTCGCCTCACTGTCAAGTGCCTCCATTTCCCACAACTTTCACCCCACTACTCTCAGTTAGTCAGGACTTCTCTGAGACCAAACTCCCCAGTTCCTCCTATTCTGCGCGGTGGACGTGCTCTTATTAAATCTGTTTCCTCTATGCTCCGCAGCCTTAATTTGGATGTTCTTGTTGCAGAAGTACCCCCAACCCCCCCACCCTGGGTGCTGCCTATACCAGAGGTGAGCTTCACTCCCACCTCCAGGTCTGACCCACCTTATCTACAGCTGCAGCTGGCTCTGGAACACGTGGCGACAGTGACGTCCTCTATCACAGCTCCATATCACCTCTATACTGACGGGTCACTGCAATCGGATGGTGCTGCTGGCGGTGCTGTCTACTCACCCGACTTGGAACCACCCCCAGGGGGTTGGGTTGGCCGACGTCTCCGTGATCACTCCAGCTCCACACTGTGTGAACTGTTTGCCATTCTGGATGCTGTTAGTCTTGTCTGCCAACGGGGAGTAAATGCTGTCATCATATGCGACTCCAAGCCTGCCCTTCAGTCCCTATCCAGTGTTCGGCCCACACAATCTACAGTTGTTCAACTGATCTTATCTTTTCTGGCTTTACTGCTTCATCGTAACTTGACTGTCATATTTGTATGGGTGCCATCTCATGTTGGTTTACGCCACAATACCACAGTCGACAGACTCACGAAGGAAGCCTGCCGTTTGCCTCCTCGTGGTGATTGTCGCCCTCTCTCCCTGACTTGTTACCTCTCCAGAGTTCGCACCGCTGCTTTCCTCCCTGTGCGACGCCGCAGAGATGCAGAGAGGCCCTACAGCGTGTCCATCAACCATTACGAGTCTGTCTGCCGCCTCAAGTATTCCTACCATCGCCGGGGTCTCATGGTTCGGAGGCACAATGTTGTCTCTGCTCGTCTGAGGCTGGGCTACCGGCAACAGTGGCAGGTCACCGGGTTGGAAGGGGAGCCTCCCTTCGCTGAATGTCGCTTGTGCCACTCGCCTCGCTCCGACACTATAGAGCATTATTGCCTGGAGTGCCCTACCGTTCGACACCTGCTGCCCCAGGGCCAGCCGCTTGATGTGGTGTGTCGACACTTATTAAACCATGAAGTTTTAGAAGAACTCTTGGTGCGTCACCCTCGTTTTGGCGGGTTTAAGTAACTCACTGTGCCCTGTGTGGCATATACCTCCATGTAATGTTCCTACATGTTTATGAGTTTTGTCTTTATTTGTGTGTGTGTGTATATGTATATGCATATGTATGTATGTGTGTATATGTGTATATATGTATATGTGTATATATGTGTATGTGTATGTATGTATATGTATACATATGTCCATAGCTGTTTCCGAGGATTCCATATGTATCATGTTTCACATGTACTGTCTGACGCTGTTGCGTAATAAATTAAATAAATAATAATAAATAATAATAAACACTGTTTCAGAGGTCTGCCACCAGGTGGTCTAGCGTCGCCCAGCCTCGATTAAATATTTTTGCGGGGTTTTCAAGACCTGTGAAATTGTACCTAATACTAAGTTTATAATAACGTTGCCCTTTGGGGCTAAGATGCGAATGAATGTGTTTGAATGGATGAGTAAATGGGGAGTGGGTCGTCCTGTCTCGGCTACCTCCCTTTCCTTGGGGGAAGCAGCCTAGGTATATATATATATATATATATATATATATATATATATATATACACACCTGTAAAGAAAGAATAACCAGGCTTTCAGAGAATCTTAGCTTGGGGACTAAAATAGTGTGCTGTCTATTTACATATATTTGAATAAATCAGGTGGTTAGTAAAAGATTACCTTCAGGACTTCTGATATGTGTGTTTTAGCATGCTTTAAAGAAGTAGGCAGTTCCACTGAAAATATTGTACTGAACGATTGCTTAATTGGTGAATCAACCATATTAATCCTAACAAACGGCAGTGCGGTACGACACTACAGTACATCCACAGCAGAGTACGAGAAGTTGAAGTGTAAACTTACTAAACTGTGCAATGGAGCCAGGGAAACATTTAGAAGAATTACTTGTGTTAGACTTCGGTTACTAAGACAATCAAGACGTCTAACACGTCCGTATTGTTAGGAAAAGTCATACGTCAGGCAGGGCAGCATATCGAAAGGTGCTGCTAAATATGCAGCTACACATCTATTTTATTTTGTGAATACTAATGAATGACAAATATTTTAATCACTGTTATCTTGCTTTATGGATGGTTCTAGTAATATTGTCTACGTTTTGTCTCTATGTTATGCCTACAGAGATGAGTAAACTGACGAAAGTTGAGTTTACAAAAAGACACTTATAATACATTATATATAATCAAAGGGCTCCCATACTGTAATTTCTTTGTAGCATATCATGCCATCTGGGTAATTTGATGAGTAAAATATGTTTTGAGGTGTTTTACTTTGTGTCAAAATTAAAAAGAAATTAAGCATTGGCTAGCACTGGCTACTTTTTCAGTGCCTACCCCGCATCAGAGCTGGGCGACGGAATCGAACCTAGTGGCAGATTTCTGAAACAGGATCTGGTGAAATCTAATTAACCCTCGCATGGTAGGGGTAACTCTGATATTCTAATCCAGCTAACACAGACTATTTTTATTCAGCTGGATGATTTATTAAACCCTCATTAACCCTTTCACTGTTAAGGCCAGTGCCGCATAGGGCAAAAATTAAGTGTGCCGCCGCCCCACATGAAAAGAGTTCACTGAGAATGTTCTCGCAAAAGTATGAAGCATGATTATTAAGTGTCCATCATTCATTATTTTACTCACTGTTTATACTGTATTATTGCCCAGCAGCAAGTTGTCATAATCATGAGGGGCTGTGCGACGGATGGGGTTCACAATCCAACGGCCACAAAATGCGTTTTTGTTGGATAACACTATTTTCACCCATACTCTATCATGTGGCCTTGGATGAGAACATCTTTCGCCACTGGGAGTATGGTTGAAAGTCCTTCAAAAAAGAGCATTGTACACATGATAAAAAAAAAGTATCAGCGCACATTTGGCTCCAAACAATTTGACGCCACAGACGATGGACTCTAGAAATGTTTGATGTTCCCCCCCCCCCTTGTTGTCAAACATGCTTACATAAGTATGTCACAGATAGGTTTCTTATGACAATTTATGGTTGACATTGTTGCTGGATGCATATTCAAATGATAATCAATTAATTTTCCAGGTACTACACAAGCTATATTGATCATTATGGATATCATCGTACCCTTCCTGCACATCTTTTTTTTTTTTTTTTACCATGTGGACTTGTCCTGTTGCTAGCTACTTGCCATTCTCCTTGGACTGGCTATGAGCGCATCTTGGCTGTGTGTACCTGTCTGTGATTGTGTTGGTTGTGGCCAGTGAGAACGTAGCCGGACCGCGAGCCTAGCTTACTGATTGACTGGACATGCATGGCGGTGAGTTTGGCGGGAGTTTTTGCCACTCCATTCGTCAGTCCTTACTGTTGTGCTCTGTTTGTTGCACACAAAAAGGAGTTCTCACTGTTTTAAAGCAATCTCTTGCAATTATTACGAAGTTTCGTTTGTGATTACTGGGGTAACCATGTCCCGTTATTGATAGTGATGAAAATGTTCCTGAGTACTCAGGAATTGGTGATTTTTTCTTTTTTTTCTTTTTTTAGGACTACCTGTTTGAGCTTTTGGGAAAGCACATAATACATTCTTATTGTTTAATGGTACTTATCTTTGTTGTAATCAAAGTTGCTTTTTGCTTAAGCAATCAAGTTTTACCGGAAAATGGGTTGAAAGTTTAGCAAAATGAAATCTTATAAAATTTTCATTAATACTAATTTCACAGATATGGCCAAAATATTAGAATCACAATCTACATTCAAAAGCCTTTCCTAGGAAAAAGAAAGAACGTTCTACCATCAAAATTTTAAAAATTAATGTTATGAGAATATTGCAGAACAGTGAACCCGTTTTCTGGAGATTTATGAATTGGCGTGAGAACACCTTAAGTCATGCCACCCCCGTATGTACTTTTTAAATATTGTAAGGATACTTCATGAGTCTTCCTATAGTCTAATAAATTACTCAGCAGGATCACAGAAAATCATGCTTTGCATGTTACAGTACTTTCTTGTTTATAAGCCTTCTTGTAACTCATTATTCTGGAAAGTAATTGGCTAGAATTCATATGGTGTCAGCAAAATACGATGATTTTTTTTTTTCTAATTTTCTTTGTTCCATGATTATTAAACAAGTTGACTGAAAGACGAGTCAAGAGTTTGTGTGAAGAATTAAATACCCAAGAATAATTATTTCTGAGAAAGAAATGGACAGAATGCATTCTACCTGAGTAGCAAGTAGGTCAAAAGATTTTAGATAATCATTTATGGTTACTGGAGAAGCAAGCAGCATAAGAACAGCTAGGGATGTGCAGGATAGCATCTACGAAGTATCAGAGATGAGAATTCGGAGGATTCACGGAAGCAAGATGAGGTGCTGTATAAGCACTATGTAAACCTCTTTGGTCATGCAAGATGAGTAGGGGGATATAGATGAGGTTTCTATTTCTGCTCTCCAACAGCTGAATCTTGGTCAAAAAAGAAAGAAGACGAAGCTTTCAGACAGGAAGGTGGTGTTACACATAAAGTTAGAAGAATGGCAATAAATGGTGCAGAACAAGTAAAAAAATGGTACACAACATCTTGGCTGGTCCAGGACAAGAAACATTTTGTAACTAACAATGAAAGAACCCAAAAGTTTGTGAGGCTTGCTATCATTTCAGAGGGAAGGATGCAGACATATGAATGATTAGATGATGAGCAAAATTCTGGAAATGGAATTAGTGTCAGAACTTCATCCCAATATGCTCAGGCAGTATTTTGCTGGTAGGGGTCCAGGAGACATTCACAGACACATACAACTGCAGCTGACAGTGAAAGCACTCATCAGTCTCCCACACCACGACATACAACTATTCTGTTTACAAATTCAGATCCCTACTACAGTTATAGGTGCCAACAGACTATAACAAAGAAATCCTGTTTAAAGGTCTCATGATCGGTCCAAGAATCGAACGTGGGATCTTTCCACTGCAAGAGTACTTATCCAGCTGATAAATTTGTGATATTCTATGAAATCTCAAACATAATCCATCAAATAACATTGTATTAAGCACTGATTAATTTACAGTTATAATATGAAACATTACCTCTTGCCTGTACTAGGCATTATGCATATAATGTACAACAAAGTGAACACACGTGGATCATTAGCAATGACCTGTGTGGATGCTTTATGTTTACATTAACATATCAAGGAAACATGTAAGGAACTTAAGTGACAAGCCGGTAGGAGACGATGGACAACACTAAGCAGACAAAGCTTTGGACAACACTAAGCAGACCAAGCTTTGGCTCACCCGAGGTAAAAATTATAGTGGCATTGCCAGCGACCAGAAGTGAGTTTCGACACTAAAAATCACTTCTATGTGGAGGTACTCTAGTGTAACATTCCACCAAAGAATCATGGCCCTAGCTTGATTATCTTTGAAGCCTTAGCATTTCGTGCAAGCAAGGTCATAATTTTAGAGCTCTTCATATTTTCTGCACTTGATGACCTTTGACCTCTGACCTGGAGGAACTGGGTCATGCATGTAGGAAGCACACTTGTAGCACTTATTAACGACTAGAAGCATGCAAAGTTTCATTCGATTCCACCCACCCACTGTGGAGCTTTGGATCTTGAAATTCGCAGCATGGCCCACCAGAGATACAGTTTTATGTGGCACTACCAGTGACTGGAAGTGAGTTTAGACATTAAAAGCCATTTTTGTATGGAGGTACTCCAGTGCAAATTCCCACCCAAGAATCATGGCCCTGGCTGAATAATCTTCGGAGCCTTAGCATTTCATGCGAGCATGGTTGTGATTTTATCTATTTTCATTGTTTTTGCATTTGATGACCTTTGACCCATGACCTGGCCAATGTAGTACATAGGTGTACGAGAGAAAGTTGCAGTACTAGTCAATGTCCATAAGCAAGCAAAGTTTCAATCAGTTCTATCAAGCCACTGGGGAACTAGTGGGGCATTTTTAAAAACTGGTACTGGTTGCTAAGGATACTGAGGCAAATCTTTGGAGAACTGCCAATCAAAAATAAGAGGAGAGAGAGGCAAATGGATGGCATATCTCTAACAGGGACTGACTTAAGATTATGCCTAATGAAGTCAGTACTTTCTACACCCAGTAGTAATGCTTCTACAGCTCAAAACGTGAAAAATGCGAAAAGGCGTTTTTTTCGGCCGTTTTTAGGCAACGAGTAGATGTCTAGCAACCAAAACCTTATGGTCACAGCTAGGTCATAGGATGGTCATTTTCTCTAAGTTTGGTATCTGTTCACTCTGAAGGGTACAAGTGACTGCCACAATTAAACAAGACAAACTGGTAGGCAATGATGGCCAGCTCTAAGTGGACCAAGCTTTATTGGCGACCAAAAGTGAGTTTCAGTATTAAAAGTTACTCCTGTATAGCCGTACCAAGGGACAATGTCCCACCCAAGAATCATGGCTCTGGGTCAATAACTTTCGGATCTGTAGCATTTTGCGATAGCCTTTTTGTTATTTTAGCAATTTTCATATATTTTGCACTTGAGTACCTTTGAACCCTAACCTGGCAGATATAGGTCATGGATGTATCAAGCACACTTGTAGTACTCATTAACATCAATAAGCATGCAAAGTTTCATTCGATTCTATCCACCCATTGTGGAACTAGAGGACTCATAATTTGTGGAATGATGGACCGAAGGTACAAATTATAGGTCTTGCTGCCACCAACCGGAAATGAGTTTCGACCCTAAAAGTCATTTGTATATGAAGGTACTCCAGTGCAATATTCCACCCAAGAATTTTGGCCCTGGCTTAATTATCTTTGAAGCCTTAGCATTTCACGTGAGCAAGGTCATAATTTTGGTGCTTTTCATATTTTCAACACTTGATAGCCTTTGACCTCTGACCTGGCAGATATATGTCATGCATGTATGATGTACTTTTGTAGTACTCATTAACGTCTATAAGTATTCAAAATTTCATTCGATTCCATCCACCCACTGTGGAGCTAGGAAACTTGAAACTCCTGGAATGACCCACCAGAGGCACAACTAGGTGGCGCAGCCATCGACTGGAAGTGAATTTCGACACTAAATGTTATGTTTGTATAAAGGTACTCCAGTGTAAAATTCCACCCAAGAAGCATGACCCTGGCTTCATGATCTTTGGAGCCTTAGCCTTTTGTGCAAGTATTGTTGTAAAGGGGAAAAAGAAGTGTGTGCTAATCACAGGGGCACTTATCTTCTGAGTGTAATAGGAAAAGTATATGGTAGGATACTTTTTGACAAAGTTAGGGAAATAACAGAGAAATTAGTTGGAGAAGAACAGGGAGGTTTTAGAAATGGAAGAGGTTGTGTAGATCAGATATTCATTCTTAGATCTTTAATGGAAAAGTTTATAGAGAAGGGAAAGAAGTTGTTTGCGGCCTTCATGGAATTGGAGAAAGCATATGACAGGGTGGATAGACAAGGATTGTGGAAAGTACTAAGAATATATGGGGTAGATGGGAAGTTGTTGAATGCTGTGAAGAGTATGTATCAGGGTGATAAGGCTGCAGGATGTGTGGATTCTTCTCTTTGAAGGTTGGACTGAAACAGGGATGTGTAATGTCTCCATGGTTGTTCAATCTGTACATGGATGGGGTAATAAAAGAGGTACAAGGTAGGGTAGTGGATGTTGGAGTGACCCTGGTGAGAGAGGATAGTGTTTGGAAACGCCCTGTTCTGTTGTTAGCAGATGATACTGTGTTGTTAAATGAACACGAAGGGGAGCTGCAAGGCTTGGTAGATAAGTCTGGGAAAGTGTATAAGAAACGGAATCTAAAGGTGAATGTAGGGAAGAGGAAACTTATGGTCTTCGAGAGAAGTGAAGTCAATGAATGTACAGTGAGCTTGGATGAGGAGGAAATAGAAAATATGAATGTGTTTAAGTGCTTCGGTAGTGTGACGAGTAATGATGGAAGTTTAGAGGGTGAAGTGCTTGAAATGGTACAACAAGGAAAAAAGGTTGCTGGTTCCTTGAAAGCAGTGATAAGAAACATGGAATTGAGCATGGAAGTGAAAAAGTTGCTACATGAGAGTATTGTGATACCAACTCTAACGTATGGAAGAGAAGCTTGGGCCTTGTTGGAGAGACAGAAGTCAAGAGTGGGAGCAGTGGAAATGAGCTATTTGAGAGGAGCCTGTGGAGTCACATGAAGAGACAGACTGACAAATGAGGATCTGAAGGAACGTTGTGGTGTGGATGTGGATGTGATAGAAACCGTTAAGAGAAACACACTGAGATGGTTTGACCATGTGGAGAGGATGGAGAGTGAGAAACTGACGAGGAGTGTATATGAGTGAGGTGGAGGTGGGGAGAGGGAAGGGGAGGCCAATGATGAGATGGAGGGATGGAGTGAAGAGGTATATGAGAGAGGGGGGTGTGAGCTGGGAGCAGGGCAGCGAAACGGCGGGGGACAGGGCGACATGGAGGCGATTTGTTTGTGGCCACCTCTTACGGGATTAAGACGTCTGGCAATAGATAGATAGATAGATAGTTGTGATTTCAGCTATTTTCAACATTTTCACATTTGATGACCTTTGACCCCTAACCTGGCCAATGTAGCACTGAGGTGTACTAGTCAATGTCTATAAGCATACAAATTTTCATGCAGTTCCATCGAGCTACTGGGGAACTAAGGTAGCATTTTTGAAAACCGGTACTGGTTGCTAGGGATGCTGAGGCCAATCTTTGTAGAGCTGCCAATCAAAAACTTGAGGAGAGAGAGGAAAAAAGATGGCACACTTCCAATAGGGAATGACCTCAAGATTATGGCTAAAGAAGTCAGAGCTTTCTATGCCCATTAATGATGCTTCTACAGCTCAGAACGTGAAAAGTATGAAAAAAGCGGTTTCTCGGCTGTTCCTTGCCAAAGAGTAGTTGCCTAACAATCAAAACCTTGCAGACACAACTAGGCCATAGACTGGTCACTGTTTCCAAGTTTGTTCAGAACTGGTAAATACTGAAGGGTAGAAAAGCCTGCTACAGTTAAACAAGAGAAGCTGGTAGGCAATGATGACCAGCTCTAAGCAGACCATGCTTTGTCAGAAGTGAGTTTCGGTATGAAAAGGCACACCTGTATGGCGGTACCAAACGGCAACATCCCACCCAAGAATCAAGGCTCTAGGTCAGTAACCTACGGATCCTTAAAATTTTGCACGAGTCTAGTCATGATTTTAACGATGTTCCACTGAACTTCATTTGATGACCTTTGACCCCAAAGTTGCGTATGTAGGTCATGGGTTAATGAAGCACAACTGTAGTACTCATTAATGTTGTAATTTAGCACCCATCCATCTTGACTATGGTGCATGACTATTGCAATTTTAGCCCTCAGTCCCCACCCCCTCAGTCCCGGGTCCAGCCCCCCCCCCCTCGGTAACGGGTCTCTGGTCTCCGCGAACCCTTTCCAATCCCTCTAGGGTAAACACAGTTAATGTCATCATCGTGGTGTGTCAGGGCATAATGGATATAAAGAATTCGGGGTGATGTGGTCATTCACTTAATAGGTTTGCACTATTTCCAGCTCCTCTTGACCCCTTTCCTCCTTCCATTCACACTATTTTGTAAAGGAGTTTAGTGTAGTACTTGATTTCGCACTAGCCATGGCCCCCTCCCCCCTCCTTGACTATGGTTGTATTAACTGAATGCCCCCTACAGTATCATGTTAAAAAAAAAAAAAAAAAATCTTCTCAAAGGTCCATAGGTAAAATGTCGAATATAACCGAGAAATAACTGCAATTCTTAGCAAAATATTGATTATTTTCATTCTTTTTATAAATTATCGAACAAAATTTACTAATAAAACATTGCTCATGAACATGGAAGAACTATCTAAACAAGAACCATGGCTCAGCTTAATAATTTTCAGAGCCTTAGCATTTTGCACGAGCAAAGTAGTTATTTTAGGGCTTTTCATATCCTGACCTGGAGGGATAGAGGTCATGCATGTATGAAGCACACTTGTAGTACTCATTAACGCCTATAAGCAAGCAAAGTATCAATCGATTCCATCCACCTACTATGAAGCTAGGGAATTTGGAATTCACGGAATGGCCCACCAGAGGTTCAAATTCTAGGTGGTGCTGCCAGCAACTGGAAGTGAGTTTCTTCCACTAAATGTCATTTTTGTATGGAGGTACCCCAGTGCAACATTTCACCCAAGGATCATAGCCCTGGCTAAATTACCTTCCTTGCATTAGCATTTTGTGCAAGCATAGTCGTGATTTTAGATATTTTCACCATTTTCGCATTTGATGACCTTTGATCCTTGACCTGGCCAATGTAACAAATAGGTGTACAATAGAAAGCTGTAGCACTAGTCAGTGTCTATAGACATGCAAGTTTCATTCAATTCCATCGAGCCGCTTGGGGAACTACGGGGTCATTTTTGAAAACCGGTACTGGTTGCTAGGGACACTGAGGCCATTCTTTGCAGGGCTGCCAATCAAAACCTAGAGGAGAGAGAGGAAAATGGATAGCACACATCTGATAGGGAATGACCTCAAGATTATAGCCAAAGAAGTAAGAGCTTTCTATGCCCATTTGTAATGCTTCTGCAGCTCAAAATGTGATAAGTATGAGAAAGGTGTTTTTTCGGCCTTTGCTATGCAACAAGTAGTTGCCCAGCAACCAAAACCTTCCGGGCACAACTAGGTCATAGGATGGTCATTGTGTCCAAGTTGGGTCAGAGGTGGGTAATTGTGAAGGGTAGAAGAGCCTGCCACAATTAAACAAGAAATCAAGCCCATAAGAAAGAGACCAAGTAAGAAAACGCGACTACAGTAACAATAAGGGCAGCATGAACTGGCCAAAGGAAAGACAAAAAGAAACTATGCCAGAAAATGCGACTAACAATAAGTGCAGCATTTGCTGGCCAAAAGAGAGGAACCAAACAAGAAAACGTGACTAACAATAAGGGCGGCATTAGTTGGCCAAAAGATACCAACTCGTCAAGCGATCCCTCACACCATGGAGACAGCTGATAGACCAGTAAACCCTGAAATGAACTGTCAGTTGCTCCTATGCGGCGTGGCAGTGAATGGGTCAAAGCTACAGTATCTCTTTGACAACCATCTGAAATAAATAGATAATAGTTAACTGCAACCTGATGTGTATTCAGTAAAATGTTCCGTATACATGTGTACAGAATTTCTGTATATGCCTTCACCCATACTTGTGTGTGTGTGTGTGTGTGTGTGTGTGTGTGTGTGTGTGTGTGCCCACCAACCTCTCTCTCTCTCTCTCTCTCTCTCTCTCTCTCTCTCTCTCACACACACACACACACACACACACACACACACACACACACACACATCCAATCACAAGTATGGGTGACAGCATGTACCGAAACCCTGCACAAGCATATGTTAACAGAACTCATAGCCTCTGTATGGTTGTACTGTAAGATATAACAAATGACAGGACACTGACTTCTTTCAGAACTTCGAAACAATATGGAAGCATAGATACATAGACAAATACAGATAAAGATTTCATCAGATTATTATTATTGTTATTATTATTATTTCGTTATTATTTTAATAACCGAATATCATATGAAACATTCACAGCAATTATTACCAATTGTATAATTAGCTTAGTTAGCTAGTGAGGCGTTATGCCTATTGAACACATGTACAATGACATATTTGTCAATTATAATCTGTACATGCCTCGTACAGCACTGTACTGTAACACCGCCATTGTGTCCAGCGGCGCCTTGTGGTGCCTGTAGTTAATAAAGCTACGAATCTTTAAAAAAAAAAAAAAAAAAAAAAAAAAAATCAGGTGGTGGGGTGTTCGTAGGGTAAATTCTGGTGTTCGGTGTCCTGCAAGCCTAGATTCTCAGGTTTGGGAAGCATTTTTTTTTTTTTTTTTTTTTTCAGATGTTAATGTAATGTTTTAAATCGGTGTTGTTAAGAGCTTGTTACCTAGGGCTTTTGTTCTCAAATCCACATATTCTCTGTTCCACAATGAGATTCTATAAGAAACTTTTCTGTAAATAATGGCCGTAATGAAAACCTGTTCTATCGTCTTGTAAGAAATTTACCAATCATTACATGCCTAAACAACCAATTCAAACTGTCAACAAGGTTCTATATTACCTTAATTTACCCTACTTGGGTGATATTTCTGATCAGGTGAAAGACTGCTTACTTTAGTCTTGCTAAATTTTATCCCCAAATTGACTAAAATTATATTAAATAACAGATTCAAAACTGGCGCTTTCTTCCACATTAAGGATCCTGCTCCGACCCAGCTACGCTCGTCTGTGGTCTATTGTTTCACTTATAGTACAACCCGTGTTTTCAAGGTCAGGACAGAACGAACTTATGGGTCAGTCGAGCAAGATGTGCTGAAGTCTCAGGTTGCTGCAGTAAGGGATCACTGTGTATCAAGTGAAATTATACTTAAAAAGGGAGTATTTTGAAATAATATCTGGTACATTACATTGTAACTTAAAGATTGTTTGAATCACTGTATATTACAATCCATAACCCATATCTAAACACTACGTCTGCGGTATCACTTTATGTTGGTCTGATTTAGTCCCATCTCCATTTACTCTAATAATTTTAATGATTGGCATTTTTCCGAACTTTTTTTTTTTAAACTGAAAAATACGTTAATGCTCTATCTAACCATCTTATCCTCTTCCTTTTGGATCACTGTTGATGGCACTTTAAATGTCGAAACCTCAGAAATAAAGATGCTGTTTGTATATGCGCTGGATGTCCTCTTCCTAGTCTAGATAAAGATAGATTTATAAATAGATAGATAGTACTGCTCATCTGACAACAAAAGTTCATACACATACAGCAATAATTATTTTCAAACCATCTGTCAGTAAATGCAACAATAATTGTTACTTCTATAATCGTTCTCTCAGTGTCGGAGCCACAGGGAAGAAAGTGACGTACTCGTGACGTCATAGGAAACTGCGCGCCCTGACCTATAATTTCCAGTTTAACAATACCCGTAAATTGATTCGGAATATCCCTCCGGATCCCTCAAACTCCTTAGACGTAGAAAGGAAAGTTAATTTGATAATATGTATGTCCTCCTAGTCCCTCCAAGATCCATGCAATCAAATGGATTCTTTTCCATTAATCATCGGGGTCTTTGCAAAGTCACTTCATGCTGAACATGTAATTGCACTGTATGTATATACCTGTATATGTTAACACTACATACTGCTGTTGGCAGTTAAGTGTGGTCGATCTTTTTACAGTATGACTCCTGTCACGTATTATAAGATTTTTGTTTTAATTTGTTTGGTCAAATATTGGTTCAAGAACCTTGCTTCACTGTACATAACTTGCTCAAACGGAAGAAATATTCACCTGTGGTAAGCAGCATCAGTGTTCACATGATTTTCTTGATAATAATGTCAAGACGCCAAGTGTAGCACTGTGGCCAAGAGTTTAAGATGAAATTACTTGAGAATTGTGATTGGACCTACTATGGTTCGCAGTCATCCATATACGATATACAGTTCCATTATTTATTGTATACCAGTGGCACGAGCCAAAAATCGCCGGCAGTCGAAACATTATCAGAAAAAAAAAAAAATCATGTCTCTATATTCAGCCACATGAATACAGTCGTGGTATGGCTTTCAGCATACTTAATGACATTCATGTTATCAGCGGATAAACATGACACCGCATCGCATGGCCGCTACTGCCCGCATGACAACAGGCTGCCTACTTATAGCCCTGATGACCCTGTTCTTAGAGACTTAAGTTTTAGACCTTAGCGAAGCTGAGCGACAGGAATGTCTTCTATTCGTCCGTCCGTTCGTTCAATTAGCGTTCTGGAACCAGCAATTATGGATTGACTTTTAACCCTTTCGGAGCTGCAAACCTCATATAAAGCACAGCCAAGCTGCAACTCTCATTTGAAGTAAAATTTACATAGGTTGTAAAACAATGACTAAGGGGAGGTAAACTATTATATAAAGAACAGCCCGGTAGGAGTTAACGTTTAATGTGCCAAATGAATCCTCACAACCTGACGGTGTCCCACTGTCAGAATGATCAATGCACTCAGACCAATATCAAGGTCACCTCGACCAGTATAAGGTCAAAGCCATTGACTAAACGCCTTCAATTTTACAGTATAGAATCATACTGGTGTCACTACGAACGGCTTTCAAAACGAAGTAAGTCATAACCCTGTTTAGAAACCCACTGGAAAATTGCAAAAATAATTATTTGCTTAATTTATATGGGCCTGTACCTACCTCTTTTGGGGCTGGAGGGAGGCAGAGAGGTAGATGAGAAGGTAGGTAGTTTGGCAGATTGAGAGGTAGAGACGTTGGTACAGAGATAGGTAAGCAGGTAAGTAGGAAAGAAAGAAGGGGGGTAGGGAGGTAGAGAGGTAGTTATGCAGATAGGCAGGGAGGTGGGTAGGTAGGTAAGAAGAGAGGCTGGAAGAAACGTGGGGAGCAGGGGAGGTACCGTAGGCAGGAGGGTAAGTAACTTGGATGGTAGGTAATTTTGGAAAAGCAACAAGAGGAAATAAAATTTAATCCATTTCGTGATGGAGATCGGATTAAATCGCAACTTATTACCTCGTGGTGGAGGGATCGCATAGTCTATGTTTGCAAAACCTGATACCAGTGAAGTAATTGGTTGCACACGGCAAGGATCATACGAGACTTCGTCTTCTGGATCTTAGTGTAGTAATACTCATCTAATATTTATCCTGTGGGTCGGAGTTGCTCAAGAGTGGAACTATCGTACTGATTTACTGCAAATGTCATTAGTTTTGCTCCTATTGCTGACATTTTCAGTAGTCTCCCACAACTTCATCAAAAAGTAGAAATGGCATTATTATGTATATAACTTGGGGAAAAAAAAAAAAAAAAAAGTCTCCTTCCAGAGAGTACCACTTGGGAAGGTCGCCGCGCTTGATACCCCCTCAGTGCCGTTTCTTACTATGTGCGAATTACGCGGTTGCATAGGGCCCCCGAAGCCACCAAAGGGCCCCCGACCTACCATTATTGGCTTTTTTTTAGAAATTAAAATGTGTGTTGAGTCATGCTATATTCATGAAATAAATTTTGTAGGGGGTACGGTGGACTCGCCAATTACTGTAAGTGCCATAAAGTGAGTAATATAAGTAAGGGGCCCCCAAACAGCATTTCGAATAGGGCCACCAAAAGGCAAGAAACGGCACTGCACCCCCATCCCCCACCCCAACTTCTCTCTATCGGTGATCGTAGTGACTGTCGTTGTGGTTGTCTCATGTTCATCTGTATGTGATCTTACTGCAAGGTGAAGTTTCTTCTGCTACAGTTCACCACCCACTTTCTGGGGGATTGAGAGGGAAGTGAAGGACGTTCCTTTTACTGGGCAGCGATCCACCCAGTTACATTGGTGAAGTTACGTGAAAGCATCCCTCTACAGCACGTGTAGTGAAGGTGGTAACTAATAACAGATGACAGACCTTGAAACAAGGCGAGAGAGCTGACTGGGGATAAATAACACACCACCATTACTATCACTACTATTACTACTGGCACCGTACTGAATTGACAGAAGCATATATTAAGTGGTAATTACACAGCAATTGACAGGGGAATGTGATGCAGGGCAAGGGGAGGAGCTATGAAAACGTTATACTACACTCACTCTAGCGAATGTATCAACCGTCCTCGCACTGAGATGAGGCACACACATATACAAACCAATACATAATGCTAAACAATATACACCAAGGCGAGAGAAAAACTGTACTGTAAATACAAGACACACCACCATCTTATCACTTCTATACACGACACTGACTGAGTAGATATAGGCTAGGTCAGGGTAGCTAACTGAGTTCACCGATGTCACTAAACATGTTATGAAACACCGCTAGACTAACGCATAGTTGAAAGACCCCTGAAAATCACTAGAAAAAAAAATGACGATCTCCCATATTTTGATATACCTCTGTATAATTATTGTCAAGAATGCCGCCAGATTTCTGTCCCCGTCCAATCCAATATAATATATAACTGAACGCGTTTTGAAGGTTGGGTTGAAACAGGGATGTGTTGTCTCCATTGTTGTTCAATCTGTATATGGATGGGGTTATAAAAGAGTTACAAGGTAGAGCAGTGGATGTTGGAGTGGCCCTAATGAGAGAGGGCATTGTTTGGAAACTCCCTGTACTGTTGTTTGCAGATGATACCATGTTGTTAAGTGAGGACGAAGGGAAGCTGCAAGGCTTGGTGGATGAGTTTGGGAGAGTGTGTAAGAGACGGAATCTAAAGGTGAATGTAGGGAAGAGTAAAGTTATGGTTTTCGAGAGAGATGAAGTCAGTGAATGTACAGTGAGGTTGGATGATGAGGAAATGGAAAATGTACTTGGGTAGTTTGATGAGTAAGGATGGAAGTTTAGAGGGTGAAGTGCTTGAAAGGGTACACCAAGGAAGAAACGTTGCTGGTTCCTTGAAGGAAGTGATAAGAACCAGGGAAGTGAAAAAGTTATTCCATGACAGTATTGTGATACAAACTCCAACGTAAAGAAGTGAAACTTGGACGTTGTTGGAGAGAAACAAGTCAAGAGTGAGAGCAGTGGAAATGAGTTATTTGAGAGGAGCCTGTGGAGTCACAGGGAGAGACAGACTGACAAATGAGGATGTGAAGGAATGTTGTGGTGTGGATATGGATGTGATAGGAAGCGCTAGGAGAAACACACTTAGGTGGTGGTCATGTGGAGAGGTTGGAGAGTGAGAGACTGACGAGGAGCGTGTGCCTGAGTTAGGTGGAGGGGGAGAGAGGGAGGGGAAGGCCAAGAATGAGATGGAGGGATGGAGTGGAGAGGTATATGAGGGGGTGTGAATTGGGTGCAAGGCAGTGAAATGGCGGGGGACAGGGTGACGTGGAGGCGATTTGTTTGTGGCCACCCCGTATGAGATTAAGGCTTCTAGCAATAGATAATCTAATTGGCAAGCAACTCTGCTTTTATATAAATATATATATATATATATATATATATATATATATATATATATATATATATATATGTCCGACTCTGGGCATAGGCTTCACAGCCTGCTATCAAGGCCCAGCAGTCCTCCTACATACCATACACCTCTACATGTCACCACTTCGGCGCTAACACCCACCGTAGGCTTTCACATACGGGACTGGTATATTGGTATTAGCGGAGGTATTTTTACATGTCGGAGGGTCTTCTGGTAGATCAGTAAAGCCTGATTTAACGAAATTCAAATCCTTAAACTGTTCCCTGCCCCAGCCGGGATTCGAACCTGGGTCCCTTAGGACTGCAGGCCATCTCTCTACCGACTGAGCCACCGCCTCCCCTGGATAAAGGTGTTAGAGTACAAAAATACCCAGATTTGAATATGGCTGGAATGTTGCATAATTTCTAGGACATCCCCAAGGTAATGCCTGTATCTGCACACCAAATGAAAATATTGTCCGCGTCTACTTCACATCACATAAATTACTGAACATCGCAATAATATTGATGACATCTCTTAGTAAATTACTGATCCTATCAACAATATCACTAAAATGTTAATAAATTTCTAGAATATGACTAAACTATTTATCAGAATCTCTACAATATTGCTTAATGGAGGACTGAAATGTTTATTGTTGTAAAAGTATAGAGTAGCCTACATAATAATATACCCAACGGCAAAAGGAAGTTAATGAAAATCCCACTGTATTGCTAATATCTCTAGAATATCATTGTCATCAAACATATCTCTAAAATACAGTTGGATTTAACACCATTTGTTGCTAGATAAGTAATATTTTACTAACAGCGCTAATATGGAAATACTACTGGTTATAGGGGTAGTGGCATTAAGGCCCATATCTCGTTGCCATAAGGAACTTAGTACCTCTTCCTTAGTGTACTGTCACCTCTGCGACCCAGACTTTTACATGGTCAAAAGGGGCAGAAATCAAGTCACTATTGATGACCAATGTGTGCTGGAACGGTCGGGAACTCAGATTGATGGAGACTCTCTCCCATTAGCAGCCTCTTCGGTTGCGTTTATTACATTTCAAGTGGCCAAGTTAAGAGTGGTAGCATGCCAAAATGACGGGGCCAGTCTCCAACTAGGCCAACCCAAGCCCAACCTTTGCAGTTTCCCAGAATGCTTCTAAATTGCACATTAATACTAGGTAAGCTCTATACCACCAGTTCTCAAGGGTTATACAAACAATAAAGTTCGAGTGGGAGGGAATGTGTATTAACAAGACCAAAAAGTAGAAATCTTCCCCAGCTACTTGCTTTACAGATTAAGCATGAATCAGTTGGCACATTGTTCGAAAAATATATCTCTATATGGTCCTAATATCAAATGCACAAAACTTAGCTGCTCTGTCCCAGTCCAATGTGTTTCTTCATAATCGTCCCTCTGAGCACAAATTTCACTGGTCCAGTCCTCTGCCACTCCCGACCTTAACTTCCACACTGGGACCTTGACTCACTAGGACTTCGACCTCCACGCCTGGACTTGGATTTTGACTCACTCAAGTACTTCAACCTCCACACTGGGACCCGCTAGAAGTTAACATGAATATTGAATAACTATTCTCCCCAATGCAAGTAATCCCTTCACATGATCAGGAAGGTCTCATAATAAAGAAACATGAGTTACAACACTCGGCATCAAGTAATAACAGAATAACACATGACACTACAGACACATAGGTCTGCTCAAAATAATACTTATTGCAGGGATAACATGGAAGAAAAATTACTGTAACAAATACAGTAAGCATAACTGTAACTCTAACCATGAAAAATCATCACTGTATCAATATCATTGTGCCTCACAAAGTAACTATGTGAACATTTACTCACAACATAGCCCTAATAAGTACTGAATTACCAAGTCATTTCAATACAATAATAAATAATTCACAGTCCCTGGGCACGTGACACTTGGCCTACAAAAATCACACAGTTATCTGAGGCTCAGACAGAACTAGCTAGCATTCTCGTATTCTAGTTACTAATAATACTATACAGTACAGTACACAAAAATATGGGAAATACCTTACTATCCAGCTCAAAAATGTAGGGGAGGTGAGCGGGGCCACAGGACTCGCTTGTCCAAAGGCTATTGGCATAACCGTTACATTTCCTGAGGAAGGACAATACTATTCTACCCGAGTCTGTTTCTCTATTTCGTCACTATTATCACTCGTGAGATATCACTATTCGCGCTTCAACATATCAGACATCATTAATATCGAATTACTTACAGAATTCCTTGGAGGGGGGGTGGAGTGAGGATGACCGTACCGACCAACTGCCACCTATCCCGGCCGGTGAGCGAGTGAGACGCCAAAACTGCATGGTGATGCAAAGGGGAGGGGGGGGGGATGACGGCGTACGTAATTTAAGATTTTAATTATTACAGACTCGAGATAGACTCAGTGTGATGTCTTTTCCCTTACAATCGATTACTCAAAAAAAAAAAAAAAAACATTCTCTAGTTACAATAATTACTCAACATCACCTCTCACTTATACCCTTACATCGAAAAATAATGAAAATTATCGTGCTTTACATCACTTTGCGCACGCGTATATTATGCTGGATTATGTGAACAAAGGCACATGTTCCCATCTCACTCGAGTGTTATATTATAAAGAGAATTAATACTAGCGAATTACAGTAGGAAAAAAAAAAGTGACTTAGCAACTAGGTAATTAATCTATGTTCTGGACACGTCCACATGGTAACAGCCATGCCTCGGCCACTCTCTCTCACTTAACCGAACTTTTGGTCATATAAAATAAACTAGATACAACTCATTATCACTTCCGGGCACTACATTAGTGATCTATCTATCTGTCTATTGTCAGACGCCTTAATCCCATACGGGGTGGCCACAAATAAATCGCCTCCACGCCACCCTGTCCCCCGCCATTTCACTGCCCTGCTCCCAGCTCACACCTCTCTCCCTCATATACCTCTCCACTCCATCCTTCCATCTCATCCTTGGCCTCCCCCTCCCTCTCTCCCCCTCCACCTCACTCACATACACTCTCCTCGTCAGTCTCTCACTCTCCATCCTCTCCACATGACCAAACGACCTCAGTGTGTTTCTCCTAATGCTTCCTATCACATCCACATCCACACCACATCGTTCCTTCACATCTTTATTTGTCAGTCTGTCTCCATGTGACACCACAGGCTCCTCTCAAACAACTCATTTCCACTGCTTTCACTCTTGACTTGTGTCCCTCCAACAACGTCCAAGTTTCACTTCCATACATTAGAGTTGGTATCACAATACTGTCATGTAGCAACTTTTTCACTTCCATGCTCACCTCACTGTTTCTTATCGTTTCTTTCAAGGAACAAGCAACTTTTCCTACTTGTTGTACCCTTTCAAGCACTTCACCCTCCAAACTTCCATCCTTACTCATCACACTACCCAAGTACTTAAACGTACCAGTACTCACATTTTCCATTTCCTCCTCATCCTGCCTCACTGTACATTCACTGACTTTACTTCTCTCGAAGACCATAACTTTACTCTTCCCTACATTCACCTTTAGATTCCGTTTCATACACACTCTCCCAAACTCATCCACCAAGCCTTGCAGCTCCCCTTTGTATTCACTTAACAACACAGTATCACCTGCAAACAACAGTAAAGGGAGTTTCCAAACACTGCCCTCTCTCATTACGGCCACTCAAACATCCCCTGCCCTACCTTGTATCTCTTTTATAACTCCATCCATATACAGATTGAACAATCTTAGCGACAGGACACATCCCTGTTTCAACCCAACCTTCAAATAGAAAAATTCACTCAGTTCACTATCCACAAGCACTGCAGCCTTAGCCCCCTCATACATACTCTTCACTGTATTCAACAACTTCCCATCTACTCCATATATTCTTCATACTCTCCAAAATCCTTGTCTATCCAGCCTGTCAAATGATTTCTCCAAATCCATGAAGACCGCATACAACTTCTTTCCCTTCTCTAGAAACTTTTCCACTAAAGATCTAAGAATGAATGTCTGATCTACACAATCTCTTCCCTTCCTAAAACCTCCGTGTTCTTCTCCAAACAATTCCTCTGTTATATCCCTAACTCTGTCAATATGTATCCTACCATTTACTCTTCCCATTACACTAAAACGACAAATGCCCCTCTGATTACCACACATTTCTTTTTCCCCTTTTCCTTTGTACAAGGGAATAATTATACTTGACTTCCAATCACAATTCTTTTTCCCCTTTTCCTTTGTACAAGGGAATAATTATACCTGACTTCCAATCCTCCGGGACTCGACCTTCCTACCAGGCCAACCTGCACATCTTCCACATCCATTCTACTACTCTCACTCCCCCATGCTTCAGTTTTTCCCCACACACTCCATCAATTCCTGGGGCTTTCCCCATTTTGACTGTCTTCATTGCTTCTACAACTTCCATTCTACTGAGTTTTTCCTCTTTTCTCACATCCCTCCTTCTCCCAGCCATTCCCCAGCCACTTATACTCGCATTACTTTCATTCTCTATGTTCAACAATTCATTAAAGTGTTCTCTCTATCTGCTTACTTTTCTCCCTTCTCCACTAGTAATCTACCGTTTTTGTCTTTCACTCCCCGATTAACTTCATTGCCACCCTGTCTAACTCTCTTTACCTCTTTCCGGAACATTTTCTTACAGTCCCTCCACTTTACACTCAAATTCCTTCCAAATTCCTCATCCACCCTCCTCTTACTCTCTGTCATTAATCTTTTCACCTCTCTCTTCCTCTCTACATATAACTCTCTCTTCTGTCTCAACTTCTTCCATGCCCTTATTTCTCATCCACTCACTATATGCTTTCTTCTTTTGTGCCACAGACTGTCTCACCTCTTCATTCTACTATGCTGTTCCTTGCACCCCCTTTCGTCTTCTCTTCTCCCCACACATGACCTCACATGCTGCACATAATTCTTCTGTATATATCTCGCACACGCCTTTCACGTCCTCCATCTGCTCCAGTCCATATTTACCCAATCGTTCCTCCACTTCTCTCTTATATTCCGCCTTTTTCTCATCCTTTTGTAACTTTTCCGCTCTCCTTGCACCTACTCCTTCCTCCCGTCCTTCCCTTCTTCTATTTCTCCATTTTATTTGGATCTTGATTCTGACCACCACTTGGTGGTGGTCAGAAAATCCACTCCCCAACCTCCATATGCTCTTGCGATGATTTGACATATTACGCTTTATACATTTTCTTGTATGCTGTTTATATCTTTTCAATATTGACAGAGTCTAAGTCATACAGGAGAATATTAAGGAGTAATAAGCAAAATAATCACTTATGAAATCTTATGAAATACCCTGGTAGCAAAACCCGACAAGCCCTTTTATGTAACATCCTGCCTACGCCGTCCCTACCCTAGTATGTTAGCAACTAGAAATGATAGGGACGAGGTGAAATTGCTTAACCTATTTACCGAATAAACAAAGATCAAGACAGTTAACAATCTCTCTCTCTCTCTGTCTCTCTCTCTCTCTCTATGTATATATATATATATATATATATATATTATTGTAAAGCGTTAGTGTAAAGCGTTTGGTTGTTATATGAGCCAAGGCAAAGGTATATGCAATCAAACCTAAATACAATTTAAGAAAGGTTATGAAGCTGCCGATTGCAAAATGGAGGGTTACATGTGGTAGCCCGGGGCAGGGTTTGGGTATTTTCCTTTTCAGTCTTGCTTCCCTGTACCTTCACCCACGCCCGCCCCCCAATACCAAGCCCGTTGCTGTCATGAGGGGGCTCTGGGATCTGGGGCTCGGGCCTGATGGTGGGGATGGTGTCACTCTGTGCCGCTCCCCCTGCCCTTGGGTCCAGGCCCTTGACCCTACAAATTTTGCTTGGTCCTTTTTCTTCTCTTTCTTCTATCTTCATTTTCCTTTTCACTTTCCTAAGGTGTTGGAGTCGTGCCGATGGAATGCAAGGCTGTCTCTTCTATATCAGTCTTGAACGGTCTTAGGAAACCATGGCTATGGTAGCCCTTTGTATCTTTTCCCCTTGCTCCTGACTCGGGCTCTCAGGAGTGGACCGGTTTCTTTCCCGATTGTACAATCTGGCTCACCAGGGCCAACAATGAAATTCCTGACCTAAATCTAGGAGCAATGGGAGATGCTCCCCCTAAACTTTCTCCCACTCAGATGGATCCCCCCTCCCCAACTTTTCCGCCCCTTTTCTCCTCTTCCTGTCCTTGTTTCTTCTTCTGACCCCCACCCCGAGGGAGACACCCCTCCTGATGTCCCTGCCTTGACACTGCCATCCTCGAATAGCGTGTCAAACCTCCTGGTTCCCGACAAGTGTATTCGTCCTGACCCATCACCTCTGACAGCCTCACTCACCCCGTCTACAGTTTCACTCTCTGCTACCACTGCTTCTATGGTCGTTAAATGGGAGTCTTATACTTCCTTGGTTCCGAACTCAACCCTTTTGGCCCCTGCAAAGTTCACCACTACTCGCACTCCCTGACCACATCCATCTGTGATGCTGCCCTCCTCATTCCAGACATGGGGCCCCCCATATCCTGCTTCCCTGGCTAGATTTTATAAGGTGCCCTCCCACGTGGTTCTGAATGACTTGGAATTTCACAAACTGCTGCTTGGGTCGGTGGGTGAGGATGCGACTTTCCACTCACACTTTGACAAATTACGCCTTGTCATGGTTCACTCTGACTCCCAAGCCCATGCCCTGCTCGCTCTTACAACTGATAATGGTGTGCCTCAGGATGCACATAAGAATGCACACATGAACTCCAACCAAGGCACAGTTTTAGTTCCTCACTCAATTCAGCTAGGTGATGATTCCTTTCAAGAATGTTCGTCATTCATCTGTGATATCCTAGAGCTTCAGCATGTTCCTGTTACCTCAGTTTCGTGCTTCAAACGTCCCCCAGTCGGCGACCACATGTCATAAAAAGACTTTGTAGTTACTTGTAGAGAAGTTATATATATTAGACTTGTGGACGAGCGGTTGTTATACTTGAGTTTTTGTAAGTAGATAATCTTGGTTCCCTTTTGTCATGCAATGACAGGGAGAGGTAGAGAATAGTATGGGACTATTTTTATTAGTCTTGGAAATATTAACAGAGTCTCTCACACACGAGTGAGTATAAGTAGAGTCCAGCTAGCTACCTCCCTGTCTCGCTCTCTCTCTCTCTCTGTCTCCCAGCTTGCTAAGCCCTTCTCCCTACGACCTGCCTGTTCTATGACTAGCCTCCATCTGAGCTCTCTTTCCTAAATTCTGGTGAAACAGGAGTCGTGTCACGTGTGTTCACTGTGGTTGGAAAGTTCTAGAAGCCTGTGTGTGTGTATGTGTGTGTATGGTCACTAGGTGCTGTCATGTGCCTATAAAGCATTCCTTGAGTTAAGAGTGTGTAAGCATGTTTAGCATTGCTCGATTCTCGCAGACACAGTACCTTCTCATCATCTGACTTCCTGCTTCTATCTGTCTCTCTATGTATCTATTTATCTATCTATCTATTATGATTTGTAATTATAATATGGAGTCCTAACATATGCTCGGCCGCGCAGCTGAAGGTCCTCCGACAGCAATCATCATTGACATATGCTAATCTATTAGTATATAATATTGATTATAATATTGTATACATATAACATTTATAGTAAATAGCAATTATCCAGTAATATTACATTTTAAACAAGTTGTATACATATTTGAATAAATGCAATGGTTGTTGTATGACATATTGTAAGACGTGTATGTATAACAGACATACGCAAATAATTGTGCAATGGTAATACTGCTAGGTTATACATTACATATTGAGTTATCCCTTTAGTAATATCTAATATTTCACCTAACTTGTATGATGATACTGGTAATACAGAATTGTGGTATAGTTGTATGACTTATAACATTGTAGTAGCATTGTGGTAATACATAATTGTAACATTTTATGAATTGTTACAAAATATTGTGGTAATGCATAATTGTGTTGGCCTTATAATTGTTGTTACATTTTGTTAATGCAACTATTACATAAGTGTCTTGGCCTCATAATTGTAGTTAAAGTTACATAAACGTTACATCTTGTTAATGCAACTTTTACATAATTGGCAAAGCGTAACATAATGCAATCGTTTGTCGTTACATAATTGTTACATATCGTTTGTAGTTACATAATTGTAGTTAAAGTTACATAAAAGTTATATCTTGTTAATGCAACTGTTACGTAATGGTACATATTGTTTGTAGTTACATAATTGTAGCAAGTGTAACATAATGCAATCGTTTGTCGTTACATAATTGTTACATACCGTTTGTAGTTACATAATTGTGATAAGTGTAACATAATGCAATCGTTTGTCGTTACATAATTATAATATGGAGTTACATAATTGTTACATATCGTTTGTAGTTACATAATTGTAGCAAGTGTAACATAATGCAATCGTTTGTCGTTACAAAATTGTAATAATTGCAGTCCTGACATATGAATCCGGTCATGCTGCGGTCAATGATAGTGATGATGTGCCATGCCACTTGCTTGTGAAGACAACAATTTACTTTTTTGTTTGTAGTTTATGTGGTATTTTGGCATATGTAGTAACACTTACACTTATTTTCATTTGTTTGTTATGTGATCTTACTCTATTTCTCGCTTTTTTCTTTCTTACTTTTTCTTTCTTTCTTTTTTTTTTTTTTTGTATGTATTGATTTTCTATAGTTTGTTTTTCTTCGCTTGTGTACGCTTTTTCTATGTTGTTCATGGTTGCATAATTACTGGCTAATTTCCTTGGGATACTTTTTTAAAGTTTAGTTTATATTGCACAGATATTACTGAAAATGATATTATATAGTCCCATATTTTGTTATTTTATATAAAAATATATATATACACTATATACAGTATTAACTATATACACTGACTTGTTGTTGACTTGTACCTATCGTGGCCAATATAAGTGTCAGCACTGTGTGGAAATCATTGTCTTCACGATTGTGTTGAAGATGTTCACTCTTGCTAACGTTATTTGTGTTGGCCATTTTTTTTTTCTTTTTCTTTTCTGGTTTTCCTTGTAACTTAATTTATCTGTTTCCACTAGGTAGCTTTAATTAACAAATGTTTAATACAGTTCTTTTGATCGCTCAATCAGTAACTGTGATGGTATATTTTCTTTATCACTTTGTAGATATAATAATGTATAGCCGTATGTATGAAACACGTATTTTATGTAGGTATAAATGGTAACACTCGTTGGTAGTAAATAAATGTTATAATAAATGAGTGAATATATACAGTGTAGAATATTTATTGTTGGTGATTATTTAGTGTTTGAGTTATGCAGATAACTGAAGTAAGTATGTTTATTTAAGCTGTAACTATACAGCACGTTTTATATGTTTGTGCAGAAGCTTATTGTCTATCACTATGTATTGTATAAATGAAGTAACTATGTAACTCACTAATTTTTACCGTGGTGGGAATGGTGTTAGTGAAGGTGCAGGTGGTGAGTTGACTGACGTGGCGTCTTTTCAGCAAGCACGCATGATGACGTCGACTTCCCACACTGGTAGCTGTGGTGAGTGAATGAGTAACGATGAGTAACTTGAGTGAAGACGAGTGAGTAAGATGAGTTGTGAATATGGACTTGGTATTTGCTTCGTCGTCTTGACCTCTTCACTCCTGCGTCAGCGGTGGAGGTTGGGTGGATGTAGCAGAGAGAGAAGGGTGAGGTCTGGTGGTTATGAGTTATGAGTCGTGCCTCACTCTTTGTTTGTTTGTTTTGTATTTTCTTGATGTATTCTTGGTCCTTTTTTCTTGTGATTTACTCGTTGTAGGATGAAGACTGCCGCTACTTGTAGGTGCGTGTAGAAGATTATACAGACGACTCGTAGAGTTGTTACTTGTAGTTGATTGTAGATGGTTGTAGTTCGTTGGTTGTGAGAGGTATTTTTTTGTTTTCAATCTTGATATTTTGTAGGAATTCACTGTTGATTCGTAGACGAGGTTCGTATACGTTCGCTGCTACCAAATGTCATAAAAAACTTTGTAGTTACTTGTAGAGAAGTTATATATATTAGACTTGTGGACGAGCGGTTGTTATACTTGAGTTTTTGTAAGTAGATAATCTTGGTTCCCTTTTGTCATGCAATGACAAGGAGAGGTAAAGAATAGTATGGGACTATTTTTATTAGTCTTGGAAATATTAACAGAGTCTCTCACACATGAGTGAGTATAAGCAGAGTCCAGCTAGCTACCTCCCTGTCTCGCTCTCTCTCTCTGTCTCCCAACTTGCTAAGCCCTTCTCCCTACGACCTGCCTGTTCTATGGCTAGCCTCCATCTGAGCTCTCCTAAATTCTGGTGAAACAGGAGTCGTGTCACGTGTGTTCACTGTGGTTGGAAAGTTCTAGAAGCCTGTGTGTGAGTATGTGTGTATGTGTGTGTATGGTCACTAGGCGCTGTCGTGTGCCTATAAAGCATTCCTTGAGTTAAGAGTGTGTAAGCATGTTCAGCATTGCTCGATTCTCGCAGACACAGTACCTTCTCATCATCTGATTTCTTGCTTCTATCTGTCTCTCTATCTATCTATTTATCTATCTATCTATTATGATTTGTAATTATAATATGGAGTCCTAACACACACACACGACCTACTCGAATTGCCTGGGTAGTGTTCAATTGCTCGACTCCCCCAGATTTTGTGATTATTGGAGGTGAACGACTTCCGGTGTGGACGTCTCCATCAACCCCAGCTCAATGCAGGTTGTGTTGGCGTTTCAATCCCCCTGTCAAGCACTGTCGATCCTTCCCTCGTTGCCCCCTCTGTGCCTCTCCTGATCATAATAGATGTGAATGTCAGACTGCCATTCGACATTGCCCAAACTGTGCGGATCCTCATGGTGCCCTGTATCGAGGGTGCCAAGTTTACATGTTTTACAGTGAGGTCACCGCCATTCACCGACAAATTGGTCTGTCCCTGCAAGCAGCCCGTCACAGGGCCCGCGAACTCAGCTTCATCCCTGGTCCGTCTTTTGTAGATGCCCTCCAGATGCCCAATGCCTCCACCACTTCTAGTCATTCCCCTCATACTCTTCCTACCCACTCTCCCCTTCCAATCACTAGCCACCCCTCTCACTCTATTCCTTTGCATAATTTATTCTCCAGTTTCAATCCTTTATATTCCCACATCCTCGCCTTCCATCTGCCCCTCTCCTGTTCCCACCCCTACCACACCTCGTCGTCATCAAAAACGACCTAGGACCAACTCCAGCACAAGTACCTCCAGGGGAACATCCTCCCGACGGGCCTCCTCCATTAAAAGGTCTTGTGCCCATCTTCCTTCTACCCCACCAGTTCCCTCTCCGGCTCTGCCCAGTGCTTCAGTTTCCCTCACTGCCTCACCCAAAATGCTACCTAAGATGGAACAGTACCTACTCTCCACTTGTCCCTCGCCTCCTGCATCTTCTGCCTCCTACTCGACCATGATTTCAGCAGAGATAAGTTGTGTACCTTCCTCTCTTTCATCTACCCCTGTCACTTCCAGATCCGACCCAACCCCAGACCCCATCATCCCTCTTGTTGAATCATCCCTGGATCCTGACCCTGAACCTCCTGCTACCTCTCCAGCCCCCACCTCTCTCCCTCCTTTGCCCTCCCCCATCCCTCTCCCATCCATTTCTGCCCTCAGTCACGATCCTTCTGTTTCCTCCCCTACTCCTTCCCTCGCGGTCCCTTACTCCAGCCCTTCTTCTCCCCCTTCTGAACCCTCCTTCTCCTCCGTACCTACTCCACAGGTGAATGAATCCTCCTTTCATCCTCCTCATTCCCTATTGTCCTACCCTATGCCTCCAGACTATCAGCCTACCTCTTCTATTCCACTCTCTGTACCTTCCCCTACCACCTCCACATCCCATATCCCCATGAGAGTTACCAATTGATAACTTTTACCCTTTACCTTCTTCTCTCTTTTAGTCTTCCTACCTATTCTCGTTCTAGCCACTTTTTATTCATTTTTGTTTTACTTTCCAACCAGACATCGATCTTCTTACCTTTTATTGGTTTTCTTTTACACAACAGCTCCCATTATAAAACGGAATATCCTTAGTTTTACCACACATCGACTAGACCTCCAGTTTTTAATTTCTCAATATAACCCACCGATTCTCTGCCTACAAGAGACATGCCTCACCACCTCCCTCCCCCCATTCCGTCTTATTCATTTCTGAGTTTACCCTATTCCCAGTATGATACCTATCTCCTGATACATGTTGATGTTCCTTTTCAAAACCTTTCTGTTACGACTACTATCAAGTATGCCTTCTCCAGGGTGTTTCTATCTCGGTGGGTTACAGTGGTCTCACTGTAGTTTTCTCCTTCAGTGCCTATCAGTTTTAATGACCTCGATCAACTTTTAACTGACCAACTGCCTCCTATCCTGCTTTTAGGTGATTTTAACTGTTGGAACCCCCTCTGGGGTGACTCTGTTTTAACTGCACATGGGCACTCCTTGGAGGATTTCCTCCTTGCCCATGATTTTTACATTTTTAAATCTGGTTCCCCAACCCATTTTGACAGCCATACTTGAACTTTCTCTAACATTGACCTATCCCTCTGCACTCAAATGATTTCCTTGGATTTCACTTGGACTGAATGATTACTGTGCCACAGGCCATTTCCCAGTCCTCCTAACTCCCACGTCTTACTATCTGGTCCCCAGCCCTCCTCGATGGCGCTTCGATGGGGCAGATTAGGCAACTTTTACGTCCCAGGCTGTTCCTCCCAATCCTCTTCCACTCTCCCATGATCCTACTGCTTTGCTTTCCTGATTCTGTGCCTTTCTCCTTACGGCTGTCCATGCCTCTATTCCACGTACCTCCCGTCTCGTGTCATCGAAATGTTTGCCATGGTGGAATGACCAATGCACTTCAGCTCTCTGGATCAAGGGGGCCAGGTGGAAGAGCTTCTGCAGGAAAAAGGGCACTTTGTTGGAGATTCAAGCTTTTATACATTTTCAATGAGCTAATGCTCTCCTTTGGCGCACAATCTGTCAAACAAAAAATGATAGCAGGATGTCATATGTCTCTACTATCGTCTCAGACACACTCATTCCACGGATATGGTCCCGCATCAGGAAAATAGCAGGTATACGGTCACCTACCCTGACTCCAGTCCTGATCACCAATGATGGAGCCATAGGTGATGCTTTTCAGGTTGCCAATATTCTGGGTCACCATTTTAGCCAGATTAGCAGTGGGTCCCATCTCTTCCCTACATTTTTAACAAGCAAAAGATGTTCGAAACGGATGCCCTTACAGTTCGCACTGTCGTTAGCTGCAGCGCACATTGCCCCTTTCTCCAGCTCGGAACTCAAAGCAGATCTAACTGCTTGTGGTTCTACCTGTGAGGGACCTGATGGTGTGCACTACATGATAAAACATCTGTCCCAGACAGCCCTTCACCTTCTGCTCAGAATATATGATACTATATGGTCCACTGGGAGCTTCCCTAATGAATGGAGACAGGCCCACCTCCTACCATTCCTTAAACCGGGCAAATCTGGGTCGTCACCTGGAGATTATCGTCCTATTGCTCTTGTTAGCTGTCTATGCAAACTGATGGATTGTATGATAAACTCTCGCCAAATGTGGCATTTAGAATCATGTGGTGCGATCTCTCCCTTGAATATGGTTACCGCATCGAGCGGAGTACCCTATGATCCCCTGATGAGGCTAGCAACCTTTATCCAACAAGCCTTCACCAACTCAAAAGTGGTCATAGCAGTGTTTTTTTTATCTCAAGAAGGCTTATGATACAGTCTGGAGGTATAACATTCTCCGTGTCCTACAACGCTCTGGAATTAATGGCAATATGGGTGTCCTCTTACAAAACTTTCTTTGTGACCGAACCTTCTGTGTACGCCTTCAGAATGTCTTATCCCGGTCTTATGTACAGCATGAGGGTGTCCTACAGTGATGAGTGCTTAGTCCTACTCTTTTTCCTTGCTATAAATGATATCATTTCATCTCTCCCACATGGTATTCATGCTTCATTGTACGTGGATGATTTTGCTACATATGCAGCTGGAGCAGATGTCTTGGCCTTATAAGCCCTACTTCAATCAGCTATAGATGCCACTGCAGGGTGGGCCACGGATCATGGCTTTAAATTCTCCCCCGCAAAATCCTGTGCTTTTACGACCCGTCATTCAATCCCTCAACCCCCTCTTACACTATATGATACTCTGCTACCATATCGTTTGTCAGCCCCTTTCCTTGGCCTTATCTTTGATTCTCAACTGACTTAGTCCCTGCATTTCACTTCCCTCAAGACCTCCGCTTCCCTCAGACTTCTGTTACTGCAAACTCTCAGTCATGTGTCCTGGGTGCAGACCATACAATTCTGCTCCATCTCCATACTGTCTTAGTTTTGTTGAAGATTGATTATGGCTGTCCAGTTTATGCATCTGCCTCATCTCCCTCTCCTCGGCGCCTAGATTCTGTTCACCATCATGGCTTATGTCTGGCATTGGATGCTTTTCACTCCACCCCGGTTGTGAACCTGTATGTCCAGACGTGACAAGCTAACTCTTCATTACCACATTCGCTTTCTTCAACCCCATCTGCAGGTTTCCCTTCCTCTGTTACGCACCTGTCTCCTTTTCCACCTTCCTTAGCAACATCTTTTCCATGTAGGATCTCCAATTTACTTGCATCCCTTTCTTTCCCCATTATTTAAGTTCTCCCTCTGCGAGGTTCTATGTTCCCACCTTGGCTTCTTCCTCATCCTATGTTTGTGGTGCCCTGCTCTCTCGCCCAAAGTCCTATTCCACCCCACAGGAACTCTATCATCATTTTATGGATCATATGAATTGTCACTCCTCAGCGACCCCAGTGTACACAGATGGCTCTAAGTCTTCTGTAGGCTCGGGTTTTGCTGTTCTTTTCTCAGATCATACCTCTTAGATACGCTTTCCACCAGTTGCCAGTATTTTCACTGCTGAACTGCTGTCCATTTCATTGCCCTTCATGTTATATACCGATCAACTTTACACACTTTTATTATTTTCACAGATTCACTTAGTGGACTACATAGTATTTGGTCTATCCCAGCCAGCAACCCGCTAGTGTTGGAGATACAGGAATGGTTGTTCAGTATTGCCACCAGATTAAAGTCTGTCTCCTCCATGCTGGAATACCAGGTAACGAGAGGGTTGACTGCCTGGCACGTACAGCTGTCACCTCTCGCTCTGTCACACCTCCTCCTGTCCCAGCAAATGATTATTTCCCGATTGTTACCTGTCTCCTTGGCCAAGGGTGGCAAGCAGAATGGACGTCTAACTGATAATAAACTTCGCTTCATCTCACATATTGTCACTTCTTGGCAGTCATCCTCCCATCACAACAGACATTGGGAAACAGCCCTAGCCCGTCTGCCCCTTGGCCACATGAGGATCACACATGGCTTTATAATGTCAGGAGGCACTCCTCTGATCTGTCAATGTTGCCAGGATCCAATCACGGTCCACCATCTTTTGCTAGATTGCCCTCGGTTCCACGCCGTGCGAAGACTCTCCCGTTCCTTTACTCCCTTGGACGTCCCCCTACCTGAGCCGATCTTCCTGGTGTATTACACACCTTATGACCTTCCTATCAAACCCGTATTTTGTCTCACATTTAGTGTCTTCCCCTCCATCCTGTCTACTTTTTTTCCACCATTGCATACCCGTCATTTTTTATGCAGCAGTTTTATTGCCATATAGTCCTCCTGGGCTTGGTGCTAGTCCTCATTAAATAATTAATTCACCCACACCCAACTGGGAATATCTGGGTGCTTTCCTAGTTACTCACGCACTGCTGAACCCTCATCCACCACACCAAGTTGGGATCATTTGAGTGCTTCCCATGGCAGTCCCTTGTATTGTACCTTTCCCCATATCCAGCTGGAAAGGTTTGGGTGCTTTCCTTGTCAGTTAGGCATCCCTGTACCTTCCCCCACCACACTTAGTTGGGAGCGTTTGGGTGCTTTCTCTGTTAAACGTTCCATTATCCACAGCGTTTGGGTGCTTTCTCTGTTAAACGTTCCATTATCCACACCTACACCAATTAAGCTGGAAGTGTGTGGGTACAACGTCTGGGTAGAACGTTTGGGTGCTTTTCTTAGTCAGTCTGTCATCTCTGTACCTTCACCTATACCCAGATGGGAACGTTCGAGTTCTTTCCTTGTCAGTCCCAGTGTGGCGAGAAATTCTGATCTCTGGAAATCCTGATTCCTTGCGTTCATTGCGCATGCACCATCGGCTGCCAAACGTATGATTCACTTGCAACAGAAGCGCTGCAGAGAGAGGAACTACAGGGATGATTGGTTATTTCGTACGTCGGTGGACTGGAGAATTTTGCCAAAGATATTCAGTGCTGTTTTCACAATTCAGTCCCGTAACTTTTACCAGTTTAGTCTTACTTGCCATTATAAGGTCTCTTTATCCTTTGAACTGCGTACAATGGGCCTAATTCGGTGGGCCAAAAATTCCATAAGGACGAATCTCAGTAAACAACAGTAGTTGCCTGTTGAGAAAGGCAGAATACCCACTATTAGTTCATTTTGATTGTAGTTACTGCCATATTAAAGCTATTACACGAGATTTACATGGCTTACGTATAGTTTCTTTGAAATTATGTGTTAATGTAATCAGTGGTTTGCAGACGGTTAAGCAAAAACCAACGGTAACGAAATTGCATAAGCTGTTGATCATGATGAATCATAGGCAAAAATAACATTATATACGAAAAAACAGACATAAAGGTTACATACTGTACATAATTTAAATGGAATTGCAAGAGCTTTTGTTCAGAAACCATCTGACAGACGATACAGTGACTGTAGTTTTTGAAGAACGTACAGAAACCACGAGGTATTGCACTTTTAATAAAGCATAATAACCAGTGAGTTTTCGTGTCACTGGCTGCCATCCCTATTACTCACACACCTCATCCACTCCATCCCTCCATCTGATCCTTGGTCTCCCCCTTGTACTCACCAAGTCAGACTCTCAACTTCTAGCTTCCTATCTTGGTCAGACCACCTCACTATTTGTACTATCATTTTCATTTGCATATTTTATGTTGCTGATAAAATTAGCAGCATTTATACAATCTGAAGGCCTATTTATTCATGCCGAAATTAACAGGTAAAAACCATTCTGATTTAACAGAAGTGGGTGTCCTAAATGGATGTGAAATTTAAGATGAAAAATTAAATGATTAAACACTAACATTAGTTACAATTTTTTGTTGTGATTGCATTACCTTATATTAATTAACCGTAAGCCATTCTTTTTTTTTTTTTTTTTTACCTAAAACAGTACTCTACTGGTATCACTACTGAACTTTAACCTTTCAGCATTCCCTTCTGGCCAACATTTTCATTAAATCAAATAAGTATTGGATATTTGATGAGGTAAGGCACACCACTGCTTACTTTTACCTTAAATGAAGGTCCAAAGAGTCTGATGAATGAAGGCAGGAGCTGCAGGAGAGAGGACAGAACAGACAAGTGTATAAAATAAAAAAAAAGTGGAAGGAAAAAGACAGGAGTTTAGAAGTTTATGGAAGTTTTTTTTTTTTATATATAATTAGTATAATTATCTGCAGATGATACATTTCTTTCCTTGATGACGTAGCTGAATAGTGCTTGGTGTGAGTTTTGGGAGCAGTATCTGGGAATCAAATTTGTCTGCGTAAGAAAGCATCATTATTATTTTAGTGGAATGAAATTACTGATTGTGCAGTGATTCTGATTGGCCATTCAGAAGAATACAATATGAACAACCAGAATTATTTTCTTAGGTAGTGTGATGAAGAAAAAAGAGCATTGGTGTTATATTCAAGATGTACAACATGGAACGTGGCTTGCAGTTTTATTGTAGCTTAGTGGTAAGAAGAGACCAGTAGGAACGGAAGTAAAGAAGCCAGCGGGTGACAGTAAACTAAAATAATTCCACCACATGTACAAGGAAAGGATGGATATTATTCAGTTGTATGTCACGAGTGGGAACCTTGGAAATGAGTCATATGACTGAGCTTGAGGATTAACATGAAGATGCCAAGGCAGACCAATGAAGTTTACAGTGTTATGTTGGTGTGGAAACTTCAGAAAGATCCACAAGGGATGCTCTGACCTGGTTCAACAATACAGAGTAAATGGTGGGTGAGTTAAACTATGAGAGTATATGAGTGAAGTGGAAGGATTGAGAGAAACAGAAAGACTGAAGGTGAGGTGGAAGGATGGAATGGAGAGTTATGTGAGAGTGATCTAGGGCACTTAGATCACTTTGGCATCTGTTCACTGAAGACAGGTTGGCATGGAGACAATTTAGCTGAGACTTGCTCATCAGAGATTGGGGCATCTGTCTGTAGATACAGCAGATAGAATTTCCCATTATATCATTAATGAGAACTTACAAAGGGAGGTCTGTTTATTCTGGCGAAAGTTTGTACTGTATGAAGATGCTCTTTTGTTGGGTGTAATATAAGTGGTTGTTAATTTCTACACAAGAAGTGAGAATGCTACAGTTGTTGGTAAAGCCTTCACTATGAACTAAAACAAAAATTATCTGCAGGATACAATTCCCATTTGAAAGCACCCATTGGTAATGCAAGGTTCCTTGGAATACTGGGATGAAGGGTGTACCATACCTTTTGACATCCATTAAATATTATATTATTTTGCTGTAGTAAACACTACTGGAAGTTTTATCAGTGACATATCATTATACTTCCATTATATGTATTAATATATTATTTTGCTATAGTACACACGAGTGGAAGTTGTACCAGTGCCATATCTTTATACTTTCAGTAAATATATTAATATTCACCAGCCCTTTGGACCTGATCCAGACCATCTCCCTTTGCTGAACCTTTTCAACGTTTTCATTAACACAGAGTTGGCCAGCATACTCTAATAAACCAAAGCTCTATCTCCAACTGTCTACACCACATATGCATGTCATCTCCAACTGTCTACACCACATATGCATGTTATCTCCAACTGTCTACACCACATATGCATGTTATGATACCACACCTATTTCCTTCCCCCTTTATGACTGGAGGACACCTGTAAACAGGTGTATGGATTATTTTCTAATTTGATTTATTTTTCCTTCTGCTCATCTTAAAGATAGAAGTAATACTTTTCTTTAGTACACACTATTAGACGATCTATTTTTCCTTCCTCTGCTCATTTTCTTAAAGATAGAAGTAATACTTTTCTTTAGTACACACTATTAGAAGTTGTACCAGTCGCATATCTTTGTACTTTCATTGAATACATTAATATATTCCCTTACTTTTGTAAACATCAGTGGAAGTTGTACCAGTGCTATATCTTTATGCTTTTTTTTTTTTTTAATATTAATATATTTTGCTCTAGTAACCACTAATGGAAGGTGACCAATTCATTTAACCTTTGGTTAGGTTGTTATGCTAGGTTGTTTACACTGGAATGTGTAGCCTATGACTGGGTGCCGCCATTCTTGCCTATCCCGTTTGCCCCGTAAAGGTATATTCTTTAATTAGGCCTGTTATCTCAATTTCATCCATATTCAGTGCAATTTTCTTGTCCAAATTATGCCCGATTACCATTTATCTTAAGCATTTCCTGCTACAATTTATTTCCATTTTTGCATATGAAAATACGCATACTTGTAAATAATGGCATTTTTATGACATCTTTCCTTTCTCTTTAACTTAGCTACGGATCTTTTAAACTAACTGGTCATACTCATTCTTCCAGACAGTCCTTGTATAACATTCAAGCTGAATCTGATAATGGAAGAGGAATAGTTCCCCCGGGTTAGACCTTATTAGATCATATAGTCCTGCTAGGTGACAGAAGAGTGCTACCCTTCCATGTAAATTATGTATATACAGTGGTGGGCAGCACAAACGAAGAAGGACCTTGCGCAAGCGCAATGCGCAGTCCACAGTTCACTACCTTGCGCAAGCGCATGTGCACAATCTGACAAATATTTAGCTTGCGCAATGTCGCAAAGCGCAAGCACAAACCATTTGCATATATTTGTGGGAATTACTGTAAACTATTGAGATATTTAAATAAAATAGCATACTTACCTACTTACTTTTATTTACTATTATTATTTTCTATTATTTGTAAATTGCGCAAGTGCACAATCTAATATTAAGCTTACACAATGTCGCTAAGCGCTAGCACAAACCATTTGCATATATTACTGGGAATTACTGTAAAATATTGAGATATTTAAATAAATTAGCATACTTACTTTCATTTATTATTATTCTACCTATCTATCTATTGCCTGACGCCTTAATTCCGTAATTGGTGGCCATTGGCCACAAACAAGCAACAAATCGCCTCCATGTCACTCTGTCCCCCACCATTTCACTGCCCAGCTCTCAGCTCACATCCCCCTGGCTCATATACTTCTCCACTCCAACCCTCCATCTCATCCTTTGCCTCCCCCTCCTTCTCCCCCCCTCCACCTCACTCATATACACTCTCTTCGTCAGTCTCTCACTCTCCATCCTCTCCGTATGACCAAACTACCTCAGTGTTTCTCCTAACGCTTCCTATCACATCCACACCACAACAATCCTTCACTTCCTCATTTGTCAGTCTGTCTCTCCATGTAACTCCACATGCTCCTCTCAAATAACTCATTTTTTCCACAGCTCTTACTTTTGACTTCTGTCCCTCCAACAAGGTCAAAGCTTCACTTCCATACATTAGAGTTGGTATCACAATACTGTCATATAGTAACTTTTTCACCTGTGGAAGTTCAGAGGAGTGAGAGGGCTGCGAAGCGGAGGGACGGGGAAACAAAGGCTGTGAAGGTGCCAGTGTTTCTTTTATCTGCATTTTTGCAAGACATTTTATTTAATAATTCAATATAGATATACAATAGCATGTGTAATGCCTTAAAAAAAAAATCATTAAAACCTATTATTTAAATCAAATATCCACAGCCTAATAAATTGTTAGGCTGTGGATATTTGATTTAAATATGTTTTAATTATTTTTGTAAGGAACTGCATATGCTACTCTTTATCAATAATGTATTTCTAATTTATTATTATTTACTAATAATAATAATAAAAATATATTAAAATACATTATCTCTGTTAAAGCCTTTTAAGAAATGCTACTACCCTCCATCCTTCCCGCCTCCCCCCAACAGAACCCTCACAACCCGCCCGAGCCTCCCCCTTCCCTTGTCCAGGCATACGGGAAGCTTCCAAGACCGCGTGTCCCTTGGATTGCACAGTGCGCAATCCACAAGACAGGTGCACAAGACAGGTGTGCAAGAGCAAATTTAGTTGTGCAAGCACACCTAATTTTGCACTTGTGCACTTGCCTTTTCATGTGCGCAAGCGCAATATTGTGCATGGTCTCGTGTGATGCGCAATGCGCAAACGATACTCACCGGAGCGCAACGTTGTGCAATTGCGCTTTGCGCAAGTGTTTGCGCACCTGCCCAGCACTGTGTATATACCGTTATGTACCCTATATTTCTGTTATTTCGTATATATTGACATTTCTATGATTCACAATGATCAACAGCTTATGTAGTTTCGTTATCACTGGTAGCTGCTTAACCATATCTAAACCACTGATTACATTCACACATAAGTTCCAAAAAACTACATGTAAGCCAGGTAAATCTCTTGTAACAGCTTTAAAAAGGCAGTAACTACAATCAGAATGAACTGACAGTGGGTATTCTGTCTTTCTCAACACGCAACTACTGTTGTTTACTGAGGATTCGTCCTTAATCCGCCGTGTCTCGGTAACATATGGGTATGTTGCAACATTTTGTCAAGCTCAGTCCCAACAATATATCCATATGTTTTGCAATTGTTAGGTCCGTCATTTGCACATTTTTCAAAATTCGCGCGTGAAATTTGGTACCTATACGCAGGATACCTACCTCTACCCACCGCCAGGCGGGGACACTGCCTTACCCCATGTGACCCCCCCCCCTTGCATGCCATTGTCTCGGCAACCCACCTGTTAGCAGTGACCTGGCCAGAAAAGAACATGTCACGCCATGGTACGAAATTCAAGGCAAGAGTGATTCCCCAATCGGTGACGATGTATTATTTTCCTTCTACTCAACATTTCTTATATGTAGAAAGCAATACATACCATTATTACACTGAAATTTACTAACTTGGCTTGTATCGGCTGAAGTACTATCATACGTCTAGCATGGCTGCACATACTCATTGCCCGTCTGCATGTGTGTTGCCGACTTCAGACCATTCGGTTATATTTTTGTTTAATGAATTTGGTACTGGATAATATAGAGTATTGTCTCTATGCACAGAGGCCAAACGACCTATTTAGTTTTTATTACTTCTAGCACAAATTCTAATATCTGTCTCACATACCCGACATTGACAGGTTTGATGTACAAACTTTCCTGTCCCGTCATTCCACAACACTTCGTCGTTGTGCCATAGTGCATAGCTCTGAAGGGTAATGATAGTTTTTTCTTATGACTGTAAATGCCACTCATGGGACTCGCATTGTCGTAGGTCTGGCCATGAGTTACCGAGATCAAATTCGTGTGCTTGGAGGAACTGCAACATGGCATCGATCATCCCTTGTGCCTTGTTGTCCTAGTTCGCCACGAACGTAACACTTCTTTCAACTGGGCCATCATTCTCCGTGTAATGCAGCACAAGTGTGAGCTGATCGACATGGCTCTCCTCAGGCGTGGAGTGAAGTGAAACTGAATATTTGCTTGTTTTATTCATTGGATTATTTCTGTCAGAACTTGCTTTTCCACCACATCTATGAGCTCCCACATTATGGTCGATGACAAATAGATCATGTGTACAACACTACATTTGGCATGATTATCAAAATGTTGTGCTAGAAGGTTGTCGTACTGAGAGACGAGCTCAGTACTCCCATGATAAGTTCCACTTCTAGGCGATCCAGTCGACTCGTAATCTCCCCTTAATGCCAAGCCACGTTCAGCAATGAATTTTATGATGCTGATCAGTCGCTTCAATAGTGACTGCCAGTACTGTTCTCATTGTTTAATCTGCCATGCCAGTTCAGCATCAATTCGTTTGAATCCCTTCAACCTAGCATGAAATGCAATGGTTGAGTCAAGGTGTTCCTTTGACTGCTCATGAATTTTCAAGCGCTCGTTCGCATGTTTCCAATAGGAAAAGCCACCATTAACATGCGATGTTTGATGTTTCGAAGCATCAAGACACAATAACTTGCAGTGGAAGTAGTACACACAACCAGTCAATGGAGAAAAACACAACCACTTCCTATTGACGACTTTACCATTGTGATTCTGACGAATGAATAACCAGATGGTACAGATTCGTGGATTCTTCCCCTTCTCCTGGGACAATCGCTTGGAGCACCGAGAAAAATAAATCTGAGCATCACAGTTTTCAACAGCTGACATTTCCATTTCTTATAAAATGTTCTCTCATTCGATATGAAACAATGACTGGCTATAGTCCAATGTCGTTCACTGCTTGTGCTTCCTCTTGGTGTTGCTCCTGGTGTTCCTCACGATATCCTTCCCGGTGTTTCTGTTGGTGTTCCTCCTGGTGATCCTCTTTGTGTTGCTCCTGGTGTTCCTTGCGATGTCCCACCTGGTGTTGTTCACGGTGTTGCTCCTGATGATCCTCCTGCTGTTGCTCCTGGTGTTCCTTCCGTTGATCGTCAGCTTCACGTTGGAGTAAATCTTTTTCTAGTTGATCAGCTGCCTCTGTACGAATACGATCCTGTGAACTCTCTTGATCTGCTGTTAATGTCTCTGCCTGTGTAAAAGTCAATTTTCGTCACTTGGATGCCGATACTTCTGCCTGGTTAGCCAGCTCCTTTGCAGCTCCACTCTGATATGTTCTTATTCGATTTTTATGTCTATCTTTTGAACGTTTGTCCATTTTTCAATCTGAAACAGAAAATTTATTTTGAAAATGTCAAAAGTTAACCGCCCAGAAATAAGAAAGCATGAGACTTTGTGTAACGCCACGTTAACTGACGTTCAGTCTGTGTAACATGGCGTGCTGCGCCTGAACAAAAATGAGCTTCAAACGTATATTATTGATTTTCAAAACTGGAAATACAAAAAATGTGCAGAACCATGAACTCATGAACTATAATGGTAACATTATATACAGCAAAAACACGGCATGAAAATAATAATAAGCAAGGACTCACCACGAACGCAAGTCCTGACAGCGACAGGAACCAAACAGATATGAGCGCTAGCCAGTGGCCGGGCATCTGCTGCAGGGTTGCCAGATTTGAAGATAGGTATATAGCCAAATTCCTCAATTTTCATTCCAAAATTCAGTTTTTCATTACCAAATGTTTTAAAGAATGAGTATTCATGTATTTATCCCTTGCCAATATAGGAACATGTATAAGGGAAAAATTATTGATTTGAAAATTAATGGCATACTGTATGTTCCTTATTTTCATGTTCTGTAGGCTAACAAATTAATCGAGTACATCATCCAATCAAGTTCATTACCATCTCTAAATCCAATACCAAATCATGCTTATTCATTACCAAACGGATTTTTCATTATAAATCGGCCCTGATTTAGTAATGAAAAATACCAAATGTCAAGTTGCCCAACGTTTGGTGGGGGACCCCCTTCTGGAGGGAGGCCCGGGGCTCAGGCCACGTGGGCCCATCCCTGAGTCCGGTCCTAGCACAACGATGACGTCTCTCTTGCAGCATTCTTGCTATAATCTTGCCATATTAAACGAACGTGAAAAATCTCGAACAGGAGGGATAGATGTAGTTATTATCTCTAATATATGTATATATATATATATATATATATATATATATATATATATATATATATATATATATATATATATATATATATTATTCAGCCTATGAACGGCTTCAGGAATTAGAGGCCAGCTACAGCCGTCATTAATCTGCTCAATACGAGAAGTATTTCGTAAGCTAAATCAAATTGCTTTGATGCAGCCTAGAATCTTTTGCATTTAACAAAAATAAGCTAAGTATAATGTTCCCGGGGTCAAGTGGTTGTTATATAACCCCTATTGACCCCTTCAGTCTGATGACAATTTATCACTTATTCTTGCTGTCACTAGATTATTATAATTTGCTTTGTAGAGACCTTTCTCGGCGTAGTGAGTTAGATATAGCATTCACTATCCCCTTCCCTACAGGGATGTCTTGAATAAATGCATCGAATTTTTCTAAGAAATATAAATAAACAAAAAAACTAAGTACGCCATGGGACTGAAAGGGCTATCTTCAAAAATATGTTAGCCCTCCTAAGCGGAGTAAAATTGCGTGGGTGCAGCAGGAATTAAAGCTTGGAATACGCTTGACGCGCTTGTAACTGTATTCATACTACTACTATACGATATTACTGAACTTAGGAAAGGCTTATCATACTGAAAGGTTATATATGAACGGTTTATTAATGCCATATCAAAATCTTCCTCTTCGAAAGTCTGCTTTGAGCTGCATAAAATCGTCAGGAAATGGGAAGAAAATTACATCCCAGGGTTTAAAGGGTTCACACCCTAAGCTGACTAAAAATCAGTGGGATAGAGCAAGAATACAATAAATTACAATGACATGTCTTCGAGAGTTTAAGGCGACTTCACACTGGGACAAAACACACACCACGAAGCCAGCCAGGAGACAGGGCGTGTGTCTTGGGCAATCCCCAGGCCCTGTTCTTCCCCCTTACTTTTTTTTAATCAGCCCGTACCCCACTGACAGAGATAATGTATGGCCCGGCCAGCACCATAGGCGCAGGAAATCTGTAAACAACAACAAATGGGACAAAAGAGGCTAACATGCGAGCCAGTTTTGCGACCCGCTAGCCAAACTGACTCACGGTGAACGAGATTTCGCTTGCGAATCGAAATGGATAACAATTCTCGCTCACAGCTTGTTGGTGAGATTAGAATTCAAATGAGCCTATATTAATTTTGTAACTGGTGAGAAAATATTCTGTTATTCACAGAAAGAAACTTTAACTAATATTGTTAAGCAAATACAATTCATGTGGTTTTTATTCTTTTTTTTTTTTTTCTTGTAACATGAAATAAATATTCGGACACTCGGGTGACCAGCCGCGGAGGCTGTCTGTTTTGTCTCCAAACAACAAGTAGAAATAAGATTTCGATATGGATCCTGCAGCAAGGAAAACGTTAGTAGACTGCTTTGCGGCTCTGGAGTTGCTAAAGTAAGTGAAGCGGTTACAGAAACTGAGGAAAAGGGAGTGGGTGCGCCGTGGTGGTTTGTTTACAAATGATCTCGAGGCGCCAAGGCAGACGACACTGTTAGCCGTTTCGGCTAGCAAAAAACACATGACTGTGACGGGCACTCGACTCCGCTAACCGTTTTGACTCATAAAAGCTGCTCACGTTAGCCACTTCATGCGGCATTAATTTGACTCAAGGGACTGCACTGTCAGACGTACGATGCTAAATGCGAAATTTACAGTACATTGTCGAGGATTTCGTTCAGTTTACCGTATCACGAAAATGAGAAAAGCAAAAAGTTGTCATAAATCTAATATGATAATTAAGGTGCTTTAGTCTCCACCTTATTGCCTTGTTCTCGTTGAACAACATACTCCCCCCCCCCACCAAACTCACTCCTCTCCTCTCTCTCTCTCTCTCTCTCTCTCTCTCTCTCTCTCTCAACAGTAATATTTCTGTACTGCTAGATGTTTTAGGGTCGGCTTCCCGTCCCTCTAACGCCTAGTGTGTAGCTGGGTTCTCTTTCTAGACCGGAGCTCAGACAAATAAGAGAGAGGCAGGACACAAAAATTCTAGGCAACAACCTTACACGTGTATTGTCAAATTCTACAAGTAGAATGAGAGGTCACACGAGTAATTATTCTGGGCAATTATAAACCTTATGTCTAGAATGTGGGTAGTAGTATCACGCAGGATACTATTTGGGACAAGATCAGGCACAAAGTGATTAGCACGTTAGTTAATATCACGAGTCCTAGGGCAGAGAAATCAATCACTGTCACTCGTGGGAAGTCTAGACTTTTATCTGTTTAGGTGGAGTTCCTTTCACTGGGGCCGAGGCACTGTTATCACTGTTGGGCTAATTTAGTTCACTGTTACACTGTTAATTATTACTTTGGTTCTGGGAGCCCCGATTGATCTTAGTACGAGGCTACGTCACTGTGATGGAATTATGTTCACTCAGACAGACACTTTATTCACTGCTCGGCCGTGTTCAGTGTCTCACTGTTACCTTACCTAATCCACCTTTCTTTTTCATTGACACTGACAGGTTTTATTTTTTGACTTCCCGTGCTTCTAGTAACTCATTGCTCAGCCCTCACTTCACTGTATCACTATCACTGTACTTTCACTGTCATTCACTATCAGGACTGGGCGTGGTAGCGGCCAGGGAAAGGGCGGCAGGGAACAGTTCCGCCGACATGTCATAAAAGTACCCCCGCTAATACCAATACACCAGTCCTGTATGAGACAGCCCTAGCATGTATTCAATATGGACGGTGGGTGTTAGCGCCGAAGTGGTGACATGTAGAGAGGTGTATGGTATGTAGGAGGACTACTGGGCCTTGAGAGCAGGCTGTGAAGCCTATGCCCAGAGTCGGACACATAAAAAAAAAAAAAAAAAAAAAGTTCAGCCCGGCTACTGACAGGGCTGAGTTCCGCCAGGGGCCTCCGTATTCAAGGGCGTCCTCTCTTGTCTGGGGCTGTGTGCGGCAAAGGCTCCCACGCTTTTAGCGTTTGGGGCTGGAATCTGGCCCTCTGGACTGGGGCCGAATAGCTGCCTGAATCGTACACTCAGGAGCCTGATGGAGGACGAGGGTCTCTGGTGTCGGGGTGTGGGAATGTCCCGCCCCGGGGTCCTTGGGGCGGTCTTGAGGTCCTGTGGGCTATGGTCTCTAGTGGTCGGTGACGCCGTCAGGAGCTGCCAGTGAAGTCGGCCTCCATCAGGGTCTGTCAGGCGAGGCCTCTCAGGGACCAGCTGTTGGGAGAAGAGCCCTGTGGGGGTCACAGGGCCTCTCCAGCAGTCCTCAAGGCTGGGACCTCCCTCTGGGTAGTAGTCTCGTGGAAGGGTGGCAGCACCTGACGAGGGAGCAGCTACCGGCCGTCTCCTCTCGTAGGTCCCAGCTACTGGCCGTGGCCTTCTAAGGGCGCAGCTACCGGCCGTCGCAAGTGCCCGGCTACTGGCCGTGGCCTTCTAAGAGCACGGCTACCGGCTGTTGCAAGTGCCCAGCTACTGGCCATGGCCGTGTGGGGAAGCGGCTGCAGGCCGACTCGAGGGCACCTTCAGAGCGGCTACCGGCCATCTCCTGATGAAGGCGGGAGCAGCTACCAGCCGTCCCCTGATTACCTCCAGAGGGGCTACCAGCCGTCTCCTGCAGGAGGATTGAGCGGCTACCGGCCATCTCGGGTGCTGCCTGGAGTTAGAGTAATAGCTCCACCCTGATCCTGTCGGTGGTTGGCTCACCTGGAAGGTAGTCTCTTTTTCCTGCTATGGTGGCGGTGGGCGAATCCCGGGTCATAGGGGCGCGCGGCCTGGGCGGACTTATGTCCCTGTCGCCCGGAGTCAGGTCGCGCTCTGTTTGACCCTCCGTAGGCTCCTTCTCGGGGTGTTGAGATGCCGTCAACAAAACTATTCGGCATTTTAATTTCAATCTGTCTCTGTCTGTCTGTCTGTATGTATGTATGTCTGTCTTACAAACAGATTTAGGGGGATCGAATTTACGATGCTAGTAATATTCCAGAGTCAAACCAATACTTTTTTTTTTTTTTTGCTTTGTACAAACGGTTTTATGCAACTTAGAGGAGACTCGTCGAACTGGGAAGGTGATGTAATCGCTTCACCTTGGTCTAAAATTGCCATCTCTCCTCCTTGACTGTCGCGTTATAGCAACAGATTAAACATAAAATATGATGCTCGTAAGGAAGAGATGCTGTCATCTGGATGCAGAGCCGTAATAGTTTCTGCCAGTGAACAACGTATATCTCAAAAGGACGAAAATCTGGGCCAGGTTGGAGTAAAAATAGTATAGGGGGTTCTCGTAAGCTGGGTAAAATTGTCTGGCAAGAGTAAAAACATAATTAAATCTCAAAAGGATTTAAACCTAATCAAAGCTGGGAATAGCGCCGCTACTATTTTAATAGCGATGGTGGTAACGCTATTACTTTTTTTAGCCAGTAGCGTAACTGAGAGCGTCGCTACTTTTTGGCCGTACTCACGCGTTACCACGCTCCTCGCTACTCAAGCGACGAATACAGGTCCTGAGTCGGTGAGTACATACAGATAAGCCGACGGTTTGGTTGTATTTATTAATGACGAAAAATAATACTTTCATTTCTGTAAATTAATGATGTTTGTTCTAAATTACATCAGTAGTTTATTAATTATTATTTATTAGTAATGTGCAATAACTAGACAGGAATTTGCTAGTTAATTATCAATCATTTAAACTGAATAAAGATAAATAAGGACGTCAGCTAGACGTAAGCAACACACACACATACACACACACCTCTAACTATCCCCGTCTCTAACTACCGCTCTCTCCCTCACTCTCTCTTTCAGACGAATTCCTTTCAGACTGATTCTTACTACGTTATTATTTCGTAACTGTATGTTACTTTTAGTTTAAAGTAATGGAAAAAAATTGCTATTGTATAAACAGCCTTTAAAAGAAGGCCCCAGTTCATTTTTACTTTCGTTTTCGTACATATCTTAAATAGGTATAATTGAAAATATAATAATTCTATATAATATGTATCAATGGTAGGCCACATTTTTTTGCCTTTTATTTACGTATATTACTTTCAGTAGGTATACTAGGTAACAGTGTAAAAGAACGCTTGATACATTATACAGTAAATAGCTTTTTCCTCTACCTTCGGCTCTAAGCTTCATTAAAGTGACACCGACATGTATATTATTATTATTATTTTTTTCAGTATAAGTATATACTGACATTACTGATACACAACATAACCACTCAGACTGACTAATATTATCGAAAACAGTATATAGCGTATTGCTATATCACAGATTTTTGTTAATCTTTCCTTCATCTACCTTTTTCTTATTCAAAGTAGCGGGAGCGAGAGCGCCGCTACATTTCGTATCAAGTAGCGAAACCAGTAACGCCAGTACTTTTTCGAGCTAGTAACGAGAATGGGAGCGCCGCTACTTTTTATTATAGTAGGACTCGCGCACGTTTGCGGCTGTGGTGTGGCTCGCAACTGTGTACAATGGTGCCATGTTTCCCCAACTTGCGATGTGAAACGGAAGCTATTTATGTACAAGGCATCACAAATTCGATAAATTCAGATGAATAAAACTTACACTTGTGTATTTTGATGGATGAATCAACAGTAATCTTATTATGCATAAAATATTTATACAGTAACACAGAAACATGGCATACATATTGTACAGTGTTGCTAAAAGAAATTGTAGTCACTTTTAATGGTTTTTAGCATAGTTTTAGGGTGGGTAATAATATCACAGTTATGGATATAAGATAATGAGCCTGAAAAAAGAAGAAATATGCCAATATCCAAAGTAAAAGAAATAATTCATGTAATTCTTCTGAGTGGCAACACTTACCAGTCTGGCCTACGGTAAAGTACCTTCGTATACCCAACCATAGCTTGTACAGGTGTTGCTAGGGAAAAATGCTCACATTTACCGGCTTTTACCATAATTTTAAGGACGAGGAATAATCACATTTATAATCATAAGCTAATATGTAGGACAAAATAGTAGGCATATGCCAATACCGAAGTAAAAAAAAAAAATTATTCACTCGCGAGCGGCAACACTTCCACACCCAGTCGGCGAGAGAGCGAGAGAGAGAGAGAGGCAGGAGAGGGGCATGCATTGAATGCATTGTCGGCATCACTAAATATAACAAAACCAAATTAACAAATGAAAGCACAATTATAAATAACTTATAAAAGAATCAAAAGTACTCAGGGTGGCTCACATTTCCCGCCAGGAGAGAGAGAGAGAGAGAGAGAGAGATAACGGTATAGAAAACGTGGCAACACTGTACACAGGTGCGGGCTACACCACAGCCGCAAACGTAGGCGAGTCCTACTATAGTAGCGTTCCCAGCATCGAACCTAATGAACTATTACTTATCTTGATACGGCCATCACCAAACGAATTTGGGAGGACATATTAATAGCGAAGTGGCTATGAAGTCTATATGGAACTCCTGTGTGAAAAGATTTTAGGAAAAAAAAAAAAATCGTCTGCATTTATCTATAATAAACTAAATAAATACCCCACTGGACTGAAAATATTAATGGAGATCTTTGATAACCAATTCACAACGACAGAACACAACACTAATACGCTGAGTAATATTGCCTTGCGCAAAAGAAAAAAAAAAAAAAAATACAGCCTCATCTCTCCAACACGAGGATATCACGTATTATTGCCGGACCCCGCTATGTCTGCTGGCGGCAGGGATCTGTCCACTAACACATAGCCTGTGAGTCTCTTTGTACCCAGAAGTCACTCGTAATCAGAGAACTGGACCAGACTGGAGCACCCAGGGAGGCATTTCCTGAATATATCTAACTGAATTCTGTGCGATCTTTCCCAAGGATCTGATCCATTCATAGAGGTTCTTAAGCTGAGACTTTTTTATAATTAAGATTATTAATAACTAAGCCCGCCATAAATTAATCCTACTAGTCATTTTAGAACCTTATGTTCGTATTTAGGCCAGAAACACCAAGGGTCCGGTAATATACAGCTAGGGTATTATAGTTTCTTATTGCTTTTATCAAAAACTTAATCAGCTCGAGGGACATTTCAAGTAAAAGAGATTGAATATAGTGTTGGCTTGCCTACTTCATCAGTGGGGTTCGAAGCTAAATAGAACAGCCTGGGAGAAGCAAGAATAAAGTACAGATGACGCCATTTGTACTCACCTCGTGATCTACCCCATCCTCCTTCCCACCCATTTCAGTCATGTACTCCCACCACCTCCACACACACACACACACACACACACACACACACACACACACACACACACACACACACACACACACACACTGCCCTTGACAACATACTTGTATGACGCTGACTCATAATTATCAAGCCCAAGCTCTCTCCCAGACGTACAGTACTTGTTAGACGTGGAGGTAACTGTACACTTCCACGCAAAAGTATCCTTACCCAGGGTTCCGATGGATACAGAAAGGAGCACTGCAATGACTACTGTCTCGGAAGGGTTGGTACTCATGCCTGGAAGACGTATCTGTAAAAAAAGATGGTAGTTACCCTTTGGTTCGATTTTCTAGAGGCTAAGGTCACGTAGTAATTATTTTACTTGTATGAACATACTATATTTATCATTACATAGTATGCCTGCAGGACTATGAGAATGATGGTGATTACGAAATAAGAGAAGGAGCCATGTAGGAATCGATGGTCGCCAAACAACAATAAGCCAAAGAAACGGTGATCTATATCATCACGACTATGAATAATAGATTGCATGGTGTATTAAACGTGACATCTAGGAACCTGGAAAAACACTTATAGTAGTCATAAACCATCGTGTTTGTAATCCATCACAAATGACAATGTGATAATTATAATACGTCTGACAAAGGCTCCCGGCACCACCTCTGAGAATAAGCACAACACGCCCATACTCCTTTTTATCATAAGAACTGTGTGTGAGGAGGGTTCCCAGGTGTTTCAGGAATTATTAGACTTACTTCAAATGTGCTTAAGATTCAGTATGGATGCAATGTCACAGCCATGTTATTTATATTTTTATACAATGGTACACATCCACATCAGTGCATTTATTACATCAAATAACAGGAAATACCTCTCTCATCCCAAGCAAAACCAGAATTATAGGATATTCTGGGCTACCAACAGTTTCCATGGCACCTGCTTATTATCACCCACTTAGTAAGGCAATAATGTAATCGCCTGAGTGTGGGTGTGTGTCTGGCTGTTCCCAGAGTATCTCAAAATGAAGTTGACAAACTGTATCCAAACTTTCCAGGCTGTATTCCGGGATATATGGTTTGTTTGCTAATAATTTTGGCGAACCTGCGGTGATATGCCTCCGATTGCCTGAGAATTTTACAAGAAAAAATACCATCCAACTTTTTCTTTTAACTTGTGTATTATTCACCATTTTCTGCCGTACTCGCAATGAAGAGAACTGCTGTTTAAAAGGTAACTATTAGAAAATCTTCAAACGCCTGTTAGGTCTGTACTCAGTGACCTTTGCCAGAGCAATACCCCTGACTTCAGGCTTCTGAATGCTAGCATGATATCTGACTTAGTAGGTGTAAACAGTGAAATCATAAGGCTTTCTCGGTTTTGGCGAAGCTTCGATGATATGCCAAGATTGCTAGAGGATGTCGGATCTACTTTTTTTTTTTTTTTTTAAGTGATGGCGGGCGATATGCATTCGTGGGCGAATGCTTTGGCTTTTATATTTTCATTGCCATCATCTTTTGTGTCATATTGTTAAGCACAACATCATAAGGATACTTTTCTGTGCAAATATACCGGTAGCCTAATTTAGAGACTAGTAATTTTTCTTAATATTGGTATAATTCATAGACTTCTGGACCACTTTTAGTCAGTTTGGGCTCTTTTAGGTAACACATTTTTTTTTTATTATTATTATTATACGGGTAAAATTGTTTCAGCTAACCATTTTAGGACGCTGTGGTAGCAAAACACGTTTAGGTGACATGTTGACTGAAGAAAGGTAAGGAGCGTTGGATGAGTAAAAGTGCCTAGGCGCTGCAGTAGATAAAATTGGATAAAGTATGTGCAAAAAGAATAGGAGATAAGAGGAATAAGACATAAAAGGTGATATTTAGAGAGAGATACTTTCAACCAGAGAACTTATTTTTCATTTAAAACATCGTATCTCCAGCCACGTTATTCAGCTTTGGGGTGACTCCTTGACCTGGACGGGTTAGGCTTCAACACCCTTAGTAATAGGTGTATTTTATAATCTGAGTAAACTGTGAGGATACAGCAATAATAATAATAATAGTAATAATAATAATACAATGATGGTGATGGTGGTGGTGGTGGTAGTAGGTATCTAACCCCTCCATTTCGAAAAGTCTCCTTTAAGTTATATAAAAACTTTTGGACACAATAAGAATACAAGGTGGCCAAGAAATAACACTCAAGGAGAAACACAGAAGGCAATATTTAATCCCTTATGGGGACGGCTCAGTCGGCTAGTGTGTCGTGGGTGCGGCATTTGAAGAAGGATATGACTAAATGATGCGGGTAGACAGTGATAACACTAAGCCGTCCTCACAACATACCAGAAATTGCCTGGCGGAGTGAAAAGAGGAGCGTTTTGTATGAGCCACCTTGTATAATTACAATTAATCACCCTCAAGCAGTTTATACCCTTAATCCCGATCTTCCCCCCTCCCGTTCATACACCTCGCTCTCTCTCTCTCTCTCTCTCTCTCTCTCTCTCTCTCTCTCTCTCTCTCTCTCTCTCTCTCTCTCTCTCAGGCACTATTCAGCCCAGGAAAGACTTCTTGTATTGCAGAGGTCATATCTATCCCAAGTTCGATGAAATCTTTAAGGACATGACAAAATTAAAATAGTAATGAGGTACTCTGGCTGGAGGGGTTAGCTGTATTTCTTGTGTGTAGCTTTTGCCTCAGCTCCATAAAAGCGATTGGAGTAGGTAACAATATATTGGGTTTCCGCCCTTTTCCTGGTTTAGGTTTCTCTCAGCTGTATAAAATCACCTGGAATTAGGGGTATTACGTTTGGTATGGTATGATTTCCAGCTGCAGTTATTGGTCTTGTTGTTCTTACCCCAGACTCAACTGAAATGTTGCCCTTCTCCTGTAGTCCACTATTCTCCTTTCGGGGGATAAGGAAGTAGCTGAACGACTTCTGTTTAACCAGTCAGTTGAGCCGCCCGCTTACACCAGTGCTATCACAATAGAAAGTTTATATAATTGTTTCGCTAGGTGAAGACATGTGTTGTAGGCTGTGCAGTATGGGCGTGGATGTGTATTTCAAAGTTATCTCAGAACAAAAACAGCAATAAGAACAAGAAGCGGTGACAAGGCACAGCAGACCCGTCCTCGGCAGTCATTTTAGTGCTGTCGTACAAACACAACAGGATATCTAGTCAAAGATGTCATATATGAAATTTGGAGTAAATTGGGTGAAAACTGACGATTTTATGCCCATTTCAAATTTTAGGCCCGACCCATGGCATTGACCCCTCTACCACTAACTTGGGGGTAGCACATCTGATGTAATGAGGCTTGTTATAGGATGCAGATTTGAAAGATGTACCTTTAGGTTTTGGTTTCATGTCGATATAACGAATTTGACAAAGGTTTTGGCGAAAAAAAAAAAAAATACATTTTTGGGGCCTATAGCCTGGGCCTTGGCCCAAAAATTAATCAGGTAATCAGGTCGTAGCTCATCATCCCTGTAATTCTAGTCAAAATCGCACCAGCAGTATTCACGTAAAGTTAACAGACAGACAGACAAACCGAGTGAAAACAATAACCGTTCCAGAGCCCCTTCGCAGGAGGAAGGGGTAACAAGAGCCAAGGTAAGAACTCGAAACTCTCATAGAATAGCCTACAAGGCATCTTATAATGCATGAACTATGCACAGCTTATACTGCATAAGAGTGAAGCGCAGAGTTGTATCAGAGAATATCAGTATGTCCTTGAGCCTCCTCCACACACACACACACACACACACACACACACACACACACACACACACACACACATACACACACACACACACACACACACACACACACGTCATGGTGAGATGGCTGAAGGCTTAAGTAATTCTCGGCAGCTAGCGAGGCACTTGTTATTCTGGTCATGTGTTGAAATCGCCCTACTACCAGATTTTATATTTCAAGGGGTGGCCGCGGCGGTATAAAGATTAATGAAAGCTATATGCAACCCTTCCAGTACGGAAAGTCTGTCCCAGGCTGGATAGATCCGTCAGGGAAAAGAAAGAAGAACGCGACAAGAAGAAGCATTGCCAGAGTTCAAGCCATACAGCTGATCAAAGGTTGGAACTTTTGATGCTGTCTCATGACCCTGCTTTTTGACAGACTGATCTCAGATCTAATCCTTTCATCTTTGCCTGTCCCTCAACCCGTGTACCAGTTTGGTCCAGATCGGATGAAACCTCTGAGTTATGATACACACACACACACACACACACACACACACACACACACACACACACACACAGGACGGAAAACAATACAACCCCATATTATAGCGTGCGGTAGTAAACGTGCTCGCAAAGCGTTTCAGATAAGGATAAATACTGGGATCACAATTTTAACCCTTTCAGCCCAAGGATGTAATTGCATCTGTCCTAACACACCATTGCCATCTATCACCATCTTCCATCTTCTGTTTCACAAACTGTATTATGTATCTGCCCTAGGTACCTCTGTCTCCTATCACTATCTTTTGTTCCAAGCAGACGTTCGGCCAGCGAGAAATATAATGGTTGTAAATATACGGTAATACACAGAGGCCAAGATAGATATATCCCTTCAAAATCGTTAAGAACGAATAATTCAGAACCAAAATGGGTAAACAACAGATCAAAATCCCTCATAGGCCAAAGGAAGGGAATATACATAAAAATAAAACGTGGAGAGAGAGAGAGAGAGAGAGAGAGAGAGAGAGAGAGAGAAACGGAAAGCGAAGAGACGTGAAATTAAGGTTCCTAGTGAATCGATAGAAAACCCCAAGGGTTTTTATCAAATGAACCGTACGAAAAATAACGAGAGGATAGGACCTCTCAGAACAGAATCAGGTGACATTACCAATGAAGATAGGGAAATGTGCTCCATCCTAAATAATTATTTCATATCAGTATTTACCAAGGAAAATCTAGACCTGGTCCCTCAAGCAGCAAATATTTACGGCGATAATACGGAAAATATTCTTAGTAAAATAACCATTTGTAAGGAGGACGAATTGAAAGAAATTAATAACTTAATCCTCAAAAATCGCGGGCCCAGACAATATATATGCAGAAGTTATAAAAGAAACAAAAGAATTATGTCAGGCTCTATTAACGTTATTTAGTGACTCTTTAATATCAGAAGTTTCAGAGGCGTGGAAGACCAAAAACGTAGTGCCCATTTTTAAGAAAGGTGATAAAGCAGCTGCGTCGAATTGTCGTCCGATAAGTCTAACGTCAAGTGTAGGAAAAATGTTAGAGTCATTCTGGCAAATAAGATTAGAGAACACTGAGAAAGATTTAATCTTATAAATGAAAGTCAGCACGGATTCAGGCAAGGACGATCCTGCCTCCCAAAGTTGTTGTCATTCTTCTCGGAGGTCTATGAGGCAGTAGAGAGCGATAAAGCTTACGATATTATTTATCTGGACTTTAGTAAAGCTTTTGATAGGGTCCCACATGAAAGGTTAGTTAGAAAGGTTCGAGCAGACGGTATAGACGGCGATATCTTAAAATGGATAGAATCCTGGCTGAAAGGACGAAAGCAGAGAGTATTATTAAATAGAACTAAGTTGGACTGGGGATTAGTAACTAGCGGTGTACCACAGGGTTCAGTAATCGGTCCCTTACTATTTATTATATATATATAAATGATCTAGACTTAGGAATCATTAGCAGTATCAGCAGATTTGCCGACGATACAAAAATAAGGGCGTATCATTAACTCGACTGACGATTACCATTACTTACAAAAGAACCTCGATATATTGTCCAAATGATATAAAACTTGGCAAATGGAATTTAACGTTGAAAAATCTAAAGTACTTGACGTAGGCAAGACCATTGGAGATACTAAATACAGCTTAGATAACAAAGAAATTAGCAAATCGGACTGCGAGAGAGATCTAGGAGTTACGGTTAGTAACGATCTCAGACCAAGGCAACAGTGTATTAATTGGAGAAATAAAGCAAATATGGTCCTAGGATTTATTTCGAGAAGCGTTAGCAATAGGTCATTAAAAGTAATATTGCAACTTTAGCATCAGTAATGCCACATTTAGACTACGCAGTACAATTTTGGTGTCCTTACTATAGAATGGACATTAACTCGTTGGAAAATGTACAGAGAAGAATGACAAAAATGATACGTGATGTTCGGAACCTGTTATAAGAAGACAAACTGAAAAGACTACGTTTGCACTCACTAGAGAAGCGTAGAGTAAGGGGAGATTTAATTACGGTGTTTAAGTGAATGAAGGGTAAAAAAAGAGAGATATAGAGAACAAGAAGTAATGGTTTCAAACTAGAAAAATTCCGTTTCAGTAAGGAAATAGGTAGAAATTGGTTTGGTAATAGAGTAGTTGACGAATGGAATAAGCTACCTAGTAAAGTAGTTGCTGCCTCTTCCACTGAAAGTTTCAAACATAGGCTAGATAAGCATATGACAGATAAGGGGTGGGTATAGAAACAAAAACCTTATAGCCAATACTAATTCATACTTTTTCCTTTTCAGATTACGCTATGGTAGTCTCTGTTCTCCTTTTTACACCTTCCTATAAAAAGTCCACACCAGTTTTTCTATACTGCGTGGTGTTCTTTCTGACTTTTTCCTGCTGGCTTCGGCTGGAGGGTTTGGAGGTCGGGGGAGAGCCATCTTCTTTACGGTCCTTATCTCATTCTAGTAGTTCAGTTACTCTTTTAGGGGCTGCCTAGCATGGGCCAACCGGCCTACTGCAGTTATCCTCTCTTCTTATGTTCTTATGTCAGTATTTTGTACCTGGTTTATCATACCATTCTTTACTACCACTTTCTTCACTTACACCAACCGTGCCTTGCATCTGTGCCACCGTAATACTGTTTACCACAGTTATCTGTTTCACTGCCTCTACTATGCATCTGTCCAATACTACTGCTATCCTTCCCTCCCCCCATAAAATTACCAAACCAATACATAATCACTGTTCTCTAGTTTGAACGCCTCGTGTCTCTTATTACAAGTAACCGAGTAGCGCTTCCTTCATTGTGCATTTGTGGAATCTTGTTATAGACATCCCAGAGTGAAGGGACGGTTTGGTTGGGGTGCGACGCTACAGTATATGTTTGTTGTCTGGCGCTTACGTCACTGGACCATATCAAGGTGATAATTAAAGATTCGTGACACTTTTTTTTTCTTAACGATTTATTATGTATATTTCACCTGACATTCTTTTGTGTTATTTCTTTATTTCTAATACTGACATAGTTGGCCTCTGTAACGTGCAGAAATATGACAATTTGAAAAAAATAATAATAATAATTTCAGGAAACGGGACTTCAAAGTCACCTATGCTACCAAGATTATGGCAGTAAGTGTCACAGGAGATTTCAACTATCAGCGAATCGAAAAGTGAAGATATTCGAATATTTAACATAAGCCAACCTGAGGACACTTTTGGGAATGGAGGAAGCCTGAAAGCAACCGTGTGGGGGTGTGGTATAGGAGGAAATCTGATGTTTGCATTAAGGCTGAAGGGGAAAAGGAAAACAAAAACCAGATGAAGTAGTTAAAATAGCGGAAGACTCTTGTGCAACACTTAACAGTAGCAATACCGTGATGGAGGAATCACCTTAGGACAGAGAACTGGTGTATACAATGATTCCCAGCATTATATCAGAAGTTTATGTTTCGAGTGGAATGGAGGAGGTGATGAAAGTTCTTACCACTGATCTTATTAGGCAAGCAAATGAAGTAGCATTAATATGAAGGTTTTAGGTTGTCGAATACTCGAACCCTGCGAAATCCGGCCTGCTCTCTTAGCTGGCTTGAACAGAGTATATAAAGGACGAAGTCAGTTTAAGATTATTGTAGTTTGTGTACAACGCGGGAAAAAAAAAAAAAAAAAACTTAAGTGGTCGATACTTCTTAAGGTCCTTACTCTCATCTTTTGGGGAGTATTAGAATAAAAGACACGTTTTTCCATAATCTGGGTACTGCCATAACTTCTGAACATTACGTTTTATAGTTTTGTTAGCTCATTTAAACGAGTGAGTCAGAAAACTTCAAAATATACGAAACCAGTGACCATGGCATTATTGACTGTGAAAGTACTGAATCAGTAAAGAGTTGAACGATTCGAGGACATCGTGTAGAAGGAACTTACAGCAAAGTACTAGAAGTCATTAATATAGAAAGTGCAGCCGTAATAAAACATAGTAAACATAAAAACCAAGAAAGGCTGGCGCTAAAGGAGATAAAATTTTACCAAAATATTCACAACATACCTGGAGGACTTTTTTATAAATTTAGACTGGAGTGAAAGGGAACTAATCAAATGGTAAGTGATTCAGCGTTCTTATATTTGCTGATGACAAAATTCTTTTCAGTGATTCAAGAGAGGAAATATAGGAGTTGATAGCAGGTCTGAACAGGGAGATAATGAAGGTTAGCTCGAATGAACATAAAGACAAAAAATTATGTGTGACAATGTTCTGGCCCTTCCAGTAATACCAGGAGATGAAAAAGTGAAACGTTTTGAGGAATGCCAATACCTAAGGGAGAGAGTTCAGGCAGACCCAGTCCATGACAATGATATCAGGCGAAGGACAGGAATGGGATGGAGAGCTTTTTTAGCGACCAGATAATTATATAAAGGATAAACAACTGCCGTCATGTCAGAAGAAACGTTTATACAATTGGTTCGTCCTTCTTGTTTTTAAATTATGGATCGGAAGCGTGGAGCCTAACAAAATCGTTGAAACGTAAACTTACTAATGCTCAGAGAGGAATGGAAAATATTATGAATTACATGAAGAGATTAGAGGTTCCTGGATAAGAACACAGACAAAACAAGAGGATACAGTAATACAGATGCACATCTTCTTCCAGTGCATTCAGAGAAAACATGGAAGCTGCACACCCAATCTGCGATATGCGTGCCGATTCCAACTGTATATAGTGAATGCAAGAGTTTTAGGTGGAGGTCTGAGTCTGGTGAATGTTGATGGTAGAGAGTGGAATCTGAAGCAGCTGCTGTTTGCAGATGATACTGCACTGGTGGCTGATTCAGAGGAGAGATTGAGACAGTTGGTAGAGGAGTTTGGAAGGGTGTGTGGAAGGAGAAAATTGAAAGTAAATGAGAATAAGAGTAAAATGATGAAATGTACGAGGTCGGTAGATGGTAGGAGGATGAATATAGTTTTGAATGGTGAGTTGCTTGAAGAGGTAGAGTGTTTTACGTATTAAGGGTCACATGTTGCTGTGGATGGAAGAATAGATGCAGAAGTGAAGTTTAGAATGAATGAAGTAAGAAAGTGCTGGAAGGAATTAAAAAAGTGTTTAGATGTCGTTCGCTTAGGATGGGTGTAAAGAGAAGGCTGTATGAGGGTGTTGTGGTACCGACTGCATTATATGGGGCTGAAACATGGAATATGGGTGTAGCAGAGAGGAAAAGTTTGAATGTAATGGAGATGAGGTGTCTGAGGAGTATGTGTGGAGTGACTCGTATGGATCGAGTGAGAAATGATGAAGTGCGAAGGAGAACTGGCGTTGTTCGGGAGATGGCTGATCAAGTTGAGCAGAGGGTGTTGCGATGGTTTGGGCATAGAGAGAGAATGGATAATGAGCGATTGGTGAAAAAGATAACTAGATCTGATGTGAGGGGTGTAAGGCTGAGAGGGAGATCACGAATAGGATGGATGGACAGCGTGAAGAAAGCGTTGGATGGGAGATAGATGTCTGTTGAGCAAGGAAGAGTGGCTGTGTGTGACAGAAATAAATGGAGAGAAATTGTGAATGAATAAATGATGACACAGCCCTGAGGGGATATTCTCCCGCATTTGGTCTGATCAGCTAATCAGGTCAGGTGCAGGTAAGGGGATGAGTCTATTATGAAGTGGCAGGGGTAAACCAGCTCTGCTGTCGGGCCCTGCTGCGTATGTCACTGATTGCACTGCGCAGTTGACCCCCGTGTGGTGTGGTTCGGTGAGGATCTGTCCTTCCTCCCCTTTGGGGCTAAGATGTGAATGAATGTGTTTGAGTGGATGAGTAAACTGGGAGTGTGTCGTCCTGTCTCGGGTACCTCCCTTTTCTTGGGGGAAGCAGCCTAGATAGATAGATATAGTGGAACACCTTCAGAGTAACCAGACTAACTCTCCTAGCAAGTCTCATTGAAATATTTGCCCTATTTCTGAACTTTTTATTCTTTTTGGGGGGGAGGCTGATTCCCCCTACAATCAGTGGGGTCAAGCTTCCCAATATCGCAATACGGATGAGAGTCCATTGTACAGTCGTGATCATAGTCACCTATCCTCCGGTACCTCGTGCCTCAGGCTGGCTCCATTATGCGCGGCAAGTCACACAGGAGTAAGAGGGGTTGAGAGGGTGGGGCCAGAAAGAGGAGGGCAGGTGGGTGGGGGAACGAGTGATGGTGCTGTGGCGGAGTAAGGGAGGGGAGGGAGAGTATGTAGGGGAAAGAGAATGATTTGCGAAGTGGTGGTCACATTATCTGTCTATTTCCTTTCATTCAGGGCATGATATAAAAGAGTTACTATTTGGTACAGAATGCTGCATTACACATTGTATAGTGGCGTCAGATAATAAGCTTTAGATAGGTGGTGATATCAAGGGCTGGCATGTGAGGAAAATATACTGACGTGACAGATTAAACATTAGTGCAGAGCCAGATATTTGTGTTTATCCGTGTATTTTGACAACACACCACAAAGCCAGCCAGAAGACAGGACGTGTGTGCTTGACATTCCCCAGGTCCTGTCCTCCCCCTTTACTATTTTTTTTAACCAGCCCATATCCCACTGACTGGGCTATTATATGGCCCGGCCTGCACTACATGTGCAGGAAATCTTTAAACGAATGAACAAACGTGTATTTTGACCTCGGACTAGTGTTGGGCGATACCAGCTATTTCATATTGATACAATGCCAATTACTTTTTTTACTAGTATCGGCGGTATCAATTACTGATACTGATACTTTGATCTTTGCTTAACCCGCGCCATCCCGGCGACATGAATTAACGTGACAACATTGCAAGGTCCCTAATTTGCACAATTTTCAATTTTCGCGAGTGATTTCGCAAGTGATTTTTGGCACTTATACACGGGACACCTTCCTCTATTCCTCTACAAGATGCCAAGCAGGAACAATGCCTTACACCGCATAACCTCTCCCCCCCCGTGCACGCCATTGTCTTGGCAATTCACCTGTTACCAGTGACCTGGCCAATAAAGACGTTCAGAGCCAGAGTAATTCCTCAATCGATGACAATGTGGAGGACAAAGTTTACATAGCATTAGAGGAAGAAACAGTCAGAAATGATGATCAGGTAATGTGGGAAAAAAAAGGTCATGAATGGTGATGAGTTAGTGAGCGAAACAATGCTTATAATGCCTATATTACTGTTTGAAAACCAATATACTCTTGTACTACATATAAATTCGTACCAAGTAAATAAATAAATACCGTTTATGAGTGGATAAAATAGTTACCCTCCCATAGAACTCGTTTTCTTTGGTGCCAGCCTGTTAGAAAACCCAGTCAGGTAAGGAAGTACTTATAACTAAATCGCGTATTTTAAACCTCAGGTGAGCGATTTCTCTATGAATTTTCGATGTTTCTCACCAAAAACGGATGTTTGAGCCAAAAAAAAAAAAAAGGTCCAAAAACGTCGGGATGGGGCGGGTTAATGCTATTGGAGAGAGAGAGAGAGAGAGAGAGAGAGGGACTAGGAATGCCAGCACTGCTGTAACAATGATCTCCTGTTAAGGTCAGTTGTGTGACTGACATTACACGGTCACACGCCGGCGTTGCCAGATTCCCAAGCCCATATTATCGTACAAGGCATGATAAAATTATCTTTTTTTTATCAGAATTATCATACACATTGAATTAAAGCCTTTTCACCAAATTTATCCTGTCTGGCAGTATTACTACTACTTATACGCATACAAATAATGTACATTGTCTACCTAAGTGTAAGGTTACTTAACCCGCCCTGTCCCGTCGACGTATGGGTGCGTTGCAACATTTTGCATTTGCCAGTCCCGGCGACGTGCTGGTACGTCGTGCAATTGCAAGGTCCCTAATTTGCACAATTTTCAATTTTCGCACGTGATTTTTCATACATACACACGGGACACCTTCCTCTATTCCTCTACAAGATGCCAAGCAGGGACAATGCCTTACACGGCATAACCTCCCCCCTCCCTCCTTCACGCCATTGTCTCGGCAATTCACATGTTACCAGTGACCTGGCCAGTAAAGATATTCAGGGCCAGAGTGATTCCCCAATCGATGACAATGTGGAGGACAAAGTTTACATAGCATTAGAGGAAGAAACAGTCAGAAATGATGATCAGGTAATGTGGGAAAAAAAAGGTCATGAATGGTGATGAGTTAGTGAGCGAAACAATGCTTATAATGCCTATACTGTATTACTGTTTGAAAACCAATATACTTTTGTACTACATATAAATTCGTACCAAGTAAATAAATAAATACCGTTTATGAGTGGATAAAATAGTTCCCCTCCCATAGAACTCGTTTTCTTTGGTGCCAGCCTGTTAGAAAACCCAGTCAGGTAAGGAAGTACTCATAACTAAATCGCGTATTTTAAACCTCAGGTGAGCGATTTCTCTATGAATTTTCGATGTTTCTCACCAAAAACGGATGTTTGAGCCAAAAAAAAAAAAGGTCCAAAAATGTCGGGATGGGGCGGGTTAATGCTATTGGAGAGAGAGAGAGAGAGAGACTAGGAATGCCAGCACTGCTGTAACAATGATCTGTTAAGGTCAGTTGTGTGACTGACATTACACGGTCACACGCCGGCGTTGCCAGATTCCCAAGCCCATATTATCGTACAAGGCATGATAAAATTATCTTTTTTTTTTTTTATCACAATTATCATACACATTGAATTAAAGCCTTTTCACCAAATTTATCCTGTCTGGCAGTATTACTACTACTTATACGCATACAAATAATGTACATTGTCTACCTACAGTAAGTGTAAGGTTACTTAACCCGCCCCGTTCCGTCGACGTATGGGTGCGTTGCTTTTGCATTTGCCAGTCCCGGCGACGTGCTGGTACGTCGTGCAATTGCAAGGTCCCTAATTTGCACAATTTTCAATTTTCGCACGTGATTTTTCATACATACACACGGGACACCTTCCTCTATTCCTCTACAAGATGCCAAGCAGGGACAATGCCTTACACGGCATAACCTCCCCCCTCTCCCCCTCACGCCATTGCCTCGGCAATTCACGTGTTACCAGTGACCTGGCCAGTAAAGATATTCAGGGCCAGAGTGATTCCACAATCGATGACAATGTGGAGGACAAAGTTTACATAGCATTAGAAGAAGAAACAGTCAGAAATAATGATCAGGTAATGTGGCAAAAGAAGGTCAGGTATGGTGATGAGTTAGTGAGTGAAAGAATGCTTATAATGCCTATATTACTGCTTGAAAACCAATATACTCTCATACGACATATAAATTCGTACCAAGTAAATAAATAAATACCGTTTATAGTTACCCTCCCATAGAACTCGTTTTCTTTGGTGCCAGCCTGTTAGAAAACCCAGTCAGGTAAGGAGGTACTCCTACCTGGATTGAGTATTTTAAACCTCAGGTAAGCGATTTCTCTATGAATTTTCGATGTTTCTCACCAAAAGCGGAGGTTTTAGCCAAAAAAAAAAAAAATCGAAAATACCTCGGGATTGGGGGTTGTCGGAGGTGCGGAAAACTTCGGGACGTGACGGGTTAATGTCTAAATCTTATAGGCTTATGACCTTTGCTTAGCCTGCAACTTAAGGCAGAGGCCAACCCATCTTGATTAACTAAAGTTGCACACTGGTTATAAGTGTTCTTTTTATGTAAATTAGCCTTTCTTTCACATACATCAAATAAATAGATAATTGCATATATTAGTGGGGATATGCGGCAATCGGCTGTCTGATGAAGGCAGGAGCGGCAATAGGCCGTCTCCTTCTGCGGCATATCCCCACAAGGGAAATAAAAAACGTGGACTAAAGAACAAGTCATTATCTCAGGAAGGGAAACAAACTTCATAAAATGACGAGTGAAGGTGAGTGCACAGTGATTTAATGGAGAAGACCAGAAGTCACTGAAAGCTAATAAATATTATAAGCCCCCACTTGAATCAGCCATGATACATCAGCACTTATAGACATGACTCATGGAGCCCAGTGCTCCCACCAGCCGCAGGCCAACAGGAACTGAACAGGGGTAGACCACTAACGTTCACACACAGGACTATACACATGGACCGGAACTCGACACGTGAGTTTGTGGTACGCGGCACGCTCGGCACTCAACCTTATCGGGATCTCAAGTCGTATGTTTATGAAACGTTAGACAAATATGTCTTTAAAAAAAAATCCTCCATTTGAATGAAATATTGCACAAGTAAATAAATTATCGCATTATCGTATGCATGGTATTGTACGTATATAGTGCCAAATTATCGTATTGGTACGATAATTATCGTACCAATACATGTAATTAAATTTTGAACTAAGTATCATGAAGACGATTTTAAATAACTGTGCATAAAAGGTTAATAAGTTTGATGTCTGTACACATGGGTGGATATAATAGCTATATCTCTCATAATCTGTAATAAAGAAAATGAAACAAAATTTTATCCAAACTCCCAGAATATATCTGTCAGTGTTTGCCGACATTGATCAAATCAAAGCAACCAGTAGAGCCTTAATAAGTAGTTTAGTTGCCCGCTGCCTCAATAACCTCTTGCAGTCTTCGAGGCACAGAGGAAACAATGTTGTTGGTTTGCTGGTTTCGTCTGAACAGCTCCCACTCGTCCTTGGTGTGCTGGAGGAGCCGGGCCCGTGTCTTCTCGTTCTCAGGCTCCCACTCGTTGACAATCTGGGCCCACAGTCTCGATGGCTTTGCACTAATGTTTAATCTGTCCCGTCATTATATTTCTCTCACGAGCCATCCCTTGATATCAGCACCAATCAAAAGCTTGTTATCTGACGTCGCTATACAAGGTGTAATGCAGCATAATCTACCAAATACTAACTCCTGTATATGATGCCCTGAATGAAAAAATAGACAAATAACGTAAACACCACTTCGCATATATTTCTTCCTCCCCTACCGACCCTCCCTCCCCTCACCCAGCACAATTATTCGTCCCCCCACCCACCTGCCCTCCTCTCTCTCTGGCCCCTCCCACTCAGCCCCTCTTACTCCACTCTGACTTGCCGCGCATAATGGAGCCAGCCTGAGGCACGAGGTACCGGAGGATAGGTGATTATTTATGATCTCGACTGTACACTCGATTACAACAATCCCTAGCCCACCCGGGTCGTGGGCGGAGCTTAGGACTGGGTCCTTTCTGGATGGTGGCCCACCCTGATTATCATGGAACAATACAAGCAGTACACAAAATTATGAATCTTTCTAGGCTTTACTGTCTGTGTCACGTTTTGCTCTATTTGGTCTGTATCTCTGTAACCAATCAAAGTTAGGATACATAGGTGACGATATAAATTGTTATGATAATGTTTTTTATTGCATACATTTCAAAATATCATCATTATATATATATATATATATATATATATATATATATATTATCTGTTAATAGGTTATTACAGTTGTAAGGTTGTTTAATCGAAATGTGAGCATTTGAATTTTAGCAAAATAAGGTCATTGGAGAGACTGAATCATAACTCAGTGGCACAGAGTACTTAAAAATGACTAGCATATGCTATAATTATGTCGTATGCCCATTTCATGTGGCCTCAAAATGATCATAAAATTGGTCAAAATGCAAAATTTTCTGGAAGGGGGACTTACAGCACCCCTCCGAACCCCCCAGCCGTATGGGCTTGCTGCGCTCGCCAAAGTCATGAGCTGCACTGTTAAAAAGAAAAAAAAAAAACACCCCCCCCCCTTTTCAACTTTCTGGGTACGCCACTGATGACAAATTATTTTCAAGAAGCAATTGCCGAGTATGAAGCTTGATGTTATTGAAATGCGTGGCATACAAAATAGTGCCCCCGAAAATGAGGTGAGTGAGGAACAGCATAGTGCCCCCCAAAACGGGATGAGTGATGACCAGCATAGTGTCCCCGGAAAAGCACCGACACCCCCACCCGGACATCACGGATTAGCCGCAGCCGAACTATGGGATGCCATGCGACAACGGCATAAGGCAGCCCGGGCCGTGCGTCCATATAACACCCAATCGTCACACCGTCACCCTATCAGGAGGAGAACACTACCTTCGGGGAGTGGGATTGCCGGATCAGCTAGGGGTGGAGCTGCCAAATCAGCTCCAGACAGCGCCCCTCAGGAGACGGCCTACTGCCGCTCCCGCTTTCGCCAGATGGCCGATTGCCGCTCCGAAGGTGTTTTCCCGAGTTGGCCTATTGCCGCTGCTCCCTCCAGCAGAAGGAGATGACCTACTGCCACTCCCGCCTTCATCAGACAGCCGATTGCCACTCCGAAGGTGTTCCACCTGAGTCGGCCTATTGCCGCTCCTCCCTCCGGCAGAATGAGATGGCCTACTGCCGCTCCCACCTTCATCAGACGACCGATTGCCGCTCTGAAGGTGTTGCCCCCGAGTCGGCCTATTGCCACTCCTACCTCTGGCAGATGGAGATGGCCTACTGCCGCTCCCATCTTCGCCAGACGGCAGAATTGCTGCTCCAAAGGTGTTGCCTCAGAGAAGGCCTACTGCCGCCCCTACCTCCGGCAGAAGGAGACAGCCTTCTGCCGCTCCCGCCTTCGTCAGACGGCCGATTGCTGCTCTGAAGGTGTTGCCCCCAAGTCGGCCTATTGCCGCTCCTACCTCCGCCAGAAGGAGATGGCCTACTGCCGCTCCCGTCTTTGCCAGACGGCCGAATTGCTGCTCCGAAGGTGTTGCCTCAGAGGAAGCCTACTGCCGCTCCTCCTTCCGCCAGAAGGAGATGGCCTACTGCCGCTCCCGCCTTCTTCAGATGGCCAATTGCCACTCCGAAGGCGTCCAAAGGCACGCTGACTCCTCCACTCTGGCCATGGCCAATTACTGGGTCTTGGTGCCTCATACTTGCGCCCCTGGGCAGCCACGGCCAATTGCCGGGCCCCATGGCCAAAGAGAGGTGTTATTAGTGTCATCGCCCCTGCGTGAGGCAGATGCCCGGACCCCCAGTATCGGAGAAACCCAGCGAGGCCTCACGGTTTCCCCTGGCCTCTGCTCCCTATGTGTAGCCATGGAGAAGACCCACCTGACGGACCATAGTTCAGGTCGGTGCCGCAGCCCCTCCCTGATGGCGTCCCTCGACTCTGGGAATCGCAGTCCTCAGTCACTCCAGGCCCTCCCCAGGACGTCCAGGCGAGAACTCTCCACGCCCACAAGGTGGCGTAAGACATCCACCTTTGGCCGAGACCTGTTTGGCCCCAGTCCTGAGGGCCACACCCCTGAACCTAGCCCGGAGACTGCAGGCTCCTGTGTCACCTGCAGCCCTGGACGCGAGAGGACGCCCCTGCGAGTCGTCCCGTGCCCTCTCAGCACACCCTCCCCTGGCGGTGCCCCTAACCCGGCAGAGTTGTCGCCGGCGTCTTCCTGCTGCCCCCACGACATGAGTGAATTATGTTAAGTGTGATGTTGCCTCAGAATTAGAGAATTAACTTATGTTAAGTGTGACGTTGCCCCAGAATCAGTGTTACAGCGATACAGTGACTTAACCTATGTTAAATATCGGGGCAAGTGAAATCATGAGTGGATGAATAAGGACGGACACAGAAATTAAGTTCTGGTGAATCGGACTCACAAGTGATGCCCTCGTAGAAAACCAGTAAGACTATTTCCTCGAGTGATCCTCTGTAGTAAAAATACACTCATGTCGTTTGTTATAAGAAAACAGTAGAGAAAGTGTTAATAATATTCTCCCATTTGTATTACCATAAACACAGTGAATTCCCAGTGCCCTCCACTCCCTCGCCTTCTAAAGAATCCCTTCCCAGCAACTACTGTGAATATAAACGAGGAATAGAATCAAATGTCAAAACTCTTTTGCTATCAGATGATACTAAGTTTGAATCAGTAATACTTACCCTTTCCTAATATTACTATAACTCTGTTCCGACCCCTCGCCAGTCCTTTCCCCCTCCCCCCCGTGTGAGCCTCTCTCCCCGCGTTCTCACGCGCGCCTGTGTTCCCTGTACACCTGTGCACTAGATTTACTGTGTTGGCATCAGTATTAATTAAGCCAGTATCCTGCAAGATACTAATATCCTAATTAAGGTTTTATTTCTTTGTCATATATTGTGTTTTAATAGCTGCTGTTTTTGTCCTGTGTCTGATTGGTAATATACGTGTAAAGGCTATTGCCTGAAGTTTTTGTGTCCTGCCTCTCTTCATTGCACTAAGCCCCGGTCTCGAAACAGGACCCCGCTACACGTTAGGTGCTTTAGGACCGAGGAGTCGGGCCTTTTTCACCTAGCATTACACTGGTGGCCAGCGGTGGTTCTTGACCCGGGCATAGAAGAAAGGTAGCGAGGAAATATTTGGCAAGATGGCAACGAAACCGCACGTACAGTTACCCAAGTTTGACCCCGACCAGTACGATATACACATATATCTGACAATAATTAAACCCTTACTGGATATCGGCTTTGAAAATGACCAGCAGAAAATTGCAGTCACACTCCCACTATTGGGCAAAGCAGCGTCAAACATAGCACCGAAAATCGTCCCGGAGCTCACCTGGCAGAACTTTACAAAGTTCGCCGTTCAAGCCATCACCCCGTCATTAGAGAGAGTGGTGGTTCTATCCCAATTGGATAGTTGTTCATTTGACGGGGATATGGATAATACCCTGATACAGGTAAGATGCCTAGTTTCTGCTGCCTACCCGGAGGCAGATGAGGAAACCCGGGATCAGCACACATTTAACACTGCTCAGAGTGCTTCCGAGTGTTGTTAGAGAACACTTCACTATCCATGACCCAACTGGAGACATGGATAGAGATATCCAGCTCATACGGCGCTTCCTGACTGCCTGCCCTACTCCCCAGCAAATTAATGTGGTAAAGAAATTTCCCACTCAACCCCCGGCTCCTCCAACCATGCCACGACCGCCCTTGCCTCACACCAGCCCTACCCCGATGCCCAGTCCGCCTAGGGCACACCCCTCCCACTGGCGCCCTGCCCCGCGGGAAAATCCGAATATGATCTTGGTGAATCCGTGGGAATTCACAGCCTGCAGCTCCCGCTGTCCCCTACATGACATATGGGACCAGATTAAAGCTGCTCACCGCAGAACCACAACCCCGGGTTCACGTAAGGTGTCCTCGTTGGAAAGTGAGGCCTCAGAAGACGAACTGGCACCCATGGACGAGCCCCATGCGGGAGAACAGGAGCAGGAACAGGAGAATGAAAGCCCCAGACAGCTGAATTTTTAGGCCCGCCCCTGCACCAACCCAAGGTGGCAGGGGCCATTACCCCTAATTATCGTCCCCCAGTGTACCACAAGATGAAATTAAACGGCGTGAAGGCCAGATTGCTAGTCGATACGGGAGCAGCCAGGTCCTGACTATACAGCCACTATTTCTCCCGTCACAGATCGATTTTGTCCCCTCTGCCCTACTGCCACTCACCTTGTGAACGCTGGGGATGGCCCCCTTCCCATCCGTGGGGAGACTCAGGCCCTACGGGTTGACACCCACCAGCTGGTGTCCACCCAACATCAATTCATTATTTTTTACTCCTCCTGCCAGAGCTACGACGGGTATTTGGGACTGGACTTGCTCCAAAAACTCGGCGCTACCATCGACTGCCACTACCAACAGCTCCAGTTCCGTCCCCCACCCCGCCCCACCCAGGCCGTTTGCACCTGTACGCCAAGGCCCCGGCCGGAAGATTCGCCCCCTCCCACCTCCCGTCCCCCCCTCCTCTTCCCCTCCCTCTTCCCCCATTTCCTCCTCCTCCAGTGCCCCCCCCCCGCCACCCCTGCTCCTTCCTTCCCCTCCACCGTCTCCGTTGCTGTTACCATTCCTTCTCACAATGAGGCTTGAGTACCCCTTAACCGGCCCTCCGGTCCCTCTCTTTTGTTCTCCCCCCTCCTCCCATCGGGATCCCTTTCTTCCTGCCTTTTATCTCCCACTTTTCTCCCTCCACACCACACCGCCATCTGCATAGCCAACCTCGCCCCTTTCCCCCTGACCCTCCCCAAAGGGCTCGTTATCGGAGAGATGGAGGAAGACGGGCCATGTGCCCCATCCTCCTCCCACTTCCCCGCTCCCCTACCCCCTATTCCCGACCATCTCTCCGTCCAGCAGTCAGATACCTTACGTCGCCTCCTCCTGAATTTCTACGACCTGTTTGTGACAGGACCAGCAGACATAGGGCATACCACATACCTGTCTCATGAAATCCACATGACAGACCTACAAATTAGACAGTCTTCCCGATGAAAGAACCCCCAACAAAGGGAGGAAGAGGACCACCAAGTACGTGAAATGATCGAGGCCAGCGTCATTTCCCCCTCCACCAGCCCTTGGTCCTCCCCCGTCGTTCTAGTAAAGAAGAAAGACAGCACGATGCGATTTTGCATCGATTACCACCGCCTGAACGACCTTACCATCAAAGATGCTACTCCCCTCCCATGAATTGACGATTCCTTAGATTCCCTTTATGAGGCATCGTGGTTCTCCACCCTCAACCTCCACTCTGGGTACTGGCAGGTCCCTGTACATCCAGAACACCGAGGGAAGACAGCCTTTTCCACGAGCATCGGCAAACATTATGAATTCAATGTCCTGCCGTTCGGCCTCTGCAATGCCCCTGCCACCTTCTCCCAGCTAATGGAATCTGTCCTGAGCGGCCTCACTTGGGAGATATGTCTGGCCTATTTAGACGACGTCATCGTTTTTAGCCAGACCTGGGCCGACCACTTCCAGCACCTCTGCCGGGTGTTTACTAGGATTCGCCAGGCAGGCCTCAAACTTCACCCCTCTAAGTGTGTCCTGGCCACCAGGACTGTGTCATTCCTGGGACATGTTATCTCCCAGGCAGGAATCTCCCCGGACCCCGACAAGCTCCGTGCCATAGTGGACATAACGCCACCACAGGACGTCCACGGCATCCACACCTTCCTAGGACTCACATCCTACTATCGTTGCTTTGTGAAGGGGTTTGCGCAAATTGCAAAGCCTCTTCACGATCTGACCCGGAAGGGGGAACCGTTCATCTGGACTGAAGAGAGGCGAGATGCTTTCCAACAGCTAAAAGACAAACTCGTCTCTGCCCCCATCATGGCCTTTCACGATTATGCCCTCTCTATTTGCCTCTACACCGATGTTTCTCTCACCGCAATAGGCGCCGTGCTAGCCCAGGTACAAGCCGGCCGAGAGCACATCATTGCATGCACCAGTCGCACCCTGAATCCAGCTGAGAAGAATTATGCCACGACCAAGCGAGAATGCCTCGGCATAATTTGGGCCCTCCAACACTTTAGGTCTTACCTTTCCGGGACCCAGGTCACGATAATCACTGACCAGTCACTCCAGTGGTTACGCCAGTCTGACTCACATAACGCCCAACTCATCAGGTGGCACGAAACCCTGGAGGAATTTCAGTATGAAATTTCCTACAGGCCTGGGAAGCTTCACACCAACGCAGATGCCCTCTTCCTCCTCCCCATCCATGCGGTACAGCAAGATCTGGACCTCCTACACCTATGGCACTGCAAGGAACGGCCCCCCTGGATTCCCGCCCAGCTGTTCACCAAACTATGCCGACAGGGCGACCACCTCTTAAACCTGTTTGGGCATATCCTTCTGACCCCTGATGCAGGATGTGACGCCCTGTGCCACCTTCTTGCTCATAACAGCATCCACCTGGGTACTAAGAAACTATTACGAGTGTTTAACGACAATTACTGGGCACCAAACCCCTTCACCATCGCCAAGGAAATCATTCAAACTTGCCGCGCCTGTGCACTGGGAAAAGATGTCTCCCGGACCGCCAGACCCTCGGGCCACATCACCACCCATAAACCCTGGCAACTCCTGGCGATAGATGTAGTAAGCCACCTCCCTCCCAAATCTGGATACAAATATGTGATCACCTTTGTCGACATGTATTCGAAATTTGTAGTAGCGTGTCCTGCGAAAGAGCATCATGCCGTCACCGTCACTGATGCCCTTCTCCGAAACGTGTTCCCTTATTTTGGCATCCCTCAAGCCATTCATTCTGACAATGCCCCAGAATTCTCCAGAAAAATCTGGGAGGAACTCGCCAGAATCTTTGGATATAAAATCTCACACTCCTCTCCTTATTGGCCACAGGAGAACGCAGTATGTGAACGTAGTCATCATACACTTATGAACCAATTACGTACACACATCGAGGCTACGAAAGACGACGACTGGCTGGCTAATGTGAAAATCATTCAGTGGGGCATGAATTCCTGTCCCTGGGAGGACGGGGTTTCCCCACATGAGCGAATATTTGGCAAATCCCCTCTCCTGCTACCACTGCGCCAACACCTGCAACCACCTGCCTCTGCTCCCACTACAGACCAGTTGCACCTTCTGAAGGGCCAACTGCACCACCTACAAAGAACTCTAGACCTCGGCTACGACACTGCCTCCAACCCCTTCAGCCCGGGCGACACTGTCATCATTGCCCAACTTCCCACCCCCCACAAATTTGTCCCCCTCTTCACGGGGCCCCACACAATCACCCATGTCCCCAACCCTTACCAGGTTGTCGTAGATTATCATGGCACCCCGCGCACCATCTGAAACCGCCACATGCGTCCTTTCCACACGTCCACCTCTGCCACCCCGACCCCACACCCCTAACCTCCCCCTGCTCCCGCACCGCCTTTCACTTCCACATACAAGTGCTACATTTCTTCCTCGCCCTCCCCCTCCACCCCCCCTACCACCTCAGCCTCCCCCGCTGCCACCACCCCCTGCACCTCACCTGACATCTCACCTGCCACACCAACCTCCCCTCGCTCACCCTCACCCCTTCCCTTCGCTGCCCCACCCTCACCGCTCAGTCCCACGTGTCCCGCCCGCACCACCACCCCCTCAACACAACCCACTACCACCTCCCTCTCCCCACTGCCCTTGCGTATGCCCACCCCAGCGGCCTCACCCCCCACTGTGCTCCCAACACGCACAGCAGCCCGTACTACCCAACCCCTCCCACCCCGCATGCACACTTCCCCACCCACCCCCACCCTCGGAACCAACACCAACTGTTCCGGCCATCTCTTATACCCACCTGCCCGATACACCTGTACCCCTACACCACCCGCCTCCCCACAACTTCACACTATCATGATACATCAAGGCCAAATCCCCTCCACCTACACTCCCTAGAGACGTAACGCTTCATTACCATGGCACAAAACCTGACCCTGACCCTCAGTGTCCAGCATACAGCTCCCTACCGCACCGGCAACAACACTGACCAGGATGAAGGTTAGACGAGCCATATGGGCACCTACCCTTGACAAGAATCACCGGCTCCAAGGACCACACCACCTGCTTACTGTCCTTCGCTCCACCTTCACCAACTCCACGCCCTTCCTCACCTGCGACGCAGAGCAGGAAGAATATCCCTATACCACCACCTGGCAGGCCCTACTACAACACCTCCAGCCTGCATACGCTACAAACAACACTCACGTGTACCACCTCCAGCCACAGGGACATGACTTTTCCCAGGGGGAGAGTGGTGAAATGCGTGTCATACAAAATAGTGTCCCTGAAAACGAGGTCAATGAGGAACAGCATAGTGTCCCCGAAAACGGGATGAGTGACGACCAGCATAGTGTCCCTCAAAACGCACCGACACCCCCACCCGGACCCCAAGGAGTAGCCGCAGCTGAACTACAGGATGCCATGCGACAACAGCATAAGGCAGCCTGGGCCGTGCGTCCATATAACACCCAACTGTCGCACCGTCACCCTATCAGGAGGAGGACACTACCTTCGGGGAGTGGGATTGCCGGATCAGCAAGGGGTGAAGCTGCCAAATCAGCTCCAGACAGCGCCCCCCAGGAGACGGTTTACTGCCACTCCCGCCTTCGCCAGATGGCCGATTGCCACTCCGAAGGTGTTTTCCCGAGTTGGCCTATTGCCGCTGTTCCCTCCAGCAGAAGGAGATGGCCTACTGCCGCTCCCGCCTTCATCAGACAGCCGATTGCTGCTCCGAAGGTTTTGTCCTTGAGTCGGTCTATTGCTGCTCCTCCCTCGGGCAGAAGGAGACGGCCTACTGCCACTCCCGCCTTCATCAGACGGCCGATTGCCGCTCCGAATGTGTTCCACCTGAGTCGGCCTATTCCCGCTCCTCCCTCCGGCAGAATGAGATGGCCTACTGCTGCTCCCGCCTTCGTCAGATGACAGATTGCCGCTCTGAAGGTGTTGCCCCTGAGTCGGCCTATTGCCGCTCCTACCTCCGGCAGATGGAGATGGCCTACTACCGCTCATTTCTTCGCCAGACGGACGAATTGCTGCTCCAAAGGTGTTGCCTCAGAGAAGGCCTACTGCCGCTCCTACCTCCGGCAGAAGGAGACAGCCTTCTGCCGCTCCCGCCTTCGTCAGACGGCCGATTGCCGCTCTGAAGGTGTTGCCCCCGAGTCGGCCTATTGCCGCTCCTACCTCCGGCAGAAGGAGATGGCCTACTGCCACTCCCGTCTTTGCCAGACGGCCGAATTGCTGCTCCGAAGGTGTTGCCTCAGAGAAGGCCTACTGCCGCTCCTCGTTCCACCAGAAGGAGACGGCCTACTGCCGCTCCTCCTTCCACCAGAAGGAGACGGCCTACTGCCGCTCCCGCCTTCGTCAGACGACCAATTGCTGCTCCAAAGGCGTCCAAAGGCACGCTGACTCCTCCACTCGGCCATGGCCAATTGCTGGGCCTTGGTGCCTCATAGTTGAACCCCTGGGCAGCCACGACCAATTGCTGGAGCCATGGTCAAAGAGAGGTGTTATTAGTGTCATCGCCCCTGTGTGAGGCAGACGCCCAGACCCCCAGTACCAGAGAAACCCAGCGAGGCCTCACTGTTTCCCCTGGCCTCCACTCCCCACGCGTGGCCTTGGAGTAGAACCACCTGATGGACCCTAGTTCAGGTCGGTGCCGCAACCCCTCCCTGATGGCGTCCCTCAACTCTGGGGACCGTAGTCCTCAGTCACTCCAGGCCCTCCCCAGGACGTCTGGGCGAGAACTCTCCACTCCCACGAGGTGGCGTAAGACATCCACCTCTGGCCGAGACCTGAGCCAGAGATTTCTGGACCTGTTTGACCACAGTCCTGAGGGCCACACCGCTGAACTTAGCTCGGAGAATGCGGGCTCCTGTGCCACCTGCAGCACTGGACGCGAGAGGACATCCCTGCGAGTCGTCCCGTGCCCTCTCAGCACACCCTCCCCTGGCGGTGCCCCTAACCCGGCAGAGTTGTCGCCGGCATCTCCCCGCTGCCCCACAACATGAGTGAATTATGTTAAGTGTGGTGTTGCCCCAGAATTAGAGAATTAACTTATGTTAAGTGTGACGTTGCCCCAGAATCAGTGTTACAGCGATACAGTGACTTAATCTATGTTAAATATCGGGGCGAGTGAAATCACGGGTGGATGAATAAGGACGGACACAGAAATTAAGTTCTGGTGAATCGGACTCACAATTGATGCCCTCGTAGAAAACCAGTAAGACTATTTTCCCGAGTGATCCTCTGTATTAAAAATTCACCCCATGTCGTTTGTTATAAGAAAACAGTAGAGAAAGTGTTAATAATATTCTCCCGTTTGTATTACCATAAACACAGTGAATTCCCAGTGCCCTCCACTCCCTTGCCTTTTAAAGAATCCCCTCCCAGCAACTACTGTGAACATAAACGAGGAATAAAATCAAATGTCAAAACTCCTTTGCTATCAGATGATGCTAAGTTTGAATGAATAATACTTACCCTCTCCCAATATTACTATAACTCTGTTCCAACCCCTCGCCATTCCTTTCCCCCTCCCCCCCCGTGTGAGCCTCTCTTCCCGCGTTCTCATGCGCGCCTGTGTTCCCTGTACACCTGTGCACTAGAATTACTGTATTGGCATCAGTGTTAGTTAAGCCAGTATCCTGCAAGATACTAATATCCTAATTAAGGTTTTATTTCTTTGTCATATATTGTGTTGTAATATCTGCTGTTTTTGTCCTGTGTCTGACTGGTAATATACGTGTAAAGGCTATTGCCTGAAGTTTTTGTGTCCTGCCTCTCTTCATTGCACTAAGCCCCGGTCTCGAAAGAGGACCCTGCTACACGTTAGGTGCTTTAGGACCGAGGAGTCGGGCCTTTTTCACCTAGCATTACACTGGTGACAAGCGGTGGTTCTTGACCTGGGCATAGAAGAAAGGTAGCGAGGAAATATTTGGCAACATGGCAACTAAACCACACGTACAGTTACCCAAGTTTGACCCCAACCAGTACGATATACACATATATCTGACAATAATTAAACCCATACTGGATATTGGCTTTGAAAATGACCAGCAGAAAATTGCAGTCACACTCCCACTATTGCGCAAAGCAGCGTCAAACATAGCACCGAAAATCGTCCCGGAGCTCATCTGGCAGAACTTTACAAAGTTCGCTGTTCAAGCCATCACCCCATCATTAGAGAAAGTGGTGGTTCTATCCCAATTGGATAGTTGTTCATTTGACGGGGACTTGGATAATACCCTGATACAGGCAAGATGCCTAGTTTCTGCTGCCTACCCGGAGGCAGATGAGGAAACCCGGGATCAGCACACATTTAACACTGTGCTCAGAGTGCTTCCGAGTGTTGTTAGAGAACACTTCACTATCCATGACCCAACTGGAGACATGGATAGAGATATCCAGCTCATACGACGCTTCCTGACCACCTGCCCTACTCCCCAGCAAATTAATGTGTTAAAGAAATTTCCCACTCAACCCCTGGCTCCTCCAACCATGCCACAACCTCCCTTGCCTCACACCAGCCCTACCCCGATGCCCAGTCCGCCTAGGGCACACCCCTCACGCTGTCGCCCTGCCTCGCGGGAAAATTCGAATATGATCTTGGTGAATCCGTGGGAATTCACAGCCTGCAGCTCCCGCTGTCCCCTACATGACATACGGGACCAGATTAAAGCTGCTCACCGCAGAACCACAACCCCGGGTTCACGTAAGGTGTCCTCATTGGAAAGTGAGGCCTCAGAAGACGAACTGGCACCCATGGACGAGCCCCATGCGGGAGAACAGGAGCAGGAACAGGAGAATGAAAGCCCCAGACAGCTGAATTTTTAGGCCCGCCCCCGCACCAACCCAAGGTGGCGGGGGCCATTACCCCTAATTATCGTCCTCCAGTGTACCACAAGATGAAATTAAACGGCGTGAAGGCCAGACTGCTAGTCGATACGGGAGCAGCCAGGTCCTGCCTATACAGCCACTATTTCTCCCATCACAGATCGATTTTTGGCCCACTCCGCCCTACTGCCACTCACCTTGTGAACGCCGGGGATGGCCCCCTGCCCATCCATGGGGAGACTTAGGCCCTACAGGTCGACACCCACCAGCCGGTGTCCACCCAACATCAATTCATTATTTTTTACTCCTGCCGGAGCTAAGACGGGTATTTGGGACTGGACCTACTCCAAAAACTCGGAGCTACTATCGCCTGCCACTACCAAGAGCTCCAGTTCCGTCCCCCACCCCGCCTCACCCAGGCCGTTTGCACCTGTACGCAAAGGCCCCGGCCGGAAGATTCGCCCCCTCCCGCCTCCCGTCCCCCCCTCCTCTTCCCCTCCCTCTGCCCCCCTTTCCTCCTCCTCCAGTGCCCCCCCCCACCGCCCCTACTCCTTCCTTCCCTGCCACCTTCTCCGCTGCTGTTACCATTCCTTCTCACCACGAGGCTTGGGTACCCCTTAATCGGCCCTCCGGTCCCTCTCTTTTGTTCTCCCCCCTCCTCCCATCGGGATCCCTTTCTACCTGCCTTTTATCTCCCACTTTTCTCCCTCCACACCACACCGCCGCCTGCATACCAAACCTCGCCCCTTTCCCCCTGACCCTCCCCAAAGGGCTCGTTATTGGAGAGATGGAGGAAGACGAGCCATGTGGCCCATCCTCCTACCACTTCCCCGCCCCCCTACCCCCTATTCCCGACCATCTCTCCGTTCAGCAATCAGATACCTTACATCGCCTCCTCCTGAATTTCTACGACCTGTTTGTGACAGGACCAGCAGACATAGGGCATACCACATATCTGTCTCATGAAATCCACATGACAGGCCTACAAAATAGTCAGTCTTCCCGATGAAAAAACCCCCAACAAAGGGAGGAAGAGGACCACCAAGTACGTGAAATGATCGAGGCCAGCGTCATTTCCCCCTCCACCAGCCCTTGGTCCTACCCCGTCGTTCTAGTAAAGAAGAAAGACAGCACGATGCGATTTTGCATCGATTACCACCGCCTGAACGACCTTACCATCAAAGATGCTACTCCCGTCCCATGAATTGACGATTCCTTAGATTCCCTTTATGAGGCATCGTGGTTCTCCACCCTCAACCTCCACTCTGTGTACTGGCAGGTCCCTGTACATCCAGAACACCGAGGGAAGACAGCCTTTTCCACGAGGATCAGCAAACATTATAAATTCAATGTCCTGCCGTTCGGCCTTTGCAATGCCCCTGCCACCTTCTCCCAGCTAATGGAATCTGTCCTGAGCGGCCTCACTTGGGAGATATGTCTGGCCTATTTAGACGACGTCATCGTTTTTAGCCAGACCTGGGCCGACCACTTCCAGCACCTCTGCCGGGTGTTTACTAGGATTCGCCAGGCAGGCCTCAAACTTCACCCCTCTAAGTGTGTCCTGGCCACCAGGACTGTGTCATTCCTGGGACATGTTATCTCCCAGGCAGGAATCTCCCCGGACCCCGACAAGCTCCGTGCCATAGGGACATACCACCATCACAGGACGTCCACGACATCCACACCTTCCTAGGACTCACATCCTACTATCGTCACTTTGTGAAGGGGTTTGCGCAAATTGCAAAGCCTCTTCACGATCTGACCCGGAAGGGGGAACCGTTCATCTGGACTGAAGAGAGGCGAGATGCTTTCCAACAGCTAAAAGACAAACTCGTCTCTGCCCCCATCATGGCCTTTCACGATTATGCCCTCTCTATTTGCCTCTACACCGATGTTTCTCTCACCGCAATAGGCGCCGTGCTAGCCCAGGTACAAGCCGGCCGAGAGCACATCATTGCATGCACCAGTCGCACCCTGAATCCAGCTGAGAAGAATTATGCCACGACCAAGCGAGAATGCCTCGGCATAATTTGGGCCCTCCAACACTTTAGGTCTTACCTTTCCGGGACCCAGGTCACGATAATCACTGACCAGTCACTCCAGTGGTTACGCCAGTCTGACTCACATAACGCCCAACTCATCAGGTGGCACGAAACCCTGGAGGAATTTCAGTATGAAATTTCCTACAGGCCTGAGAAGCTTCACACCAACGCAGATGCCCTCTTCCGCTTCCCCATCCATGCGGTACAGCCAGATCTGGACCTCCTACACCTATGGCACTGCAAGGAACGGCCCCCCTGGATTCCCGCCCAGCTGTTCACCAAACTATGCTGACAGGGTGACTACCTCTTAAACCTGTCTGGGCATATCCTTCTGACCCCTGATGCAGGATGTGACGCCCTGCGCCACCTTCTTGCTCATAACAGCATCCATCTGAGTGCTAAGAAACTATTACAAGTGTTTAACGACAATTACTGGGCACCAAACCCCTCCACCCTCGCCAAGGAAATCATTCAATCTTGCCGCGCCTGTGCACTGGGAAAAGATGTCTCCCGGACCGCTGGACCCTCGGGCCACATCACCATCCATAAACCCTGGCAACTCCTGGCGATAGATGTAGTAGGCCACCTCCCTCCCAAATCTGGATACAAATATGTGATCACCTTTGTGGACATGTATTCAAAATTTGTAGTAGCCTGTCCTGCGAAAGAGCATCATGCCGTCACCGTCGCTGATGCCCTTCTCCGACACGTGTTCCCTTATTTTGGCATCCCTCAAGCCATTCATTCTGACAATGCCCCAGAATTCTCCAGAAAAATCTGGGAGGAACTCGCCAGAATCTTTGGATATAAAATCTCACACTCCTCTCCTTATTGGCCACAGGAGAACGCAGTATGTGAACGTAGTCATCATACTCTTATGAACCAATTACGTACACACATCGAGGCTACGAAAAATGACGACTGGCTGGCTAATGTGAAAATTATTCAGTGGGGCATGAATTCCTGTCCCTGGGAGGACGGGGTTTCCCCACATGAGCGAATATTTGGCAAATCCCCTCTCCTGCTACCACTGCGCCAACACCTGCAACCATCTGCCTCCGCTCCCACTACAGACCAGTTGCACCTTCTGAAGGGCCAACTGCACCACCTACAAAAAACTCTAGACCTCAGCTACGACACTGCCTCCAACCCCTTCAGCCCGGGCGACACTGTCATCATTGCCCAACTTCCCACTCCCCACAAATTTGTCCCCCGCTTCACGGGGCCCCACACAATCACCCATGTCCCCAACCCTTACCAGGTTGTTGTAGATTATCACGGCACCCCGCGCACCCTCCAAAACTGCCACATGCGTCCTTTCCACACGTCCACCTCTGCCACCACGACCCCACACCCCTAACCTCCCCCTGCTCCCGCACCGCCTTTCACTTCCACATACGAGTGCTACATTTCCTCCTCGCCCTCCCCCTCCACCCCCCTACCATCTCAGCCTCCCCCGCTGCCACCACCCCCTGCACCTCACCTGACATCTCACCCACCACACCGACCTCCCCTCGCTCACCCTCACCCCTTCCCTTCGCTGCCCCACCCTCACCGCCCAATCACACATTTCCCGCCCCACACCACCACCCCCTGAACACAACCCACTACCACCTCCCTCTCCCCACCACCCTTGCGTATGCCCACCCCAACGGCCTCACCCCCCACCGTGCTCCCAACACGCACAGCAGCCCGTACTACCCAACCCCTCCCACCCCGAATGCACACTTCCGCACCCACCCCCACCCTCAGAACCAACACCAACCGTTCCAGCCATCTCTCATGCCCACTTGCCCGATACACCTGTACCTCTACACCACCCACCTCCCCACAACTATCATACCGCACCGGCAACAACACTGACCAGGATGAAGGTTAGACGAGCCATATGGGCACCTACCCTCGGCAAGAATCGCCGGCTCCAAGGACCACACCACCTGCTTACCGTCCTCCGCTCCACCTTCACCAACTCCATGCCCTTCCTCACCTGCGACGCAGAGCAGGAAGGATATCCCTATACCACCACCTGGCAGGCCCTACTACACCTCCAGCCTGCATACGCTACAAACAACACTCACGTGTACCACCTCCAGCCACAGGGACGTGACTTTTCCCAGGGGGAGAGTGGTGAAATGTGTGTCATACAATATAGTGTCCCTGAAAACGAGGAGAGTGAGGAACAGCACAGTGCCCCCGAAAACAGGATGAGTGACGAGCAGCATAGTGTCCCTGGAAACGCACCGACACCCCCACCCGGACCCCACGGAGTAGCCGCAGCTGAACTACAGGATGCCATGCGACAACGCCATAAGGTAGCCTGGGCTGTGCACCCTTATAACACCCAACTGTCGCACCGTCACCCTATCAGGAGGAGGACACTACCTTTGGGGAGTGGGATTGCCAGATCAGCTAGGGGTGGAGCTGCCAAATCAGCTCCGGGCAGTGCACTTCAGGAGACGGCCTACTACCGCTCCCGCCTTCGCCAGTAGGCCGATTGCCACTCCAAAGGTGTTTTCCCAGAGTCGGCCTATTGCCGCTCCTTCCTCCGGCAGTAGGAGACGGCCTACTGCCGCTCCTGCCTTCGTCAGACGGCTGATTGCTGCTCCGAAGGTGTTGCCCCTGACTTGGCCTATTGCTGCTCCTCCCTCCGGCAGAAGGAGACAGCCTACTGCCGCTCCCGCCTTCGTCAGACGGCCGATTGCCGCTCTGAAGGTGTTGCCCTTGAGTCGGCCTATTGCCGATCCTCTCTCCAGCAAAAGGAGACGGCCTACTGCCACTCCTGCCTTCATCAGATGGCCGATTGCCGCTCCGAAATTGTTGCCCCCGAGTCGGCCTATTGCCGCTCCTACCTCCGGCAGAAGGAGACTGCCTCCTGCCGCTCCCGCCTTCGCCAGATGGCCGATTGCTGCTCCGAAGGTATTGCCTCAGAGACGGCCTACTGCCGCTCCTCCCTCCGCCAGAAGGAGACGGCCTACTGCCATTCGTGCCTTCGTCAGATGGCCGATTGCCGCTCCGAAGGCGTCCAGAAGCGCGCTGACTCCCCCAGTCCAGCCACGGCCAATTGCCGGGCCCCACGGCCAAAGAGAGGTGTTACTAGTGTCATCGCCCCTGCGTGAGACAGACGCCCGGACCCCCAGTACCAGAGAAACCCAGCGAGGCCTCACGGCTGCCCCTGGCCTCCGCTCCCTACGCCTGGCCCTGGAGAAGACCCACCTGACGGACCATAGTTCAGGTCGGTGCCTCAGCCCCTTCCTGACGGCGCTCCTATACTCTGGGGACCACAGTCCTCAGTCACTCCAGGCCCTTCCCAGGACGCCCGGGCGAGAACTCTCCACACCCACGAGGCAGCGTAAGACATCCACCCCCTGCCGAGACCTGAGCCAGAGATTTCTGGACCTGTTTGGCCCCAGTCCTGAAGGCCACGCCCCTGAACCTAGCTCGGAGACTGCGGGCTCCAGCGCCACCTGCAGCCCTGGACGCGAGAGGACGCCCCTGCGAGTCGTCCCGTGCCCTCTCGGCACGCCCTCCCCTGGCGGTGCCCCTAACCCGGCAGAGTTGTCGCCGGCGTCTCCCCGCCGCCCCCACAACATGAGTGAATTATGTTAAGTGTGGTGTTGCCCCAGAATTAGTGAATTAACTTATGTTAAGTGTGACGTTGCCCCAGAATCAGTGTTACAGCGATACAGTGACTTAATCTATGTTAAATATCGGGGCGAGTGAAATCACTGGTGGATGAGTAAGGACGGACACAGAAATTAAGTTCTGGTGAATCGGACTCACAAGTGACGCCCTCGTAGAAAACCAATAAGACTATTTCCCCGAGTGATCCTCTGTAGTAAAAATACACCCATGTTTTTTGTTATAAGGAAACAGTAGAGAAAGTGTTAATAATATTCTTCCGTTTGTATTACCATAAACACAGTGAATTCCCAGTGCCCTCCACTCCCTTGCCTTTTAAAGAATCCCCTCCCAGCAACTACTGTGAACATAAACGAGGAATAGAATCAATTGTTAAAACCCCTTTGCCCTCAGACGATACTAAGTTTGAATCAATAATACTTACCCTCTCCCAATATTACTGTAACTCTGTTCCAACCCCTCGCGAGTCCTTTCCCCCTCCCCCCCCCCTGTGAGCCTATCTCCCCGCGCTCCCACTCGCGCCTGAGTTTCCTGTACACCTGTGCACTAGAATTACTGTATTGGCATCAGTATTAGTTAAGCCAGTATCCTGCAAGATACTAATATCCTAATTAAGGTTTTATTTCTTTGTCATTTATTGTGTTGTAATATCTGCTGTTTTTGTCCTGTGTCTGACTGTGGTAATATACATGTAAAGGTTATTGCCTGAAGTTTTTGTGTCCTGCCTCTCTTTATTGCACTAAGCCCCGGTCTCGAAAGAGGAGCCCGCTACACGTTAGGTGCTTTAGGACCGAGGAGTCGGGCCTTTTTCACCTAGCATTACAGTTATAAAACACACACACACAAATGACGTTATGAGAGTATGATAGCTGTCGTCTCTTGCCCCCCTCCGCCCCCGACCCCCACACACACACTGACATTATAAAAGTGAACCCTGTCTCGCCTCTCCACACACACACACACACACACACACACTGAAGTTATTAGAGTATGACAGCTCTCGTCTCGCTTGCTCCCTCCCCCTCGACACACACTGAAGAATTCGTCTCGCCTACACACACACACACACACACACACACACGGCCTTGCACTGTTACGTGTGATGCGTTGGCTGATGTGGAGAGGCTTCTTTGACTCTCAGTGTTGAAATTTCAGTCTGTTCCCTTCCTTTCCATGGTTTACAAAGATAAGCGTAGGTTATAACGTGCAGCGTTATGCAAAATAACGTTGTCTTACGTAGCAAAGTGAGTACAACAGGACACTGATGGCGAAGAATCGAAGCGTTGTCATAACTTGTTCATGTGTTTGCTGCCCATGAGACTTCCTGTGTGCATCTGTATACAGAGGTGGGCTGGATCGGTTATTACACTATAAGTGTGTCAGCTGAAAAGTGATTGATTCAAATTATAATGTAACGTACCTGAAACATATGGTTACTTTATATACGCATTTTCACATAGTTACACCGAAGGAAATAAAAGATAAATATTTTTATAGGTCTATGTGGTGTGGTGGAAGTATCATTTTCTGTCACTATGCTTGGACGAACGAACGGTTTCTTACGAGTACATTAATTATACACTATTTGATTGACTTATGGATGTAAAGTACCTGAGAAGTATAAGGGGAGTGGGGTGTGTTTGATTCGCTGTTGCTGATTGGCCGCAATGATGTCATCGCAACTGACGTCAGATGATCAATAATACTTAATTTCAAATACTTTCCTCTTGAGTTTCTGGGAATAAAATACTCAAATGTTCATAAAAAACACAGAGAATATATTCAATCTGTTTTGTTTAACAAGAAAAAAGGAAAGAGTACGTGTCGTGACGAATAAATGTTCACATCTATGTCGATGACAAGACTATCGCCGAGGAGTGTTCAAAGTATTACGATTTGTTAACCTGTCATTGTCACGCAGTTTTTATATCAGTTTGCTTTAATAGTATGGTAATGCATATACAAACTGCAAGGACTGATATAACCCTACGCTGACCTAAGCGAAATGAGTGGCTACCCCTTGTTCGAAAATGTACAACAGTGCCAGTAACTTGGCATGTTAACATCATAAAAATAAATATAATCTGAAAAATTTTCTTTTTCGTAGGAACATACAGAACCAATCCTAATTTATTGTATGAAAGGCAAAGGTGTAGTGGACGGCAGAGGTTATAAGTACTTGAAGCCTAGGAGACGAAACTGACAGCGTTGGCTACAGAAAAAAGTTATGGCAAGGAAGCACCCTAATGAAGAATTAATAGTGAAAATAAACAGAAGTGATGAAATAATGGCATTGTAATAGTTGTAAATAGGCTACTCATAATTTGTGACGCTTTCTGCCGAGTTCAATAAAATTGTTACTTGACCTGCCCTCCTTTCCCTTGGTACAGTGATATCATTCCATTTGTTTCCCACGTCTTGGGAATATTTCTAAAAGTTGTGTTCATCGCTTCCCACGCAGGCATTTGAGTGTTGCCATCGACATGAAGATGTAAGCATTTATTCAAGGCAAGCTTTGCTTATTTACAGTGACTACAGCATACGGACCGTTATCTTGTTTAAAAGAACAGATTAAATATATTCTTCATCTTTCTGATGAAATTTGAGCATTTTACTCTCACGAACACAAAAAGAAAGTGTTTAGACGAAAACTAAACATTGTCGATCATCTGGCGTCTGTTGCGATGACATCATCAGCGGCCAATCAGCAGCCACGTATCAAACACACCCTACTCACCCACTACATCTCAGGTACATAATCAATCAAATAAGGGATGTTATGCATTTTCATCGTAACAACTTCGGGTGACACCTGATGATTCAAGCACACGGTAAATTGTCACTTATCTCACTTTTGAGCGCGCGCGCGCGCGCGCGCACACACACACACACACACACACACACACACACACACACACACAAAGGGAAATTATCATGACCTAAAGAATTATTTCTTAGAAGTTGATTGGGAAAATGAGCTTAGAGGACAAGATTTAAATGCTGTATATAAAAAATTCTGTGAATTTTATGAAATAGGAGTCCAGAGGTACATCCCACAGCACAAAGAAGCAGATAAGAAAATACAGAAATGGTTCAATACAGAATGTAAAAAATCAAAAGAAAGAAGAGATTTGTTGTGGAATAGATACAGAAGACACAATAGTGAAAGGGCATATAATAATTACAAACAGGCAAGAAACGATTATACAAGAATAAGGAGGGAAGCCCTAAAACAGTTTGAGGAGGATATCATAAATAAAAGTAGTGATCAACCGAAGCTATTTTACAGCTACATCAGAAGCAAAACCAAAGTAAAAGATATAATACAATCCATTACGGACGAGGGAATCACCTGTACACAAGAGAAAGATATTTGTGAAGCACTAAATAAGAATTTCCAATCAGTTTCTACAGAAGAAAAAAATTCTGAGAGGGACTATGTGGAACATGCATGCCCACACATACTACCAGATATACAAATATCAGAAAAAGTAATACAGGAGGAGTTAAGTAAATTAGACAGAGGAAAAGCAAATGGTCCTGATGAAATTTCATGTTGGGTGCTACGAGAATGTGCAAAGGAGTTAAGTAAACCATTATTTTTAATTTTAAAGAAATCCTTGAGTCAAGGTAAACTACCTGATATTTGGAAGAAAGCAAATATTGTCCTCTTATTCAAGAAAGAGAATAGACAAAATCCACTCAACTACCGACCAGTATCACTGACCAGTGTTGTAAGCATGGTATTAGAAAAGCTTATAAGAAAAGCTTGGGTAAATTATCTAGAAGAACACAATATGATAAAAGAAAGACAGTTTGGTTTCAGAAAAGGAAAATCATGTGTTACTAATCTGTTGAGCTACTATGACAGAGTAACAGACACAATACAGAAAGAGAGAAAGGATGGGTGGACAGTATCTATTTAGATTTCAAGAAAGTATTTGACACAGTACCACACGAAAGACTTTTATGGAAACTATACCATCAAGGAGGAATTCGAGGCAAACTGTTTTGTTGGATGCAAGATTTTCTCATAAAAAGAGAAATGAGAACAGTACTAAGGGGAAACTACTCATCATGGAAGGAAGTGATTAGTGGAATACCACAGGGCTCAGTGCTGGTACCAATCATGTTTTTAATGTATATAAATGATATAGACAGTAACACTGGAAATGAAAGCTATCTAAATATGTTCGCAGATGATGCAAAAATACAAAGGAGAATTACTAACACAGACTCTTGTAAAGAGCTACAAGAAGAATTAAATAAACTTCATGAATGGAGTAATATATGGCAAATGGAATTCAATGTGGACAAGTGTCATGTAATCAAGTTTGGTAAAAGTGGAAAAAGACCTGATTGGGATTATACATTAGGAAACAAAACCCTACACACATCAGAAAGAGAGAAGGACCTAGGTGTGATTATCAATAACAGACTATCTCCGGCTGACCACATCAGTGAGAAGGTACGGAACATGTATACACTGCTTGCAAATATGAGAATAGCATTCACATACATAAGTGAAGACATGCTAAGAAGGATAATAACATCATTCATCAGGCCAACCCTGGAGTATGCATCAGTAGTCTGGAGTCCTCATCTCAAAAAACACATAGACAAGATTGAAAAAGTTCAAAGGGCCGCTACAAGATGGATACCCGGGATCTAAGCTACGAAGAAAGACTAAATAAACTGAATCTACCAACACTACAGGAAAGAAGGAAAAGAGGTGACATGATAAAGCTATATAAATGCATATCAGGGAAGGAGAAAATAGACATAAATGATTACATAACATATGGGGAAGCATCAGCAAGAGGACACTGCAAAAAACTGCATAAGAAGAGAGGTGATAAAGACTTAAGGAAATTCAGTTTCCCAAACAGAGCAATTGATCATTGGAATGCATTACCGAATGAAATAGTGTGTGGCAAAACAATTCACAAATTTAAGGCTATGTACGATAAATATGGTTTAAGACACGGGACAGTACGAGCTTGACTCATTCCTGTAAAGATACAATTAGGTAAGAACACACACACACACACACACACACACACACACACACACACACACACACACACACACACACATTTATGCTGAACCTAGTTCGATTTCTAATTTCTTAAAAGCTATGGGATTTTTCCAACGTGTCTATGTTTAATGAAGATTTTGCAGAGAATAAATGCATTAAACTAATACATAGTGTCACCTATACGGCCATAATGTGATTCCACAGCATTATCTCTTGCAAGATAAACATGACAGAGTCAATCCTCTATTGGTTCATAACGTGTGTACGTGTGTGTGTTGCCCCGCGATAGAGTGGGCCTCCCGTCCAGAATGGCCCTGTCCTCATCTCCTGCCCCGACTCGGGTGGGCTAGAGATTGTGGTATCCGAGTGTACGTAACATGTACTTATGTATCAAGGCCATATCTGTCCTCCTTTCACTGTCTCAAAACTTTTTAATTGGTGAGGGGAGCTGACTCCCTTTAAAAGTCATGGCTGGAATATTGTGTTTAGCGGAAGACCTTTCCAGTGACCAAACTCACCTAGGAAGTTTCAAAGTTATCAAATAACCTACGACGAGCTAAAGCACACACACACACACACACACACACACACACACACACACACACACACACACACACACACACACACACACACTCACACAGGATGAATCTCGCGCAACGGTATAAGGCGAGGTGCTGAAAATTATAATTATTTTGTTGTTTACAAAGGGGGAAGTTGAAAAAGGTTGGGGGAGGGGAGAAAGATGAAAGACAGTGGGAGATTAAAGTTGGTGGGCAGTCCTTCTTGTTGAGTCTGTTGAGTGTTTATTGTTTCATTTGCTTGAGTTTTTGGTTGGTCTTGTGGTGTGTCTGTTATTTATACTGTGTGTGTGTGTGTGTGTGTGTGTGTGTGTGTGTGTGTGTGTGTGTGTGTGTGTGTGTCTGTGTGTTTGTGTGTGTGTGTGTGTGTGTGTGTGTGTGTGTGTGTGTGTGTGTGTGTGTGTGTGTGTTTATTGGATATTTGTGTGTTGCTCTAGCTAGCCAGCTGTAAATTGGGGTATCCTCCTACTTTCTCTATACTCATTTCAAAGCCAAAGGTGGCTGTTGTGTATATATACGCAACGACTTATCTTGCTCTCGTGTTCCTGAACTCGATTCTTCTGAATTCTCTACACTCTGGCTTCGGCTTTCCTGTCATTCTCTGACTAAATATATCTGTGCTGTTTACTTATCCCCTAATTCTACTGACTCAAAAATTCTTCGACTATCTTACTTCTACGATGGAACACATTCTATCCATTTCTCCTTTCTCTGAAATCTCCATTCTAGGAGATTTCAATGTTCACCACCACCTTTGGCTCTCCTCTCCTTTCACGGATCCACCTGGTGAACAAGCCTACATCTTTTCTATCCTTAATGACCTAGAGCAGCTTGTACAGCACCCTACCCGTATCCCTGACCGCCTTGGAGAGAGCTCCAACATACTTGACCTCTTCCTCACAACTAATCCTTCTGCTTACTCTGTTAATCTTTTCTCTCCGTTGGGCTCCTCCGATCACAACCTTATTACCTTAACCTGTCCTATCACTTCCGTACGGCCTGTGGAACCTCCAGGGAAACGTCGTCTGTGGCATTTTGGAACCGCAGACTGGGAGGCCCTCAGGCAGAACTTCTTTGATTTTCCCTGGAATGATTATTGCTTCCGTGACCGGGAGCCATCTGAGTGTGCCTTGCACATTACGGAGGTTATTCTCTCGGGCATGGAAGTATACATTCCTTTCTCATATCCTTTGACTAACGCAAGAAAACCTTGGTTTAATCACGCTTGTTCTAGTGCTGTCCGCAACAAGGAGAGGGCCTACAAAAGGTACAGGAGCCAACCCACCCCTGAATCACATCATCTTTACGTTTCTGCCCGGAATCGTGCTAAGTCTGTTCTTCGTTCTACTAAAAATAATTTCATCCATACCAAATGCTCTCAACTCTCCAACTCGAATTCTTCCCGCTCCTTCTGGCACCTTGCCAAAAATCTTTCTAACAACTTTACCTCATCATCCTTCCCTCGTCTTTTCTACTCTGATGGTTCTGTAGCTATTTCTTCTACTGATAAAGCAGATCTCTTCCCACAGACTTTCTCCTCCAATTCCACCTTAGACGATTCCGGTGCTGTTCCTCCATCACTTCCCCCCTCTGACTTCCTCATGGCTGACATTAAAATTTCTTCAGTTGATGTATTTTCTGCCATCACTGGCCTCAGCACTAACAAGGCATATGGGCCTGATGGGGTCCCTCCTGTTGTTCTCAAGAACTGTGCTTCTGTGCTTACACCCTACCTAGGCAAACTCTTTCGCCTTTGTCTGTCAACTTGTACTTTTCCTTCTTGCTGGAAGTTTGCTCTCATTCAGCCAGTCCCAAAGAAGGGTGGCCACTCCCAACCCTCCAACTATCGTCCAATTGCTTTAACGTCCTGTATTTCAAAAGTTTTCGAGTCAATTCTCATTAGAAAAATTTTAAGGCATCTTTCCTATCACAACCTTCTTTCCGATCGTCAGTATGGGTTCCGTTAGGGACGCTCCACTGGCGATCTTCTCACCTACCTTTCAGACTCCTGGTCATCCTCCTTTCGGGACTTTGGCAAAAGCTTTGCCATTGCACTTGACATCTCAAAGGCTTTCGATCGAGTCTGGCAAAAATCTTTAATTTCCAAACTGCCCTCCTACGGTGTCTATCCTTCTATCTGTGCCTTCATCGCTAGCTTCCTTTCTGGTCGTTCTATAGTCGCTGTTGTAGACGGCCATCGTTCTTCTCCTAGATCTATCAACAGTGGTGTTCCTCAGGGCTCTGTCCTATCACCAACTCTCTTCCTTTTATTCATCAATGATCTTCTAAGCTGTACATCTAACCCTATCCACTCATACGCTGATGACTCCACCCTTCACCTTTTCATTCGGTTCCCGCAACGCCCATCTCAACAGTTGCTTCAACAAACAAGGGATGAGGCCATGGCACACCTAATGTCTGACTTGGCTCGTATCTCTGACTGGGGTAAAAATAATATGGTTGTTTTTAATGCATCTAAGACTCAGTTCTTACACCTATCAACCCGACAAAATCTTCCACAGGTAGACCCATTAATGTTTAATAATATTCAGCTTAATCCTGCATCATCCTTGAACATGCTTGGGGTTTCATTTACTCGGGACTTAACTTGGAAAGATCATATGACATCTCTTGTAAAATCTGCTTCCAAGAGATTGGGTGTGCTAAGCCGACTCCGCTCTCTCTTTACCCCTGCACAATTGTTGACTCTATACGGGGGTTTTATCTGCCCCTGTGTGGAGTACAACTCTCATGTGTGGGGAGGCTCCCCAAATACAGCCCTTCTCAATAGGGTGGAGTCAAAGGCTTTTCATCTCATTAACTCTCCTCCTCTTACAGACTCCCTTCAACCTCTGTCTCTTCGCCGCACTGTTGCATCTTTATCTCTTTTCTATCGCTACTTTAATGGTCACTGCTCCTCTGAACTGTCTGTTTGCATTCCTCCACCTCTACGACGGGCGCGTAGCACCCGTCTGGCAGCAAACTCTCATTCCTTTTCTGTCCAACTCTCTAATGCAAGAGTTAACCGTTACTCCCAGTCTTTCATTTACGCAACAGGTCAGCTCTGGAACTGTCTCCCTCTGTCTGTATTTCCTGCTGCCTATGATCTCCAGTCTTTCAAACGCAGTGTGTCCAGGCATCTCAAAATGATCGGATCTTGAATTTGGCTCTCTATTGTATTTTGTTTTTCTCTTTGAGGGAAGTGTTACTGCGGGCTTATGGCCTTTGGTTCCCTCTTCCTCGCATTAAAAAAAAAAAAAAAAAAACGATGTAGTGCTGCATACTTCTTCCTTAGCCTTCATCATTCTTTTTCTGTGCCTGTCCTCCTCTCTTCCTATTTCTCCCATCTTTCCTGTCACTTCTTATTGCTTTGCTTTCCTTTACAGGTGGCTTTACATTGAGTAACAAGCCAAATGGTTTCCTGCAAGCCAAGAAACCATTTACAAGGCTGGGTGGTAACCATATAACCAAACCATACGTGCTCCCTACATGTCAAGAAGTGGGTTAGTGGAGGGTTAGTGCCCCTCCCCGTAAAACAAATAACTCAGAGGCAAATGGCCACCCCTTACGGGATTATGGCGTCTGGCAATAGATTGATAGATAGATAGATAGATAGATTCTCCATTTTTCTTCATATTGGTTGATGCGATTAATTTCTCGTTCTGCTCTTATTTTTATCATGTTCTTTGCCTTAACGGGGTAGCCAATTATTTGTGTGACATCATTGGCATATTGCATGTTAAGGTCATTGACAGAAAGGGGAAGGTCGTTCGTATAAACTGTAAGCAATGTAGGTGACAGAACACTTCCTTGGGGAACACCGCATCTGAGGAGGAATGGTGTTCCTACGTATTGGTTGATTGCTATTCTGGTCTCTCTGTCCATTAAGAAGTCGCAGAGGAGTTTTTCTATAATGATGGGAAGTTCTTACTGTAGAAGTTTGTATTTGAGCCCCAGGTCCCAAACTTTGTCAAAAGCCTTTGTGATGTCTCTAAGTATTATTTGGCGTTGTCCCCCGTCTGCTTTATTTTGAGCAATTTGTTCTGTTATTATGGCTAGTGCGTGTGTGGTTCGTAGCCCTCGACGGAAGCCAAATTGATGTTTGTTATATAGATTCTCATTTTCTAGGTGAAATCTTAGTCTACTATTTATAATTCTTTCTATCAATTTGCCTGGTACCTCGAGTAGCGAGATAGATCTGTAATTTTCAGGAAGCCTGGGATATTTATTTGGTTTTGGTATTAGTTTTACTGTAGCTCTCTTCCAGGTGTCTGGGAAGTATGCAGCTGATAGGGTGGAATTAAAAATTTTTGTGAGGTTGGTGATTGCTTTGTCTGGAAGGTGTTTTACGCTGCCACCTGGGCAGTTTTTTTTTTTTTTTAATTCTTTTTATTATGTTTTTAACTTCAGCAGGTTCAGTGGGAGATGGAAGTAGTGGGTTCTTGTTTAAATCTATCTGGGTCTGCTTGGTTGTAGGGTGTGATGCGGTGGAGGTTATCGTTTAAGAATTCTTTGACCATCTGTGTTGTTTCATCATCATCTTCTTCAGTTTCTTCATATATACTGCTCCAGAGGGTCTGTGTCGTCTTTCCTGTGATTTGGGTATATAATGTCGTGTGTTGTTATTGTCCGTAAGGTAGTGTGTGTTTGGTGTGTGGTTACCTGATAGCTGGTTAAAGTTTTCCAGAATTCTGGTAGGTATTTGTAAAGTGTTGAGAGATGTTGTACTGTGTTGTGCCAGTGTGTGTTGGTTTCTTCAAGAAGTGTCTCATGTATTGTGCCTCGAAGTTCCATGTAATGTTGTAGTGTCCAGCCATATCTAGAGGCATTTTTTCTGCTATCAGATTTTGTGTATGTTGGCTGTGTGGTGTGTGTGGAATTGTGATATAATGTGTGGTGGGAATGTTGATATTTATTGCACTATTGATGGTGGTGTACCATTGGTCTATTTCTGAATCTGTTTCTTCTAAAGAAGCTTGGGCTATTGCCTCATTATCCTGCATGTTTTGGTTAATGTCCTCCTTGAACTGTTCCCAGTTTGCTCTCGAGAACCATGGTCTAGGGGGGATGGGGGTTAAGATAGGGGAGGTAGAGATGGTGAAGATTATTGGTATATGATCGTTGGTGGTTAGTGGGCCTTGTTCAGTGCGTGTGTTGTGGTATGGTTTGTTAGGATTATATCTGGTGTAGTGGCAGTATTGTGTGAATTATATGTAGGAAAATGTGGTCCTATGTGGCTTATTGTTCTGTTTCTGATCATGTGGTTGATTTGTTTGCAGTTTGTGTTAGTGGTTCTGTATCCTAGTGTGGGGTGGTTTGCACTGAGGTCTGCGATCATATATACTGGGATATTTCTTCGAAAGAGTTGATAAAGATCTGGTGTTGGAAGGTACAGTCTAGCAGGAGGTTGGTATAGGGTGGAGATAACGATGGGGCCAGTGATGGTGTTTACTTCTACTGCAAGAAGGTCCGACATGAAGTTGTCATTGATTTTGTGAGGGACTGTGGTTCTAATTTCAATGTCAGATCCATCATGGATATTTCCTGAGAATTTTGAAATATGAGACTTATAGCCAGGAATTTTCGGAGGATCATATTCCGTAGTCCCATGGCTATTGATGAAGACGATGTCAGCATCTAAATTTCTATAAATATTGCAAACGCCCGTGCTTCTTCTTCTCCACTGCATAACATTATGTTGTAAAATCTATAACGTTTTTATTATCTTGTGTTATGGGTGGGTTGTTTTTTTCTTGTTGATTGGTTTGTTGCTTTGGGAGGATGTGGGTTTGTTTTGGGTTTTGCGCCCCTTGGGTGTTCTTGTTGCAGAAGGGGGGGGGGGACTGCTTCAGTTGGTGAGGGGGGGACATGGGTTTCAGGCGTGATGTAGAAGGCGGATGGGCTGCTTGGTTTACCTTTTGCTGCTGGCTCTTGGTTTTCAGTGTCAGTCTTCTTCCGTTTCTCCTTCATCAGCTATATACTACTTCCTCATCTGCCTCTGAGTCTGATGTGAGGTTAAGATCTTCTAATTTCTCATTGCTTATTTCTTCATTATCTGTGCCTGTTTCTTGGGTGTTAGGTATGAACTTTTGTAATATTTGTTGGGATGGGGGTTGTTAGGAAGTATGACTGTTGGGAGCTTGTTTAGATTTAGGAGGTCAATTAGATTTTTTTATTTTTTTTTAATGATCCAGGTTCCACCATGTTCAAGGAGTGAACATGGAAGATACGCAGGATCATTTTAGAGATTTGGCTGTTTCCTAGGTCTGTATAAGTATTCATGAATTGTTTGATGTTTGCTGTTGGTGGCTGGCTAGTTTGTGAGTAGGTTTTGTTGTTTTTTTCCTTCTCTGCTGTTTCTTTTTCTTTTGTAATGCTTTTCCTTTTGGGGCATTTATATGCTAGGGTCCTGTGACCTTCACAGCAGTTTACACACTTTTTTCTGTCTTGAATTGCAGTGTGCACACGTGTGATCAGGGCTTGAGCATTCAGAACAAATTTTGTATTCCCTCGGCTTAGGGCACTGGTTGGTGGTGTGGTCCTCAATGGCGTAACATCGCATGCAGTAGTTAATTTTAATGAATCTTTGGCAATCTGGTGAGGGGCTATGGAAACACGGAATAACCTTAGGCCCTGTGTGGCTACTTTCTCTGCCATGGAGGCCGAAATAAATTCGATCTTCATGTTTCTACGGGTGGTTGAGTTGGGGAATTTGTAGGTCTCTTGCACTTTAGCCCTGCTGCTTCGCACGACTGATAAGGTAGAACCCTGAAGACTGCAACGTGGAACTCGGCACAGCTTGCAATAAATTGCTCGATTTGGCTTGAATTCGCTCGTATAGGCTAAATCTGGGTCATTTTGGCCATTAAAGGCTATTTACTCTAAAATAATAATATTAACGTGATTGATATGGCTCGACTCGTGGGAATTGGCTGAGGTCATGTAGAATCAACTGTCTTGGCCCCTACTATGTATAGCACAAAATCAGAAAGGTAGGTCAAATACTGTATAGTACAGAGAAAACGGTGCAAAATTTTAACCTTACTGTCCATGTAATAGACATGGAAAGTTTGCCCAGATTTCCGTCACTACAACTGAAAAGCAAAAATGGATGTGGGCAAGTCACGTCCGTCGTTGAACAGATACCGGACAGCCAAGACAATGGAGTGAGCTGAGTTAGAATGCGAAAAATAGGCAGACAAAGTACAAGATGTTTAGATGAGATTCGGAGAATCGCTAGGACTGGATGAAACAAGCAAAATAATATACAACAGGTCAAAACGGAGAAAGCTTGGACTTACTCACGATGATGATGACGATGACTGCGATAATCAACGACGACGACGACTTTCTATTTTTTGAGGTTATTATACCTATCACTCACTTGTATGTTTTATAAATATTTCTTGTATCGACATAGGCTGAATAATTAACATACAAAAAGATATTTACTCGCTCTCCCATATAAAGAAATAAAATGGTAACGAAGCTGTGAAACAAAGCCTCGTAAGTCATTAGAAATAAAGCTTTTAAGCAGGTACTGAGAAAAGGATTTCTCTTGTACTCCAGCATCTTCTACTGTTAATAAAAGGTGATTAGTGTACAACTGTAGCAGTTTATGAGCTTCCCGTTAAATTGTGTTAAGCTGTGTTCAGCTACTCAACAGCATCAAACTATTTAGTAATTCACGAGACGAATGTAATAAGTGACTCTGAGTCAGCATATCTCATTGTTATCTGTACCGTAAAGACAGCTGTCTCTCTGTGTGCGCGTGTGCGTGTGGTACCGGTATGTATGTGTGGGGTTGCAAGTAATCTGTGGTGGTCCAGAGCTGTGGCCGGGTGGTTAAGTTGGTGAATGGATATGTTGGTAGGTGTGTGGGTTGATAGGTGATGGAGTGGACAGGATGGGTGAGTAGGATGGATGGGGAGAGTGAGTCCACAGGTGGGATGGGTAAGGTCGGTGGGTTGAGTGGATGTGGTTGGTGAAGTATGTGGATGGGCGATATCGATTAGGCGGGCAGGCAAGGGTTGGTGATTGGACGGGGTGTGATGGATGGGTGGGTGGGCTGGATGGGGTGGCAGGGTGGTTTGGGCACGTAGGTAGGATTTTTGGGTAGGTGGATGTGTGGTTCCCCGGAGGATACATCAGGATGTAAATGAGTCAGCAGGTATATGTTTGGGTTGGTGTTTGAGGGGTATTAGGCCCACCTGGGAATAAGTTTAAGGAGTAAATGAGTTCATAAATGGAAGAGGACCATGCAAAAAAAGTAGGTCCATGGGGATACTTCCTCGGGGGACATGGGCCCAACCAAGCAGAAACACAGGTGCAGTGGGTAAAAAAGGTCCATGCAGGAAATGTCCAATGAGAAAACAAGTCAAATTGGGGATTTGGTGTGTCCCCATGGTGAGAAAGTAGGTCCACGGGGAGAAATAGGTGCATAGAAAATAGGCCCATGGAGTGAAAACAGATCCATGGGGAAATCAGATCCATGATGAGCACAGGTCATTCGAGGAAAATAGGTCCATTGAGGATAACAGGTCCATAGGGAAAATAATTACATGGGGGAAAGCACATCCATATGGGAAAATGAGGTAAAAAGACGTCCATGGGAAAATTGGACCTTGTTAGAATGGGGAATACTGGTCTATGTAGGAAATAGGTCTATGGAGGAAAATGAGTCCTTGAAGCGAAAAAAAAAAAAAAATCCAAAAGGCAAGTGGGTCTATGTGGGAAAAAAGCTCTTTGGAGGAAAATGATCAGTGAAATGAACATAGGTCCCTGGGGAGAAACTGGTGAGTGGGGAGATGGCCCCTATAGTAGCCGCAGCGAGAAATGAACGCTGTGGTGGGGCAGGCGGGATGACCTGGGATTCCCCCACTGTTGCCATATCCACATGTCACCGACCATAGAGGTAGGATGTCACCGACCATCGGCCACCGCTGCAGCCCCGCTCCATGATCCTTACCCTGTGTCTCTGGCTTTCTCTTTCTCTCTCGGTTTCTATATAAACTGGTGTATTTCCGAAACTAATTATGAAATTATTATGACTTTTGTTCCACACCACCACTGAGGTAAAAATCAAGGAGAGTTTTCTGTATAAAGGTTTCCCCCCCCCTTGTCTGAGGGCAGGTCAGTTCTGGCGAGTGTATAATTATAGGTCAGGCGGAGGTATCGGCAAGGCCGCACTCCCCCGCTCATATGCCACATTTAGGAGGGGGGGGAAACCTTTATACAGAAAACTCTCCTTGATTTTTACCTCAGTGGTGGTGTGGAACAAAAGTCACAATAATTTCATAATTAGTTTCGGAAATACACCAGTTTATATAGAAACCGAGAGAGAAAGAGAAAGCCAGAGACACAGGGTAAGGATCATGGAGCGGGGCTGCAGCGGTGGCCGATGGTCGGTGACATCCTACCTCTATGGTCGGTGACATGTGGATATGGCAACAGTGGGGGAATCCCAGGTCATCCCGCCTGCCCCACCACAGCGTTCATTTCTCGCTGCGGCTACTATAGGAGCTGTAACCTGAGACGGGCTTGTGTGCTAATCAGTGGTGAATGGTAAATGGTTGTGATCTTGTGTGCTTTCCTTGTTAGCTGTCTCGGCGACAAACACACACACACACACAAAAAAAACGTGATGTAATTGCCGTAAACTGCTTTGTAAAGGAAATTATGTGTTACACTGATATTTCTTCATCTCATTTATAATATTACAATTTCTTTTGTTTTGCAATTCCAGTGATCATTGTTTTCATTCTCTTATTCGTTGTGCATATCAAAGGTTGGCAACACCATCAAACCATACCCATGTCTACAACTACTATCTTTTATTTAACCATCTGTGCCTTGTATGCATCCTGCTCTCCAAATCCTACATTATCACTGTTTACTACCACCGTTTCTTGTTTAACCGTCTGTGCCTTGTACTTGTTTAAACATACCAATGTCTACTGCCACTATTTATCATTTGATCATCTTTGCCATATATCTTTCCTTCCCTCCCTTTGCTCCCCAGTAACTTTACCAGTATCACTAATATCGCCATCTTCTGTTCCACAGATAGTGCGTGTTTCTTACTTTCCTTCCAATTTCCTTAATAACGAAACAAAACTATCCCATTGTTCATTAGTTCCAGTATCCTCTCGTACCCTCCCCCAAATTCCACTCTGAGGTTAACATAATTATCAAGATCATGTCACTATTCTACCATTCTACTCTATAACTGTTTTATCATCAGTGCCTTCTAGTTGTCGTACCCTCCTAATCCCCCGTGACTTTACCAACCTACACCATACTGCTCTATTCTGCCACTGTCTTCTGTTACACCGTCTGTGCCTATCTCTCCCCTACCCTCCTGATAACACCGTAGGACTTTACATTCCATTATCTGGGTTAAGAGATAGTGCTTAATTTGCTTGCTCCTCATGTATTTAGATGTTGGGTACATAACCCGGGGGTGTTTGCTTGATAGTGCATGTGCCTGTGCGTACGCGTGTGCCTGCGCGATTGCCCTTGTGCCTGCATGCACACGTGTGGCCGCAGTTGTGTGTGTGTGGGCCTGCGTGTGTGTATGGGCGCGCATGCGTGTGTGTGCGTGTGTGCTTGTGCTTGTTTGCGTGTGTGTGGGGGGGGTATGTATATGTGTGTGTGTGTGTGTGTGTGTGTGTGTGTGTGTGCGTGTGTGTGTGTGTGTGTGTATGCGTGTGCGTGTATGCGTGTGCGTGTGTTCTCATGTGTGTATATACTGTACGTGCATGAGTGTGTATGTATGCCAGCATGAGCTTGTATATGCACAAGTGTGTGTATTCGCGCGCGTGCGCGCGCAAATGTGTAAGTGGTGGTAGTGCGGGGGGGGGGGTGAAGGTCATAGTGCTTGTGAGTGGCTCCCTATCACACTCCAGTTTGGACTGGCCCAGGAGAAACACCCTCACCTCCAACACTCCACTCCTGTTGAAAGGTATCTCTCTCTCTCTCTCTCTCTCTCTCTCTCTCTCTGTTTCGTTGTCTCCCTCTTTCTGTTTGTCTGTCTCTGTTTCTCTGTCTCTCCTTCTCTCTGTCACTGTTTCTGTCCGTCTCTCTATTTCTGTTTTCATGTCACCCTCTGTTTCTGTCTGTTTCTCTGTCATTGTGCCTCTTTCTGTCTGTCTGTCTGTCTGTCTCTCTCTCTCTCTCTCTCTCTCTCTCTCTATTTCGCTCTGTCTCTCCCTGTCTCTATTTATCTCCTGTCTGACTCTGTCTGTCTGTCTCTCTCTCTCTCCGACTTAGTGTTCCTCAGTTTTTCTCGATAGCTTACCGTATACAATATTCCTCTTACATTACTATCGCCCCATTTGCAAGAGTATTCATTGTCGTTCTTTCTACTATCAAAGGTTCGCCGACACTTCCCTGCGGGTTGTGATGACTGAAAGTTTTACGTGAAGCCTTTTATGTGGTACCAATTGGAAGTACTCACTAAAAGAATGTGAGATGGACGCATACTCTGACGTTCGGGGAGCAATGAGAAAAGAATATGGCAGGGAACACAGCCGGCAGGTGTTCGACGGCAATCTTTTATTCGTTAAAGTTTCGTACAGTCATAAGAAAAAGTATCGTTTCCCCCCCCCAGGACTGCTCGATGCTAAACGAACGTTAGGTGGGCTATGTGGGCGGGTCCTTGTTGTTCGCCCCTCCCCTATCTAGTGTTGCCATATCACAATCCCATTACAAGAGTTGGAATAATAAGGAAGAATGAGCCGTTCGTTCGTTCGTTCAAAGATTTCCTGCAACTTAATTGCAGGCCGGGCCATACATTAGCCCGGTCAGTGGGGTATGGGCTGGTTAAAAAATCGTAAGTGGGGAGGACAGGACCTAGGGATTGCCTAGCACACACGTCCTGTCTCCTGGCGGGCTTTGTGGTGTGTGAAAAGAATGAGCCACCTGGCGGGGAAATATGACGTGTTAGCGTTACCCTGAGAGCCCCACCGAGGATTAATAATGAAACTCGGCAGGTTTATTATTTTCCTACTATTCAACCCTTATTATCTATAGAATACAACAAATAAATTATTTTGAATGGTATTAAATCTATAGACATCGACTCTGTGTGTGTGTGTGTGTGTGTGTGTGTGTGTGTGTTTAATGATAGTCTAGCAGGGGTGCACGAGTTCATTTGTTTGCTTAAGATGGGTGGTTAAATGTTTCCGATGGATGCTTCAGACGTCTAGAGGCTGTTTTCAAAGCAGGGGATGGGTACACAAAATATTAAAGCAGTGAGACTGAACACGTATTATTATTTTCCTTCTACTCAACATTTATTGTATGTAGAAAGCAATGTGTATCATTAGTATACTGAAATTTACTAAGTTGGCTTGTATCGGCTGAAGTACTATCATACGTCTGGCATCGGTGCACATACTCATTGCCCGTCTGCATGTGTGTTGCCAACTTCAGACCATTCGGTTATATTTTAAATTAATGAATTCGGTGCCGGATAATAAAACGCATTGTCTTTATGCACAGAGGCCAAACGATCTAATTACCGTAGCTTTTATTACCTCTAGCACAAATTCTAATATGTGTCTCAAATAAGACACGGACGGGTTTGAGGTACAGTCACGAGCTAATGGGACAGAGACACGATCACACACCTTGGAGTCGCTTCTACCCGTCGAGACATTGGGGAGAGGGGGGAAAGAGAGAGGAAGGGAGGGGGGAGGTTGTGGAGGGGCCGGTGGAGGGAGGAAGGGCATGAGGGGGAGGGGAGGAGAGGCGCAAACGAGCATGGCTGGCTAAGTGAAGAGGACTATAGCAGCACTATGGGTATACCTATAGTGCTGCTATAGCCCTCTTCACTTTGGTTTAGCCAGTATGAACCCTTAGATTCAAGGTCGTAGCTTTATGCTCAAATCTAATGAAAGACCGTTGTGCTGTTTCGTTAAATTGAGGGTAAATTTAAATGAAAAGCCCATATCAATCATATCATAGACTTCATGATTCATACACCTCACCCAGTACTAAAACTAACTCAGTAAGACAACGTAATATCTGATAACCACCTATCACCTTCCAACTCAGCCAGCCATGCTCGTTTGCGCCTCTCCTCCCCTCCCCCTCCTGCCCTTCCTCCCTCCACCGGCCCCTCACAATATCCCCCATCCCTTCCTCTCTCTCTCTCTCTCCCCCCCCCCCATAACTCGACGGGTAGAAGCGACCCCAAGGTGTGTGTGCTTGTGTGTCTGTCCCATTACCTCGCGACTGTACAAGCTTTCCTGTCCCGTCATTGTACAACACTTCGTCGTTGTGTCATAGTGCATAGCTCGGAAGGGTAACGATAGTTTTTCTCATGACTGTACCTGGAAATGGATATCGTCATAAATTATCAGTGTATTTTTCCTTATCCATTGAGGAGTAACCCATTTCCCTCCTATACACCTTTTCCTCCGTTCCAGTTTTGTATTAATATTCTCTATTTGTAATGCAGTCCAGCCAGCCAAACCTGTTCAGTCCACACGTACTAGTTTTGTATAGTCTGGCTACCTACAGTAGACTTTATTCAAATTTGGAACTTCTGTTTACCAGTAAATATTTTGTTAGATTTAGGTGTGAAGTCCGTGAAAAATCCTTGCTGCTTTCACATGTATCCTATTTAACTTCTGCTTGTTGCTCTAACACACACACACACACACAGACACACACACACACACACACACACACACACACAGACACACACACACACACACACACACACACACACACACACACACACACACACACACACACACACACACACACACACACACACATCAGCGAGAAGGTACGGAACATGTATACACTGCTTGCAAATATGAGAATAGCATTCACATACATGAATGAAGACATGCTAAGAAAGATAATAACATCATTCATCAGACCAACCCAGGAGTATGGATCAGGAGACTGGAATCCTCATCTCAAAAGACACAGACAAGATTGAAAAAGTTCAAAGGGCCGCTACAAGATAGGTACCAATCTTAAGGGATCTAAGCTATGAAGAAAGACTAGAAAAACTGAATCTACCTACACTACAGGAGAGAAGGAAAAGAGGAGACATGATTATCCTATATAAATGCATATCAGGGAAGGAGAAAGTAGACATAGCCTAAATGATTACATAACCTATGGGGATGCAGCAGCAAGAGGACACTGCAAAAAATTGCATAAAAAGAGAGGTGATAAAGACGTAAGGAAATTTAGTTTCCCAAATAGAGCAATTGATCAGTGGAATGCACTACCGAATGAAATAGTGTGTGCCAAAACAATTCATATATTCAAGGATATGTACGATAAATATGGTTTAAGACACGGGACAGTACGAGCTTGACTCATTCCTGTAAAGATACAGTTAGGTAAGAACACACACACACACACACACACAATTTCATTTCTCACTAGAAAGGGTACCCGTCGTTGCCCAGGTAAAACCCAAAGAATGTGCATACCGGCAGTGCCTGAGCCCCTGGATGGCAACTCCCCTTGTGGGGGAAGTCCGTTCGTTCGTTTGTTTTAAGATTTCCTCCATCAAATTCTAGTTCAAATTCTAGTTCAAAAGCATGGGAGGTTAAGAGACTTTTCTTGTATGACTCCCTTCTCTTCATAGTGCAAGAGTGTGTTTCATGAATTCACTTATTACGTACAAAGAATTTCAAGTCTTGTATATACTTCCTACTGACAGTCATAGTATTTTCTAAAAGATCCATCACTCGCTCCTTCAACACACTTTTCGATAAACAACACTACACTTGTGAGATATATACCACTGCCTCCCTTACTCAGTCATGGACCAGCCACACTGGTCCAGTCTGGTCTTGAAGGCACTAATGGCTGTAGCTGTCACCACATCTTCTGGGAGAGAGTTCCAGTCGTTGACAACTACACTGAATGAATTTGCTCTGGATATAGTTCGCCAGTGACCTCGTTTCTTGAGCTTTCTTGTGTTGGATCTTGTCATAACATCACTGTACTCGAAAAAGAATTTATGATCAACATTTTCCATTCCATTCAAAATTTTGTAGGTTTCTATTAAATCTCCTCTCTTTCCTCTTTTTTCCAGTGTTGTGAGCCCCAGCCGGTCACATTTATCCTCGTAGTTCATATCCTTCAATTCCAGTATAATTCTGGTCATTCTTGTTTGAACTTTCCAGTTCCTGAATATCTTTTTAAAAATAAGGTGACCAGCTCTGCACTGCATATTCAAGATGGGGTCTCAGTGTGCAGTACTGAGTTTTCCCACTTTCCATATCTAGATTTGGAAAATTTCTTTTTATAAGTCCGACCATTTTATTGCCCATAGCTGCTACCATTCCAATATGTTGCGCGGGCTTGAGATCCGATGATACATATTCTCCAAGATCTTTCTCCAAGTCTGATTCCTTAATTTGTGTATCATTGAGGATATAGTTATGTCCAGAGTTACGATGGCCTATGTGCACGGTAACACATTTGTCAGGATTAAACTCCAGTAGCCACTTTCTGCTCCACTCCTGCAGTCTGGTAAGGTCTCTCTGCATAGCAAGAAAGTCGTTTTCTGCTTCAATCTCTTTAAAGATCTTTGCATCATCGGCAAAGAGGAGATCTAGACACTCTAATTCGTTCACTAGATCGTTTATGTATACCAAGAAAAGTACTGGCCCAAAAACTGACATTTGCGGGAGTCCAGAGGTCACTTTCATTTTGTCTGACTTTCCTCCTCTTATTTCAACATATTGTTCTCTGTCAGTTAAGAATGCTTTGATCAACTCATAGATTTTGCCCTTCACTCCAAACTCATCTAATTTCCTCAGCAATCTTGCATGGGGCACAGTATCAAATGCTTTGTGACAGTCCATGTAGTTAACATCGACTGGTATTTGCTGATCTATAGCTTTAGTCAAACTTTCCATGTATACCAGTAAGTTGGTCAATGTACTTCTTTTACTCCTAAAACCATGTTGACATTCTGTAACTAAGTTGTTGTCTTCCAGATGTTTTACAAGTGTACTGCGAATTAATTTCTCACAGATCTTGCACAGGACACATGTCAGAGACACTGGCCTATAGTTAAGAGGATCAAATTTATCTCCCTTTTTATAAATTGGGCACACTGCAGCCAACAACAACATTAAAGGTACAGTGCCTGAGTCTAAGGATTTTCTTATCAGCAATGTTACTGGTATAGCAAGTTCTTGTGCACATTCTTTTAAAAGTCTTGGATGTAAACCATCAGGTCCCATGGCTTTGTTACCATTCAGTTCTTTCAGTAAGGCCTCAACCTCTTTTCCATTTACATCTGTACCTTCTATTAAACAGCCATCGTAATCCACGCTAAAATTTGGCAGATTCTGTAAATCTTCCTCAAGAAATACACTTTGGAATGCTTTATTAATTTCATTTGTAGTCTCATAGTCTGTTTCTGTAATTTGTCCTTCATCATTCCTCACTTTAAGTACTTTTTCCTTCAGGGATGTTTTGCCTCTCACATATCCCCAAAAATGTTTGGGATTCTGCTTTATGTCCTCACATATTTTCTTGGTGAATTCTCTTTGTTTGTTTCACTGCTCTTGTTGCGTTGTTCCTTGCTCATCGGTACTCTTCAGTTCTGTGAGTTGTTCTTCTTGCCTTAAGTCGTTTCCAAGCCGTTTCTTTGGCACTGATTTCGTTCCTCACGTCTCTGGTCATCCACTTAGGTTGATCCCTAAGAGTTCCAGTTCGAATTATTTGGACGTGCTTCTCAATTACGTCTTTTAGGATGCTGTTTAGCCTCTGGTACATTTCTTCTACTGATTTATTTTTAAATAGTTCAGTCCATTCAATTCCTGACAGCTGCTCTCTTAAAGTTTCATAGTTAGCCTTATGAAAGTTATGTTTATATGTTGATTCTTCATCTTCTTATATAACATCTACATCTGTCAAATAATCAAGTATCAACATTACTTGATGACTCTTTCCTAGCCCCTACACCGCGGGCTTGTTTACCAATGACTTGCGTGGCCCGCGGGGTTATTTGGGCTCCGACAGACTCTCAAAAAATATTTGCCAAAAATCAGTTATTAGTCCTAAAATAATAGAATTACATATGCTTATGGCACATACCTTCAGCTTTCTCCTGGAATGATTGTTGAGCCTTCGTCGGTTACCGTAGGACTTATGGAGACCTCTGAAGTAGGGTAACGAAGTCTCCACTTTACACTTCCCAACAACCCGTAATATGATTACCACAGCCAGATACAAACACTATAAACACTATTCTACAATTTTCAAGTAGTTTGGGATCCATACTAAAAAAAAAAACACTGTGAAAGCAATGGAAATTACAAGCGCGTCTGATCGTCGCGCTGGCACTAGTTCGCTCTAGGTACTCTGTCATTTATTATTCATAAAACCCCTCACACTTTATATTTCTGTTACTATATAACACTTATATATATATATCCACAGTCTTTATCCATAAGTTTCCTTCAGTAGTATTAGTTTATTGTCACTGTAGGGATTCAATTTCTTTCAGTAAAATACGTAGCATTCACTTTCTCGTCCTGTATACTGGCATTGAGAGTGAATGTCACTTTCATCTTCACTCTCATAACTCATAGCATTCAGACATGCTAGAGTGAAACTTTCGCTTTCATTACTCCTAGGGTATATACTCGTATTCTTATAATACTACTCATTTACATTTCTATTTACGTTCTCTATTTTATTTACGTTATTTACATTTCTATTTTATTTACACTGTGTTGTGCACTGTCACTTGAAATAACTTATAAAACTATTTTCCGTTGTTCACGTATATTTACATTCATTACTTTCACTTGCTGTTTACACATTATTTACACATTATTTACAATTCCACTTGCACTGTTTTACTCAATAGAAAGATTGTAGTCACTCTTTTATCAATTGTCAGCCCTTTACCTCTTTCCACACGAGGTTTAGTAGGGGGTAAAGGTCACAGGGCCATTTGCATGGGGGTGAAAAAAGGCCTTGAAGTCAGCAAGAAGAAACATACGTACCTTCGCTTCGTAAGATGAGAGTAAACTGATAACGGAGGGCCAGCGTGGAGGCCTGCTTAGGGGTTATTCAGAGTTACCAATATTAGTTCTTGAAACAGCTAAGTCTAGCACTGAAATGATTGGCAGGAAATCTAGACAATACATTATAAATTTGGTAGTTCCAGGTGAATGTAAATATCACTTAGGCTTCTCCCTTCCCTCCTTACATGTATATTTATTACGAAAATAGATTATACGGCATATTTCAAGGGGAAAAAAACAGCGAAAATTAGCGAACGAGTGCACGTGAGGTGTTGTCAGATGATAATTAGCCAATTCCAGGTGTATGGCACTCTCACTTACCTTATTTCTATCTTGTATATATTATTTGGTATAAGAATAGGACATAGGGCTTATTTCAATGGATGAAATCAGTGAAAAATTCCAGGGAAGATTTACTTAGTGTAGCACGGCCGGGCAGGCGAGAGGATAGGGTAATGGAGGGGGGGTAGGGAGGGGAGTCAAGAACGGGGAGAAATGGCTAAACTGTCAACAATGGATGGGAGTACAGATGAGATTAGGAGTGCTGACTAGTTTTGGACATTGGCAGTACTGATAGATGATACAAGCCCCCACTTGGAAGCCCGGGTGAATTCAAAATAACACAGAATCACAAAAGCGACGCCCCGCGGTATGATCCCTTGCTCCCAAGCGTCACGAAAGTGACGCCCCGTGGTTAAGGGGCTAGAGGTGGATAGTATCCTAGATCCACAAGGTCATGTGAGCTTCTGGAAAAAATCGGATCCAACATAGTTGGATGATCACCGTCTATGTTATGTGTTCCATATCCAACATGTTGATACAAAAAACTATCATTAACACTGTCGAAGAAATTTCTTGCATCTACCACTTGTCCACGAGTAGTTACGTCATTGGTTTCCCAGTTTATTACTTTAAAATTAAAATCACCACATATAAGCATCTGGGACTCATTATCATATTCACCACTTAGTTTCATAAGGTCACACAGAAAATTATTAACTTCCCTTGTGGATGTTGGGGGTCTATAAATTACACCAATTAACACTCTTTTCTTTTTAACTAGTATCTCGCACCAAACAGAGTCTGTGTATGCATGTTCATTTTAAAAAGTTACATTAACATCAGAAGACACAATAGTATTTCTAACCAATATGATCACACCGCCTCTAGGTGCAACCTGCAGTTCTCTAGCTTTCCGATATATTGTGTACACACTGCCATCAAATATTTCTGAATCAAGACTTAATTTAGTTTCTATTAAGCACACAATATCCGGTTTTAAGTCACACATACACACTTGAAATTCCTCCACTTTGTTTGCAATACCATCCACATTTGCATATAAACACCTGAGGCTGGGTGGGTCTGTGGTGCGAATTTTTAACGAAAATTTCTCTCTTGCCAAGGCCTGTTTGGATTTATTTTAATTTTCACAGTCTTTTCTCCACGTATAATCCATTTACTGTCCGTTTCATTTTGATTAGCTAGTTCCTCATTTTTCCGTGTCATTTCCTTTACAAGTCCTTATCTCTGTGTTGTTCATGTCCCGGAAAACTTTGACATTTTTCACATCATCATCACTTGTCTCGGTGAGTTTGGAGGCAACATGAATCACATCTTGAACTGTGCTTTCGTGGTCTAACACTACTTTCATAAGCCTCGGCCTTGAACTATCGCTATCTCTTTTACCCAATCTGACTACAGCCTTTGCAACCTATAGGCTATTTCCATCACCCAGTCCCATCACATTTTCGAAAAGATTACCTACAAACTCAGTATCATCCACTTTTCTTTGCTGACCTTGCAATGCTGTCGATTCACGAACATTGGCTAGCAAGATATTTCTAGCCCTTAAGGCTCTGTCCTTTTCGATTTCCCAAACAGCTTTAACCTGTTCTTCAACCTTATCAGTTACAGTTGTGTCCATATCTTTTTTAACATCTTTCAGTTCAGAGTTTTGTTTTCTCATACACTCTTCCAAGGCCTTAATCCTCTTAGAATTTTCCTCCACTTGCTGCTTGATAGGGAATAGATGCTTTAATATTTCTCCAGCAACTGTTTTACATGCATTTACTGAGCAGCAGTAGGCCATGTTTGGTACATCCTTTGCCAGTTCGCAGAACATGGTGTATGCCTCCTGGGTCATGCCATCACATGTGGCACGCACCCAAAAACCACAATAATCACAACATATTGCATCACTACCCCTGCCCCGGGGGGTACATTTACGTTTGCAGTGTCCACATATGTCTTTATCCCTTGTCTTACCCTCCTCACTAACACCACTATCTTGTAAACAAATATGGCCACCACCAGTTGCTTGCATGCCTCCACTATTTGACATTTTTACTACTTTACACACTCCTAATTTTACACAGCAGCAGCACCGGCGATCTTCTTAATGGCTTCTTTCTTCACTCTTAACCTCCCAGCCTTGAAGCAGGTAGCAAATAAGAGATGTAGCAGCAAATCTTAGGAGCGAATTTGCAGACGTCCACACTCTCTGACGGCACGAGCTATAGTTACCTATAATGGAGGCCGGGCCATACATTACCTGGTCAGTGGGGGTGAGCTTTTTCATGGTCAGGGGTAGGACAGGGCCAGGAGGTCCTAAGGGGCCGCCCAGGACACACGCCCTGTCTTCTGCTGGTTTTTTGGTGTGTGTAGGGGGAAGACCCTCGTTTGCCCCTCTTTTTCCCATATTACCCATTGAACCTGCTTTCCCCCTTGGGCCCGTTTCCACAGGGATATATTCCCCATGGACCTGTTCATATCATAGACCCATTACACACCTACCCACCAACCCTGCCCTCCCCACCAGTCCATCCACCCCCGACCTGATGTAGCTAGCAATGATATGGTTGCACATAAATTAATAAATAAGTAAATAGAAAACTGCTGTAATGGTCTGCCATGTTGACTTCACTATTTCTCTTAAGTTCTAGTCTTGCCCACCAGGGGCCTCACTTTAGCAATTTTAATTTACGAATATACATTTAAACTTCATAAAACGTTATACATGTTAGAGCTGTTCAGAAAGGTCTATATGCATCGTCCTTGATTTCCATAAAGGATAGACAGACATGCAAACATTCTGATATATATATATATATATATATATATATATATATATATATATATATATATATATATATATATGTACCGGGTATATGTATTACATATATTATATATGTTATATAGTACAAATTATGTATTAAAAATGATATATTCAATATTATATACCATATTAAATGTTAAATATTAAATATTATATATTAAATATCATACATTATAGCCTATATTGCATATTATATATTATATTACATATCATATTATATAGTATATAATATATAATATTATAGATTATATTATAGATTACATTACATATTATATAATATTATATACTATTATATTATTAAATTAAATTATATTATATATTATATTACATTCTATACTATATTATTATATATTTTATTACATTATATTATATTATATGTATATTATATATTATATTATATATTATAATATATATTATATTTTACTATATACTATATTATATTATTTATTATAGTGGTAGGTGGGGGCGCTCACCATCCACTCATTCGATGTAGTGCTGCTCTTGAGTGTCTGTCATTTCCTTTCCTCCTTTCCTTCCTTCCTCTTCTGTCTCTCTTTACTTCATTCTTTCCTTGTCCTTCTGCCTGCGGGTGACTTTAAACTCCCTCTTTTGTCTTTCATTTATTCTTTCCTGTTCTTTCTGCCTGTGGGTGACTCTGCACTGAGTGATAAGCCGAATGGTTTCCTGTACACCAGGAAACCATTTACTATGCTGGGTGGTATCCATATAACCAAATTATGGCGCCTGGTGGTTCAGTGGGTAATTGCTGCGCTCCAATCGGATTGAGCCGGTGAAGGTTTATATCCAAGGGGAGGATGGGGTTGTTGCTCACGTAATGCCACTCGGGGATGAGTGAGGCTGGTCATTCTCATCGTAAATGTCAAGGCCAACTTGCCTTGCCCCGAGCTTCTGCGCTCCTCGTGGGGCAGCGTAGGATTGGATGATGGATGGATGGATGGATATATTATATATTATATACTATATTATATTATGTGATATATATATATATATATATATATATATATATATATAGTATATCTATCTATCTATCTATATCTATCTATCTATATATATATATATATATACCGGTGTATATGTTTATACACACGTATATGTGTTTAGATAGACAGAGAGATAGGTATATAAATATATGATATTATTCATAATCAGTAATGAACTGCGTACTGATGCTTGACGTACACCGCTAGTAACTGGTCCCCAATCCGAAATAGCGCCATTAAATAAAACTCTTTTCATCCCCTGAACGAGGAATCTATATATTTTAAGTTTTCACCGTCTATACCATGTGCTTGAACCTTCCTAACTAACGTTTCGTGAGGAACCCTATCAAAAGCTGTACTGAAGTCCACATAAATAATTCCGTATGTTTTTATCGTTACCTACCGCCTCATAACCCTCTGAGAAAAAAATAATAAGTTTGTGAGGCAGGATCTCCTTGCATGAATCCTTGCTGACTCTCATTCAGAAGATTAAATCTTTCTAAATGTTCTGTAGTTTTACATACTGAAAGTGACTAGCGTTTTTCCCACTATTAATAGCAGATTTATCGGACGATAATTTAAAAAATAAAGCAAAAAAATAATGAGAACGACGTTCTCTGTCTTCCATGCCTCTGGAAATTCTTCTGAACTTAAAACAACTATTACATAACACTGCTAGTGGCTGACGTAGTTCTTCCTTGGTCTCCTACATAATTTTCCGCATATGCCGTCCGGACCTGGAGATTTTTGAGGTTTCAGCTTATTAATATATTTCAGTACTACTTCCATATTAATGTTTATTTTTACCAAGAATATTTCCGCCTTATCATCGCACCTTTCTCTTGCTTGAGGGGTCAGGTCTAAATTTTCCTTGGTAAGTACTGATAAGAAATAATTACAGTATTTAGAATACAGCACTTTTCTTTATTTTTGCTGGTGATTTTACCTGAGTTTGTTTTAAGAAGTCCTATCCTATCTATATTTTTCTTACAGTATAACTGGTAAAACCCTATGGGGTTTTCTTTTGTTTTTCGAGCAACTTCATAACCTCGCTATGCCTTCCTTTGATCCCTCTTTATTTCCCTCTTAAGAATCGCGTACCTGCTACTTAAGGTTTCCTCGCCCATTGTTATTTTTCAATATATACTCCTTTTCTTTGGCTATGAGGAATTTGAGTCTATTGTATAACCATCTCGGCTCTGATGCATTCTGAATGCTTTCTGAGGGATATTACTCTTTCATCATATATCTCACTGACCGAACGGCTACTTGGTAACTGACCTGAAATGATCTCGTGATCTGGAGTACATCCCCACCCATTTCCTGACCATCACCTATGACTTGAGCTTCTCCAGTGACCTCACTGTACCTGAAGTAACCAGCCTACCCACGGATTACGGTTGTAAATCCTTCAATTGTCCCCTTGAAAGATAATTTGGAATACGAAATCGGTTTTCAGTCGAACGATCATTGCAGGTAAATTTGAAATAAGTTTCTTCATGATCACTTTTTCCAAGTCGTCTGCTAACTTCTTAGCCGTTAATAATTTTTTTTTTTTTATTATTATTATATTCAACCAGATCTAGTATATTTCCTCTAGTGATCTCCCTGATATACTGATAGAGGAAATTAACGAGGACTAGAAATTCCTCTGACTCTGCCTTCCTTGTGAGATTCTACCAATCTATCCTTGGCAGCTATATATCCCTATGAAAATTATTCAGTAGATTGTGCCGCTTTCTTAATCTCCTCCCAAAAGTATTTGCTGTCTTTTCTGCTTTATTTTGGCCAATATATGACTACTAAGAATAATTTCTCCTTGGTGTTCCTATTTTCAACCCAAACCTTTCAGTATCCCTATTGACTTCATTATTAGTTTGATTGCAACAAGCACCGAGAACCATACTTTACAGTGGTTTTCGATGGTGATGAATAAAATGGGGGAATGTTTTTATGGTACTAATTCTGACCATACAGGACAGAATTCAAATAATGATTTCAAACTATATAAATTCCGTTTTTGTAAAGAAATACATACAAACTATGAAGAGTTTGACAGAGTAGTGCATGAATGGAATCAGCTGCCTAGCGATATAGATGCCGCCCCTTCCATTGAGAGTTTCAAGGAAAAGATTACTTAAGGAAATGACATGTCTGGATTGGATGTAGTTAATAATAATAATAATAGTAATAATAATAATAATAATAATAATAATAATAATAATAATTTCTGATTTTCCTTTTTTTCACTACGAGTCTCTCATTTCCTTTCATCTATCTATCTATTACCAGTCGCCTCAATCCCGTTCGGGGTGGCGACAAACAAATCGCCTCCACGTCGCCCTGTCCCTCGCCATTTCACTGCCCTGCTCCCAGCTCACACACCCCTCTCTCATATACCTCTCCACCCCATCCCTCCATCTCATTCTCGGCCTCCCCCTCCCTCTCCCCCCTTCCACCTCACTCACATACACTCTCATTGTCAGTCTTTCACCCTCCATCCTCTTCACATGGCCAAACCACCTCAGTGTATTCCTCCTAACGCTTCCTGTCACATCCACATCCACACCACAACGCTCCTTTATATCCTCATTTGTCAGCCTATCTCTCCATGTGACTCCACAGGCTCCTCTTAAATAACTCATTTCCACTGCTCTCACTCTTGACTTGTGTCCTTCCAACAACGTCCAAGCTTCACTTCCATACGTTAGAGTTCGTATCACAATACTGTCATGTAGTAACTTTTTCTCTTCCATGCTCGCTTCCCTGTTTCTTATCACTGCTTTCAAGGAACCAACAGCCTTTCTTCCCTGCTGTACCCTTTCAAGCACTTCACCCTCCAAATGTCCATCCTAACTCATCACACTACCCAAGTACTTAAATGTACTCACATTTTCCAATTCCTCACCATCCAACCTCGCTGTACATTCACTAACTTCACCTCTCTCAAAGACCATCACTTTACTCTTCCCTACATTCACCTTTAGATTCCGTTTCTTACACACTCTCCCAAACTCATCCACCAAGCCTTGCAGCTCCCCTTCGTCTTCACTCAGCAACACAGTATCCTCTGTAAACAATAGTACAGGGAGTTTCCAAACACTACCCTCTCTCACTAGGGCCACTCCAACATCCACTGCCTTACCTTGTACCTCCTTTATTACCCCACCCATGTACAGACTGAACAACCATGGAGACATGACACATCCCTGTTTCAACGCAACCTTCAAAGAGAAAAATTCACTCAGTTCACCATCCACACTCACTGCAGCCTCAGCACCATCATACATACTCTTCACAGCATTCAACAACTTTCCATCTACTCCATATATTCGTAATACTTTCCACAATTCTTGTCTATCGACCCTGTCATATGCTTTCTGCAAATCCATCAAAGCCACATACAACTTCTTTCCCTTCTCTAGAAACTTTTCCACTAAAGATCTAAGAACGAATATCTGATCTACACCTCTTCCTTTCCTAAAGCCTCCCTGTACTTCTCCAACTAATTCCTCTGTTCTTTCTCTAACTCTGTTAATAAGTGTCCTACCATACACTTTTCCGATTATACTAACAAGACAAATGCCCCTGTGATTACCACACACTTCTTTTTCCCTTTTCCTTTGTACAAGGGAATAATTATACCTGACTTCCAATCCTTCGGGACTCTACCTTCCTCCCAGACCAATCTGTACATCTTCCACATCCATTCTACTACTATCTCTCCCCCATGTTTCAGCATTTCACCACACACTCCATCAATTCCTGGGGCTTTCCCTAATTTAACTTTCTTCATTGCTTCCACAACTTCTATCCTACTGATTTCTTCCTGTCTTCCCACCTCCCTTCCTCTCCCAGCCATTCCCCAGCCACTTATACTCGCATTGCTTCCATCCTCTATGTTCAACAATTCCTTAAAGTGTTCTCTCCATCTGCTCACTTTTTCTCCCTTCTCCACTAGTAATCTACCATTTTTATCTTTCACTCCCCTGCTAACTTCACTTCCACCCCGACTTACTCTCTTCACCTCTTTCCTGAACATTTTATTACAGTCCCTCCACTTTACACTCAAATTCCTTCCAAATTCCTCATCCACTCTCTTCTTACTCTCTCTTACTAATCTTTTCACCTCTCTCTTTCTACATATAACTCTCTCTTCCGCCTCTCAACTTCTTCCACGCCCCTATTTCTCATCCATTCATTGCATGCTTTCTTCTTTTGTGCCACAGCCTGTCTCACCTCTTCATTCCATCATGCTGTTCCTTGCACCCCCCCTCTGTCTTCTCTTCATCCCACACACCACATCACATGCTGCACACATTTCTTCTGTGAGTATCCTGCACACGCCTTCCACGTCCCCCATCTGCTTCAATTCATATTTACCCAATCGTTCCTCCACTTCTCTCTTATATTCTGCCTTTTTCTCATCCTCCTGTAACCTTTCCACTCTCCTTGAAAATACTCCTTCTTTCCGTCCTTCCCTTCTTCTATTTCTCCATCTTATTTGGATCTTTATTCTGGCCATCACCAAGTAGTGGTCAGAAAGTCCACTCCCCCAACCTCTATAAGCTCTTGCATCCATTACACATCTTCGCATCCTTTCATCCACACACACACATAATCAATCATTGCCTTCCTTTCATTCAGTTCACCACCCACCCTTCTCATCACTCGCCATGTATACCTTTGGATCATGTTGTGCCTGAAGAGGGTATTGGCTATCACCAACCCCCTCCCAGCACAAATGTCCACTAACGCACTGCCATTCTCCTTTATCTCAGCTGGCACACCCCACTCACCAACTATTCCATTCACCTTCACATCCCTACTTTACCATTCATATCACTGATCAAAAACACCCTCATTCCTTCCAAACTTTTCCATGCACACTTCCACATTTGTCCAGAACTCTTTTCTCACTCTGCTTACACGATCTTGCGTTGGCGCATACACGCACACAATCGCCCACATTCGTATTCCAATTTTCAATCTTACCCACACAATCCTTGAGCCAACTGATCCATACTCTCTGATGTTCTTCTTGCATCTCCTTTCATGCTTTCCTATAAATTTTCCAAGTCACTTCTTCTATGATGCGTGCTGATCCTTCTCACCTTTTCCTGATGGTTTCGGCTGGAGAGTTTGGTGGACGGGGGAGAGCTTTCTTCTTTGCTGTCCTTATATTAGTCCAGAAGTTTAATCGCTTGTATGGGCTGCCTAGCATGGGCCATCTGGGCCACTGAAGTTGTCCTCTCTTCCTCTGTGCTGATGATCTTACACCAATTACTCTTTTAAAATGTCTTTTATAATTCTGGATTCATAATGTCTAATCATGTAGCTATATTGCTTTGCTTTCTGAAGTTGTTCTTAAGCTCTGTTTTAGTTACAAATGGCTCATTCCTTACTGGTATTTTATTTTCATTATTTACATTAATTGTATAAAAAAAAGTATGTGGTATTCATAGCGGCATATGTCTTCTTTGTGTTGTAGGAAAACATGGTAGAATACTTACTGATGCAGTCAGGGAAATAGATGAATTAGTTGGAGAAGAACAGGGGGGTTTTAGGAAGGGAAAAACTTATGTAGATCAGATACGAGTATTCAGCTTAAGGAGTTTAATGGAAAAGTTTCTATAGAAGGGAGGGAAGGCGTATGCTGCCTTTATGGATTTAGAGAAAGCATATGAAAGAGTGGATACACAAGGAATGTGAAAAATATTAAAAATATATCGAGTAAAAAGGCAGCTGTTGGATGCCGTGAAGAGTATCTATGAGGGAGCCAAGGCTGCAGTGCGTGTGGATGGTGAACCGAGTGAATTTTTCCATTTGATGTTGGATTGAAACAGTGATGTATTATGTCTCCATTGTTGTTCAGTTAGGATGTGGATGGAGTTATAAAAGAGACGATAGATAGGGCAATGGATGTTGGACCGGCCTTATAAGAGGGCAGCGTCTGGAAACTTCCTATTGTCTTGTTTGCATAAGATACTGTATTGTTAAGTGAGGACGAAGGGGAGCTGCATGGTTTGGTGAATGGATTTGGGAGACGTATGTAAGAAACAGAATCTAAAGGTGAATGTAGAGAAGAGTAAGTTGTGGTCTTCAAGAGAAATGGTCACTGAATGCACAGTGAGGATAGTTGGTGAGCAAATGGAAAATGCAAGTGCATTTAAGTACTTGGATAGTGTAATGAGTAAGGACAGCTCAGAGGATGAAGAGCTTGAAAGGGTACAGCAGCGAAGTAAGTTTGCTGGTTCTCTGAAAGCAGTGGTAAGAATTAGGAAAGTGAGCATGGACGTAAAAAAAATCGCTGCATGACATTGCTGTGATCCCCACTTTAACTATTTTTTTAATGCAAGGAAGAATCCTTCCAAGGAAAAAAAAAAATACAAAAGAGAGTCAAATTCAAGACCTGTTCATTTCGAGATGCCTGGACACACTGCGTTTGAAAGACTGGAGATCATAGGAAGTAGGAAATACGGACAGAGGGAGGCAGTTCCAGAGTTGATCTGTTTCATAAATGAAGGACTGGGACTAAAGGTTAACTCTTGCATTAGATAGTTTGACAGAAAAGGGATGAAATTTGTGCCTAGACGGGTGCTACGCGCCCGTCGTAATGGTGGAGGGATGCAAACAGACAGTTCAGAGGAGCAGTGATCACTGAAGTAGCTATAGAAAAGAGATAAAGATGCAACAGTGCGGCGAAGAGACAGAGGTTGAAGGGAGCCAGTAAGAGGAGGAGAGTTAATGAGACGAAAAACCTTCGACTCCAAGCTATTGAGGAAAGCTGTATGTGGGAAGCCTCCCCTCACATGAAAGTTCATTACTGGTACAGGGGCGAGTAAAACCCGTGTATAAAGTAAACAACTGTGCAGGAGTAAAGAAGGTACGGAGTCGGCTTAGCACATCTAAACTCTTGGATGCAGATTATACCAGAGATGCAATATGATCTTTCCAAGATAAGTCCCGAGTGAATGAAACCCCAAGTATATTTAAGGATGATGCAGGATTGAGTTGAATATCATTAAACATTAGTGGGTACTCCTGGGGAAGATTTTGTCGGGTTGATAGGTGTAAGAACTGAGTCTCTGATACATTAACAGCAACAGGATTACTTTTACCCCAGTCAGAGATACGAGTCAAGTCAGACATTAGGTGTGCCATAGCCTCAACCCTCGTTTGTTGAAGTAACTGCTGAGGTGGACGTGAAACTTGGACCTTGTTGGAAGGACACAAGGAAAAAGTGAGAGCAGCGGAAATGAGTTATGTGAGAGAAGCATGTGGATTTACGTGGAGAGACAGACTAAAATATGAGGAAGTTGTAATGTAAATGTGGATGTGATAGAGATCGTTACGAGAAGTACATTGAGGTGGTTTGGCCATGTGGAGAGGATCAAGAGTGATATTTTAACTACTGGTATGCATGTGAATGAGGTGGAGGGGGAGGGGGGAAGGGGGAGACCGATGCTGAGATTGAGGGATGGAGCATAAAGGTATATGAGAGGAGGGTGTAAGTTGGAGGGAGGGAACCGAAATGGCGGAGACAGGGCGACAAAGAGTCGATTTGTTTGTGGCCATCCCTTACGGGATTAAGGCGTCTGGTTATAAATAGATAAAATGTCATCTCCATATGCACATGAATATTCTAATTGAATGTTAATACATCTTATTCCTGTGCCTTCTGATTAGATTAAGCATAGGGGCGGATCCAGGAATAACTGAAAGGTGTTACCTTTCACCATGTCATGATAAAAGATGTACATATGGCCAAGCTGCAGTTGTTATTGCTTAGTCCAGGTCTGTCTAATCGACCAGACCCGTTGAAGGCAAGTAAGCAACTGCCTTACGTGATTATTCCATGGGATTCCTACACTGTTATGTGTCTGCATCTTAGTGTGGCATGTGCTTTGCAGTGCTCCTTTATATGTGTTATGTTGTGT